>NW_023494805.1:10618312-11175492 GCF_904425465.1 Colossoma macropomum
TTAAATGATTTTCACATCATTGCATTTGTTTTTATTTACACTTTGCACAGCATCCGAACTTTTTTGTAAATGGGGTTGTAGAACCCTTTTTGAAAAGGGTTCTATATATAGCAGCAAAAGTGTTCTGCTATTGTTACAAGCCAAATAACCCTTTTTGCTAAGAGCTTAGTCTTACACTTTGGTAGCAAAATATCTAACCACATTACTTCAATTTGATCATTGTTTAAATCTTCCCTTTTGTTAAATCAGACATCCACTCTTATATAAGCACACCTCCACCTTCACGATCTGTATCTCATATTACTGCATGACATCCTCTGTCCCTCTCTCTCTCTTTTAGGGCTGATTGTACTCATCCACCATGGACAAACTCAAGGTAAACCACTTACATGCTTTTTGTCATGTGCATTTATGTATATTTGCATACAGTGCTGCTTGAAAGTTTGTGAACGCTTTATCATTTTGTGAATTTCTACATCAATGTGACCCAAATATGATCACATCTTTAAGTCACAACAGTAGATCAAGAGAACACAATAAAACACAACAGTTATCTAGTTTTTAATCTATTTACTAAGTGATCAAACACTAAATGTCTTTTTTGGTAAAGAATGTGAACCTCTAGAATTGTCACTTTGGTAAAGAGACTAATTAGGGTCAGGAGATTCAATCGATTAGATGACAATCAGGTGTGAGTGTAGCTGATTCTACCCTGTTTAAAAACATCAACCTGAGTCTTGGTCTTTACCACATGCATTTGTTGGTGCATTGTTAGTGCAAGTCATTAAGGAAATACAGTGACAGAGATTTACAAACCACTCAGGCACTACTGACCATAAACCAACCAACAGGTCTCAATTTTATCAGACTTTGACAAACCAATGCTTTATATGGGAATGTTCCTTTGTGTAGTTAGTAAATAATCACGATAATGCTTTTACACATAAAACTATGCCAGTGAGACTTTTCAGATGTGAAGCACCTCATGGGCCTGACTTGTAACACACTCACGTTAACAAGAGGGGAAACTACTGGCACTCTAGGGATAATTCCTGGTGGATCACTGAGAGAGAGAAAGATAGAAATACATGGTCATTTCTAATGTAGCAATACGGAAAACGAATGGAGAGCACCTGGGACAAATGCCGTGTGCCTGGCAAATACTGGAGTGCATGTATCTAGACAAATCAGTGGCCCACTGCATTCTCAGTGTGCCGCCACTCCCAAAACAAAGCATAATAAAAACAACCAGGAGAGTGAAGGCTAGCTAGAGAGTGATGGAGAGAAAACTTCTAAAAAGCGTAAGGAAGAGGAGGATGTGTGATAACCAGAACGTTACTAAAATAAGAAATGAAGAAATGAAGAAGTGAAAATACACTGGTCATGATGGGGTTAGGTCACTGTTGTTGTAGACAAGTGGTTTTCAATCACTGCTTTATAGGTTATATCAAGGTGCTTTACAGTACTTCGCTTAGTCCTCAACTCACTGTTAAAACCTCAGATTTCTCCTGGAGCTTCTCTGCATGCATGTACTCAAGAATGCGTTGATGTACCTTAGCTGCAATGTATACTTTTATTAAAAAAAACTTGGGAAATGACAAAAGGGGAGGATGTGACCATAAAATACTTAGGCATTGTATAACATGGGATCTGCTATGTGTTGCATGTATAAACCAGCCGCTTCATTAAGTACACCTCCTTGTATCTACATTCTGTTTCCTTTTTATCAGCTCTACTTACCATATAGGTGCACCTTATACTTCATCTGTTTCTCTGCATACTTTGTTAGCCCTCTTTTCACACTGTTCTTCAGTGGTCAGGACCCCTTCAGGACCACCACAGAGCAGGTATTATTTGGGTGAAGGATCATTCTCAGCACTGACACAGTAGTGGCATGTTAGAGTCTGTTAGATGTTTATCAGACACAGCAATTTTTCTCTGACCATGATGCTGTCTGTATGACTTTGACTTCACAGCTCATCTAATCATATGAAAGCCACAGCCACAAAGACAGGACAGAATTATCTTCAACAGTTTAGTAGATGATGTTAAAACATACTTTTTATTATTGGATAAATATATTTCTACTTCATATTCTACTACTAAACACTTAAATGGAATAAAAATCATCTGACATTACAAGAATGAATTTAGCTTATGGTGAATTTCACTTTCTCACATTGTTCTACCCCAACATACACAAAAACAAAACAAAAATACTACTGGGGTACTACATGCTAGTGCTTCAAATCAATGACACTTGGTTTAATTTAAATAACATGATATTGTCGATGCGATGGTAAAGAATGAAGCAGGAGACACTGCGAAGAGCCAAACCATGCTCTTTATTTGGAACAATACATGGTGCACTGGCTATACTGAACTTGAAGTCACAGAACAACTAAACTGAGTCCTGCGGCCCCCTAAACTGCATCCTTTATACTCAGAGCAGCAGAGGAGGTACCTGCACAACATCATTGCTGAGAGAGACTGTAAAGATTTTGTGATAAATTGTTCTCAGAAATATATTATCTAAATTATAAGCCTTTTTTCTCAATGACCATGTTGCAGCCCCCCAAATTACCTCATGACCCCTACATTGGGAACGACTGTCTGGCTTTATTATTTTAGTGAGCTAATATTCGGGGGGGAAAGTAGATTTCCTTTTTTCATGTCATCTCTCACTTGTGTGCATCATTTTTGATCCACACACACATCTTGTTCATATTGTACACATAACCTGTGTTCAGATGATTTAGCCTGTTTAGAGCAGGCTCCTATAGAACCACCTTTATTGTAACATCAAGGAAGTAATTTGACTTATTCAGTTTCTCAGAGAAGTCTTTTAGGTCCTTATATTACATCAGTACTGTAAACTCATCACAATAATTTTTAAAGGTTCTTGAATCACTGAATCGAATCGCTGCTTAGGGTATAGAGTTTAATTGTTCTTAGTTCACAAATGTTTTTAAATCAAATCGAAAAGTAACATTGTGAATTTTATTGACTTACTGTGAGCTCAAAGATTCACACCTCCATTATTATCGATGCAATACAGCTCTCTCATTTATCATGGAACTCCATTCATCATTGAAAAAGTCTCTACAAAATTACAGCTTCCTACAAATAATTTGAAACCTTTAGAATATTGGCATCCTAATTTTATACAGCTATTTATACATATTTGCAACAAAATTGGTTTTATATTATTAAAAAGAGTAATTCCAAACTTCTTATTGGTAGTGGACATTCTCTTTTAACAGTGAATACATTCATATGCAAAAGTTTAGGCACCCCTGGTTAAATTACGCTTTGTTGATATGCTGCCACAGGCAGTCACATGCCTCAAGCACTGAGGCCTTGACAAATAAAACAGAGAGAGATTGTTTTGTTACAGCCGCAGATCAGGATCAGTACCAGTGTAGAGGAGAGAGAGATTACAGACCTTCATCATCTCAACTCAGCAATACTTTTCTATTTGTATGTATGTACAAATTCTGACCCTACCATATGTGAGCCTCAGCAGAAATCAAGATTCATCAGACCAGGCTTTGTTTTTCCAGCCTTCAGCTGTCCAGTTTTGGTGAGCCTGTGCCCACTCCAGCCTCAACTTTTGTTCTTCGCTCACAGAAATGGAAGCCGGTGTGGTCTCTGCTGTTGTAGCCCATCCACCTCTATGTTTGATGTGTTGCGCATTCTGAGATGCTTTTCTTTGTTTTCAAATGTTTTGTGAAACAAAAGTTCGTTGAGCTTAAATGCATAAATGGAAGTGAGTTTTTATTAATGGGATCTAAATAGAACAATGCTCTGAATATGCACTGCTGTTCTTTTCTTTCTGTAGATCTACCTAGAGCTACACTGACTGTAGAACCAGAGAGTCCTGTGTTCGCTGGAGAGTCAGTCACTCTAAAGTGTGAGATTAACCTTTATGATGGATGGACATATCAGTGGTATAAACAGAATGAACAGAGTGGATTTACTGCAGTGCCTCAGTCTGTGTATTACACTGTAAACAGAGACACTCTCACCATCAGAGGAGACGCTGTGATTCATGGAGATCAGTATCGCTGTAGAGGAGAGAGACATGACAGACCAACATCATCACAGTACAGTGACTTTGTTACACTAACTATAAAGAGTGAGCTCATTAACATAGATTTTTTTCTCTTTCATGTTGGCAACAGCATTACCATCCACATATAAATACTGAAGTTAATCAGAATACTTTCAGTATTTTAGAACACCGTTTGCCAACCCTGGTCGTGGAGACCGCTTGCTCTGCGCATAATTTTTTCTGTGCTCCCAACACACCTGATCTATGTAATCAGGTAATGTACATGCCTTTCCTGGGTTGACAAGGATGATTCAGAGTAGGGAAAACATTGAAATCTGCAGGGCAAGTGGGATCTAAAAGATGAGGGTTGGGAACCACTGATCTAGGAAGAGACAAGACTGACTGTAAAATGTGCACTGAGAGTGATTCAGACTCTTTCTGCTGTGTCCACAGCTTTACCCAGAGCTACAATCTACACTGTAGAACCAGAGAGTCCAGTGTTCCCTGGAGGGTCATTCACCCTAAAGTGTGAGATTAATACTCATGATGGATGGACATATCAGTGGTATAAACAGGATAAACAGCATAGATTGACTGCAGTGTCTCAGTCTGTGTATTACACTGTAAACAGAGACACTCTCACCATCAGAGAAGATGCTGTGATTAATGGAGATCAGTTTCTGTGCAGAGGGGAAAGACGAGACAGACCAAAATTATCACAGTACAGTAACTCCGTTACACTCCCTGTAAAGGGTGAGGTCGTTATTCATTAAATCATCAATAATCATTCTGCTAAATTAGATAATCAATACCAACATATAACACAAACACTAATGATGTATATTTTGAAGTGTGATGGTTCTAAAAAGATAACCAAAAAGTCTTTAAATATGGTTTCTACAACTAAAGGCTTAATCTCTAGTGGAGTGATAAACACTTTGAGTTATTTTCTCTCCTCTTCTCAGTTCCCACAGCTTTACCCACAGCTACACTGACTGTAGAGTCCAAACAGAGTCCTGTGTTTAGTGGAGAGTCAGTCACTCTGAAGTGTGAGATAGAGTCAGTACAGTACATTAACTGGAGATATAAGTGGTATAAAGGCAGCAGTAGCACTGCAGTCTATCAGTCTCAGACAAACACCTTCACCATCAGATCAGCAGCAGATCAGGATCAGGGTCAGTACTGGTGTAGAGGAGAGAGAGATAACAGACCCTCATCATCACAACTCAGCAATCCTGTTACTCTTACAGTGAAAGGTAAGATTACTGTTTTTCTACTATTGTATAAAAAGGGAAAATATTCTTTACTGTCTTCACCAAATGTTTCAGTAGTGACTGTTTTGGTAAAAATGGTAGCCAATCAAATCAAATCAAATCTCTCTCTCTCTCTCTCTCTCTCTCTCTCTCTCTCTATATATATATATATATATATATATATATATATATAATGAACTGGAAATATGGATTGAACATTGAGATAAAAAATGAATACTAGAATTTATAAAATGTTTTGTTCAGACAGACAGGGACCTTTGAGGTTGTGTGTGTTGTAGCCTTGGCCCTCCCCTGCCTGCTATACAGACTGTTTACGTTGTTATTTAATGTTGCTATGTTGTTGTTCTTCAGTTACAGTGTGTGTGTGTGTTTACTGTGTTATTTTCTGCCCAGCTCAGGGTTAGTTAGAGTGAGTTTGTGTTTGGTGACCATCAGAAGAAAGAGTAGGGCTAGGAGTGACCTACCTCAATTTTCAGTTGCTTTTCAAGTGCCATTGTTTTCCCTTGCTCTCAGTAAAAGAGCATTTTTCAAACAGAAATCATGGCCTCATCTGACTCTTCTTCTGCACCATGTCAAATTGTGTACATATTGAAGATCCACCCATCTGTAGCTTCACATCGTATATCAGCCACTCTCAGATCACTCTGCCCAAGGGATCACTGTGTATACATACTGGTCACTTTATCAGAATTCCTTTCCTTTAAGCTCCACCTGGAGTTTGTTAATGCCCATTTATTGATGCACAGTTTTTGTTGGCCATCCTCAACCCTTCAACAGTGACTTTCATTCAATATATATCAATGTTCATTGTATATCAATGTTCATGAAATATTTCCTGTTTGTCTTGCTATACTATATATATATATATATATATATATATATATATATATATATATATATATATATATATATATATATGCAAAATTAATATGGAGAAAAGATGTGACAGACCAAAATTATCACAGTACAGTAACTCTGTTACACTCCCTGTAAAGGGTGAGGTCGTTATTCATTAAATCATCAATAATCATTCTGCTAAATTAGATAATCAATACCAACATATAACACAAACACTATTGATGTATATTTTGAAGTGTGATCGTTCTAAAAAGATGACGAAAAAGTCTTTAAATATGGTTTCTACAACTAAAGGCTTAATCTCTAGTGGAGTGATAAACACTTTGAGTTATTTTCTCTCCGCTTCTCAGTTCCCACAGCTTTACCCAGAGCTACACTGACTGTAGAGCCCAAACAGAGTCCTGTGTTCAGTGGAGAGTCAGTCACTCTGAAGTGTGAGATAGAGTCTTACAGTAACTGGAGATATCAGTGGTATAAAGGCAGCAGTAGCACTGCAGTCTATCAGTCTCAGACAAACACCTTCACCATCAGATCAGCAGCAGATCAGGATCAGGATCAGTACTGGTGTAGAGGAGAGAGAGATAACAGACCCTCATCATCACAACCCAGCAATACTGTTACTCTTACAGTGAAAGGTAAGATTATTGTTTTTCTACTATTGTATAAAACGGGAAAATATTCTTTACCGTCTTCACCAAATGTTTCAGTAGTTTCAGTAAAAATGGTAGCCAATCAAATCAAACCAGATCAGATATCAGATATTCAATAATGTGTATATATATATATATATTATGGCAAGCCAAACAGGAAATATGGAATGAACATTCATATATATATATATATATATATATATATATATATATATATATATATATATATATATATATATATGGGACCTTTGTGGTTGTGTGTGTTGTAGCCTTGGCCCTCCCCCGCCTGCTATACAGACTGTTTACTGTTGTTATGTTGTTGTTCTTCAGTTACAGTGTGTGTGTGTTTACTGTGTTATTTTCTGCCCAGCTCAGGGTTATTTAGAGTCAGTTTGTGTTTGGTGACCATCAGAAGAAAGGGTACGGCTGGACTGATTAAGCAATATATAAAAAAGTTATATATAAAACCTTTGACAATTCAAAATAAAGGTTAGGGTTTGGGACAGCCACCACCTAATACGGAATACCCTATAAATGATGATATTGTATATATTTAGCTTAATACTATCTTAATCAATGCCCTGAGTTTATATACATCATAACATAAACCTTTGTAAATGTCTAAGGTCTGAACACCTAATTCTTTTTTAAGTTAGTTATTTTACTGTGGGGCTACAGTTTGTGCTTCTGGGTGTAACAAAGCAGTGGAAATGAAAGGGGGTAGCATCCACCAATAATGTCTTTTTCTGTTTATATCTTGCTTCTAGTGATTGTTTGCCATTGTCTGCTGTTAAACTAGATCGTCAACATGGCAGCCAGGACAGAACAGTCACATGACTAGAACTTATGAATATGAATGGTTTATTCAGAGTGATTTTTTTTTCCCACAGGTGAAGCAAAAGCTGTGTTGTCCATAAAGCCTGATAAACATGTGTTCAGAGGAGAGGCTGTCACTCTCAGATGTGACATACAGTGGGGAAGAGACACTGAATTGAAATACAGTTGGTATAAGGATAATAACATGCTCTACTCATCCAGCACAACACAGGAGTTCAGCTTCAGCCCTGCTACAGAGTCTCACAGTGGTAAATATACCTGCAGTGGAGAAGACATACGAAACTCAGGGCACTCAAAGATCAGTGATTCTGTTATGCTGACTGTATCAGGTGAGTGTGATCATCTCTTCAGTGTTCATTAATCTCAGCATCACAGTAATACAGATGTGAACAGATGTTGTAATTTTCAGTAATGGACTTGACTCCTAGTTCCCTAAATATGCACTGCTGTTCTCTTCTTTTTATAGATCTACCCAGAGCTACCCTGACTGTAGAACCAGATGGTCCTATGTTCACTGGAGAGTCAGTCACTCTGAAGTGTGAGATAGAGCCTTACAGTAACTGGAGATATCAGTGGTATAAAGGCAGCAGTAAGATTGCAGCATTTAAAGATCAGAAAAACACCTTCACCATCAGTTCAGCAGCAGATCAGGATCAGGGTCAGTACTGGTGTAGAGGAGAGAGAGATAACAGACCCTCATCATCACAACTCAGCAACCCTTTTAATCTCACTGTGAAGGGTAAGTTTACTGCTTGTATATCTTCACTGTAAAGTTAAGTTTCAGAAAGATAGATGACCAGATTACCAACATTTCACCAAGTTTGTAATACAGTATGTCAGAGCTGTTTTTGGGGAAAATATTTTTCCATTAAGTATAATCTGTATGTTATAGGGTAGTAAAACCTCAATATCAAATAGCAGTAGGGTAAGATCTTGCTAGAATGTGGCAAAGTGAGAATAGACAGGGAGTGCGAAGAAGACACCCACTAATCTAGTCATTCATCTGATTTAGTTTTTGAATACCTTTAATAACCATAGTACACTTTGGTGACAAAGATGGGATATTTGCCTGAATTTTTTATTTAGTAATAAAGTTTAAAGTTTAAAACAACAGATGTTGACTTCAGTGCTGTACAACCCAGTGAAACAGACATCACAAACAGAAAACCAAACGAAATAACCTCTAAAATTCACTCTGAACTTCGCTGATTAGATTGAAATTAAAATGGCGGACGGATGGCAGAATGGCTTTTTGGTTCCAGTCACAATCCTGCCTGCTGAATTTTGAAGACGCAGAACCCCCATATAGCCAAGCAGCTAAGAGAGAAGGTAAAACTGTATCCAAAAAATAGTGAGAGATGGATTTTAACTTGTTCAAAGAGGTTGATGGTGGCATTTGCTCAGGGGAATCATAAGGGTGCTGTCAGATACAAGATCTAATGATATTTAGCTTGTTAGAAGTCCTTCTGGACACAACGTCATCAAGGTGTACCAGGCAAGTAACCCATTTTAAGGTCTCCAAGACAATTTCCATCAAATGTTGAAAAGTTGCACAAACCATAGAGAAGAACATTAAAATGCAAAAGGGCCTTGATGTGTAACAGAAATGGTCTTTTATCTGTGTTTTGGTTGGATTGGTATTTGCCAGCCACTAGCCAAGTCTCACATAGAAAACTACTTGCCTGTGGCTGACAAGTCCAAGATGTCATGTCTCCATGGCAGAGGGTTTGCTTTTGTAGTGGTCACTTCATTTAACTAGTCCACTGTCCTATGTCAAGTCCTCCACACACCAACTCAGGCAGTTACATCTCTAGCCGTATGTGCCACCCCACTGGAGGACCTCCATTACACCTCATATATGTCCCCTGTATTGCCAGCGAATTGGTCATCACTCTGGCTTAAATCGCGCATGTGTTTGTTCCTTTTATCCCATCCCCTACAATATTTTTATTTATTTAAACCTGTTCTTTCAGTAAACAGTTGATTTGTGTAAATTTGGTTATGCCAATCATTAGCAGCATGATCCTCCACAGTGTGTCTCTATACTTTTCAGATATCTCTCCTGCGGTGTCTCTGATGGTCAGTCCCAGCAGATCTCAACACTTTAGTGCTGACTCTCTCTCACTGAGCTGTGAGGGACAGAGTGACTCTACTGGATGGAGAGTGAGACGATACACACACAGTGAGAAGGTGTCAGATTGTTCATCAGGCTGGGGATCAGTTACAGGATCTACATGCAGCATCAGCTCCCTCAGCACATCCCACACTGGAGAGTACTGGTGTGAGTCTGAGTCTGGAGAGAGCAGCAATCCTGTCAACATCACAGTGCACAGTGAGTGTTCTTTTAATTGAAAAATGGAGCGCATTTTAGTATATTCTGTTTTCACTCTCCACATAGGAACACAGATCAATTCCAGTGCTTAATCTTTGGTATCTGTTATTATATATTACATATTATATATTAATGTATCCTCAACACTTTCTGTTGTTTAGTATGAGTGAGTTTAGTTCCAATTTGCATCATAAATGTTGCGCCCCTAACAGAGACGCATCTGATCCAGCCAGGCGAAGACTTCTAAAGAAGTTCATTAGCTGGAGCAGGTGTGGCAGATAGTGGGTGGTACTAGACTTCGCTTTGAGGTAGACCTCCAAGACCAGGGTTGGTGACCACTGTCTTACACTTTCCTGTAGATGGCGCTGTGATTCTGGACAGTCCTGTTCATCCTGTGACTGAGGGAGATCCTCTGACTCTGCGCTGTTTATATCGCCACACAAAGCCCTCAAACCTCACAGCTGAGTTCTATAAGAATGGATCACTCCTCCAGACTCAGACTACAGGAGAGATGACCATCCATACTGTCTCAAAGTCAGATGAAGGTCTCTACTACTGTAAACACCCAGAGAAAGGAGAGTCACCACAGAGCTGGATCTCAGTCAGAGGTTTGCTGCATTCAAAAAAAGAAAAACATCTAAAACATACATCATTTTTATTTTATCATGAGAATGCATCCAACACTAAAAAAATGGACATCCAACATAGGTGGATTCAAGATGGCGCCGAGTATGGCTGCCGTGTTGCGAGCTCCCGCTTACTTTTGCAGTTTTTTGTTGTTTTTGTGTTTGTTTTTAACTCTTTTTGCACTAAATGTTACTGGTTTTATCACCTACGACCGACAAACACTTCTGGAAATCAGATCGTCGATCACTCACCGGAAACCGGACTTTGAGTTCCATAACGCCGATCCTTTGTTTACTAACACTGGAGAGGCGCCACTCATCTGGGCCGCCCGGCCACGCACCCGTCGAAGACGCCGGAAAAGAGGCAAGAGAGCCGGCGTGCTCGTCAGACTCAGACGCCGTGCCCATCGGCCGCCTCTTCCCACCATATTACTGGCTAACGTGCAGTCCTTGGAAAACAAGTTGTGTGAGCTTCATGCACGGGTCGCCTTCCAGCGAGAGATCCGGGACTGCAGCGTTCTCTGCCTCACAGAAACGTGGTTATCCGATGAGGTCCCTGATAATGCCATCGAACCCGCCGGGTTCTCTCTGCACCGCGCCGATAGAACCAAGCAGCTCTCCGGGAAAAGCAAAGGAGGAGGTGTATGTTTTCTGATCAATAACGCTTGGTGTGATCGGAGGAATGTACATTTCATCGAGTCTTTCTGCTCGCCGGATTTGGAATATCTCATCGTGTTTTGCCGGCCGGCGTGGCTGCCCCGTGAGATAATGGGACTCTGTCTGGCCGCGGTGTACATCCCCCCGCAGGCGGACTCGGACCTCGCGCTCGGGAAGCTACACGAGGCTATCAGCAAGCAGATGACCGCGCGCCCGGAGGCTGCACTTATTGTTGCGGGGGACTTTAATCGGAATAACCTGCGAACCTACTGTCCGACATTATTCCAGCACGTAACATGTTTCACTCGGAAAGACAGGATTTTAGACCATGTTTACTCCAGCATCCGGAACTGTTACAAATCCCTCCCCCGACCCCCGTTCGGCAAATCAGATCACTCCTCCATCCTGCTCCTGCCCACCTATAGGCAGAAGCTGAAACGGGGGCCGGTCACTACCAGGGAGGTGCGCCGCTGGTCTGACCAATCAGACGCTATGCTGCAGGATTGTTTTGATCATGTGGACTGGGAAATGTTCCGTGATTCGTCGGGCAGCGTGGACGAGTACGCAGACACAGTCACCGCCTTCATACGCAAGTGTGTTGATGACGTAGTGCCCTGCAGACAAGTCCGCGTTTACCCCAATCAGAAGCCCTGGCTGAACTGTGAGGTTCGCTCCGCCCTCAGCGCACGCAGCGCTGCATTCAGAGCGGGAAATACGGAGGAGTACAAGCAATCCAACTACGCTCTCCGTAAATCCATCAGAGCAGCTAAACGTGCGTACAGAATGAAAGTGGAAGCACAGTTCAACACAGCCAACACACGAAGCTTATGGCAGGGGTTAAATACAATCTCTGACTATAAAACTGCCTCTCGCACTCTGCCCAGTACCAGCGCTGATCTGCCGGACGAGCTTAATAACTTCTACGCTCGCTTCGACGGAATTCCCGCAGCACCACTGGAGAGCGCCCCGCCCACCGCTGATCCCAACGCCCCCTCCGTCTCCGTAGCTGATGTGTGCAAAGCCTTCAAGAGGGTGAACCCACGCAAGTCAGCAGGACCAGATGGCATTCCCGGGAGAGTGCTTAAAGCCTGCTACAGGGAACTAGCAGGAGTTTTTGCAGACATCTATAACACCTCACTGTCTCTCTCGGTCGTGCCAGCTAGTTTCAAACTAGCCACCATTGTGCCAGTTCCAAAGACAGCTAGTATTACCTGTCTGAACGACTGGCGACCTGTTGCCCTGACCTCCATCGTAAGCAAATGCTTTGAGAGGCTGGTCAGAGATATCATCTGTTCCTCACTGCCTGCCACCCTGGACCCACTGCAATTTGCATATAGGCGGAATAGATCCACCGACGATGCAATCGCCCTGACCCTGCACACTGCCCTCTCCCACCTGGAAAAGAAGGACACGTATGTGAGAATGCTGTTTGTAGACTACAGTTCAGCATTCAACACAATCGTTCCTTCGAGGCTCAACTGCAAGCTCCGGGATCTGGGTCTGAACAGCACACTGTGCAGCTGGATCCTGAACTTCCTGACGGACCGACGGCAGGTGGTAAGGATGGGAAGTATCACATCCTCCTCTTTGACCCTCAACATCGGAGCCCCCCAGGGTTGTGTGCTCAGCCCGCTCCTGTACTCCCTGTACACCCATGACTGCACTGCTAGACACAGCTCCAACGTCATCATAAAGTTTGCTGACGACACAACAGTTGTGGGCCTGATCTCCAACAATGATGAATCGGCCTACAGAGAGGAGGTTAAAATCCTGGAAAACTGGTGCCAGGAGAATAACCTCTCTCTAAACGTCAGTAAGACCAAGGAGCTGATCGTGGACTTCAGGAAGCAGGAGACAGTACACCCATCGATTTCCATCAATGGGACTGCGGTAGAGAGGGTCAGCAGCTTTAAGTTTCTCGGTGTTCACATCAGCGAGGACCTGACATGGGCAGTGCACACCTCACAGGTGGTGAAGAAGGCCCACCAGCGCCTCTACTTCCTCAGAAGGCTGAGGAGGTTTGGCCTGAACCCCAGCATCCTTAAGACCTTCTACACCTGCACTGTGGAAAGCATCCTGACGGGCAGCATCACCACCTGGTACGGGAACTGTACTGTTCGTGAGAGGAAATCTCTGCAGAGGGTGGTGCGGACAGCACAGTCCATCACCGGGGTTCAGCTCCCTAACCTATTGGATTTATACACCAGTCGCTGCCTGAGGAAATCCAGAAGGATTATGAAGGACCCCTCCCATCCTAGTCACTGTCTGTTCTCTCAGCTGCCGAGTGGTAGGAGGCTCAGAAGCTTAAAAGCCAGAACCAGTCGGCTCAAAGACAGCTTCTTCCCCCATGCAACCAGGCTATTGAACAGCCAGTAATCACTGCTCTGCCCAGCCCAACCCTTCCCATTACACGTACGTGCACCCACTGTACTCCCGCACTTTACTTGCATAGCTGGACTTTGAATACCTATCCAAAGACAATACTCTCCCCCTGCGCTTCCACTTAACTTCCTGTACCTTGCACTTTACTAAATACTCTGCCACCTACTGTACCATCTTCTACCTCCACACCTAGTGTGATTACTTGCACATCTACATAGCATTGTAATATCCATTACTATATATAGTATATAGTTGATTACACTCACTCTACATTCCCAGTGCAATATTATATGTCTCGGTGCAATATTATTATTTTTAAGTTATTGTGTAAGATTATATGTATATATTTTAGTTTAATTGGTTTTATCTATTCTTCTATCCTATCTATAGTTTTGTTTATCTATGTGTAAATACTGTTCTCTGCATAATTTGTGGAACTCGCACTCAAGTTTTTCACTCACCTGTGTCCCTGTACTCTTGTGATGTGACAATAAATCTGATTTGATTTGAACACTAATCTCTGTACTAGATAATAATGATTGTATTGTGTTTGTGTGTATCAGGTCTGTCCAATTCAGGAGCTTCATTCTCAGTGTTCAGTCTGCTCAGTAGTTTAATGGCAGCGTCTCCGTATCTGCTGGTGTCCATCATACTGGCGCTCAAATGCTACAAAGCTCGAGGTGAGAATCGATAGTCTTCCTGTGGGAGAAAGACAAACTTTCAGCTTCACTGAGACAGAGTTTTCTATTTTAGTCTGAAACATAATCAATTGCCTAAATCATAACAAAGGATCTTCTGAAATTATCTTTACTGTGTATTTCACAGCTAAACCTGAGGAAACTAACAGAACAGAAGCAGCAACAGAAGCTGAAGAATCTTGCTGAGTGTTGACTGTCAAGTAATTCTAATCGTGTGTACCTGGAAACCTCAGTTAGGGTTTACTCTATTGTGCAGGTCAGTTATGGAGGTTTTAAATAACAGCTCCACTCCAGCATTCAGCAGGTTCATTTAGGCTCTCTGTCAGGAACTGCAGTACGAGAAATGAGGCATCGGTGGCGCTGTTTCAGCACTCAAGTGGTTATCAAACTCAAGTGATTATCAGAGTGTTTTGTTTACTTTTATGGAATACATTTCATTCTTGAAACATAAAGGTATTAATTTTGGAATAAATGTTTTCATTTTTGTATTATTTTTATTTACACTGTAACAAACATTGTACTGCATGAAAAAAACATGCAGGATTATTTGATGCAATTTTTCTGTTTTGATAGATGTCATACCTGGGGGATATTCCACAAAGCAGGATTTCTCTGTTTAGCAAGAAACTTAAGCCCAAGTCAAGCCTGTGCAATGGGAAAAGAGCTGAGGGACTTTCCCATTGGACAGTTGTCATCTTTGGGCTTAAGTTATCTGGCTAAGTGAGAAATCTTGTTTTGTGGAATACTCCCCTGGTGAAAGGGCCAAATTTTTATTATTTACAACAATTTCTCATTTTCGTTATTATTTTCCTTTTTATAGCATTTTCTCTCATTACTTCATTTCCAAAAGTATCCTTTATTCAAGCACAGGCTCTGTTTTGTTCAAAGACTAAACAATAACTGAAGTGTGATTCTGTTCTGTCTACTTCTGTGTTTAAAGCAACAAAGTATAATTATATTTTGCAATACATATATATTTTCAACAGAATGACTTCAAGGGCCTAATTGGCATACCAATATTTTTAATCCAAGATGGATTTTTAAGGGCTGATGGTGTAATCCACTTTGTCCTGGAATTTGATAATAACAATAAAGTTACAGTTCTCTTCATGTTTCTCATGTCTCTGTACTATCGTTCTGAACTAACTGTCAGAACCTCTACGAACACTTTAGCACTATATTCTTTCTAACAGGGTTGCCAAATTTGCACAATTGGGCTTTTTTGTTGTAGTGGTTTGGAAAAATTGGTTTTGGGGAGATGCCCCATTTTTTGGGCTGTTTTACTGTTTGTGAATAGCCCAGTTCACACACATGTATAAAACTAATGTAGAGGTTATAGAAAGGCCTTTTAGATCTAAAGATAATATAGCAGAGACTGACCAATCAAACAGATATATGACATGACATTTGGTTTTCAATCATCTCATAGCACTTATCTAGCTACCAGTTTTTCAAGCAGAGGTGTAAGAAATCGAATTTATCAGATGTATTGATTAGATAGAAAATAACAGAAAAAAAAGATTTTCCCTTGACCACAAATGTCGACATATTTGGTGTCTGGCACACCTAAAGTCCTATATTTAACTGAAAATGGTACAAAGACACAATATCAAATGTTGAAACGGAATAATTTTATTGTTTTTTGAAAAATATATGCCCATTTTTAATTTGATGCCAGCAACACTTTAAAAAAAAAACGTTGATACAGGGCCAACAAAAGACTGATAAAGTCATGTAATGCCTAAAAAAAAACACATCTGGTGGAACATCTCATAACTAATTAGGTTAATTTGGCAACAGGTCAGTAACATGAATGGGTTTATAAATAGCCTCCCAGAGAGGCTGAGTCTTTCAAAAGTAAAGTTGGGGAGGGTTTACCACTCTGTGAAAGTCTGTGTGGGCAACGTTTAAAAAATAATGTTTCTCAACATTAAATACCAAAGAACTTGGGGATTTCATCATCCATGATTGTACAGGAGTGCCATCCAGACAACATCTTTTTCAGGGAAGGCCTTGCTTATTGCAGCAAGACAATGCCATCCACAATTACAACAACATGGCTCCATAGTAAAAGAGTGCTAAACTGACCTGCCTGCAGTCCAGACCTGTCACCACTGAAAACAGTTGATGCATTATGAAATGAAAAATATGACAATGGAGACCCCGAACTGTTGATCAGCTGAAATCCTGTATCAAGCAAAAACAGGAGCACCTTTCTCTTTCAACACTACTGCAATTGGTCTCAGTTCCCAAACGCTTGTTGGTAAAAGAAGAGGTGATGAAACACAGAGGTAAACATGCCTCTGTCAAAACTGTTTTTGAAACATGTTTCTGCCACCAAATTCAAAATTAGCATATATTTTTCAAGAAACATTTTTTTTAATCTCATTTTTAACATGGGATATCTTTTCTTTGTTCCATTGTCAATTGAATATTGGGTTTAAATGATTTGCTCGTCATTGCATTTGTAAAGTGCCAGAAGGATTCAGATGCTCACGGATGAAAAAAGAGAAAAAAGTCTTTACTTGTTGAATTGTGATCCAAAATCGTAGCCGTAGGCATAGGTCAAATCCAAAAAAAGACAGAAAGTACAAACAAACAAACAAACAAAACCATGATTTGTGCTTGGCCACACTGAGTAATCTGGGAGACGTGTGTATAAAGATGGATGTGTTTGAAGCGGGTTAAGAGATGTTTTGGACACGGATTAGTGGAGATGAAATGGGTGACAACTGACTTCTGATGTTTGTTAGCAATATTAACATAGCAGCTCCAGTTATAAACTAAAGAAGCAAAATTTGGACTCCAAACATGTCTTGACTGATCAATTTCATATGGGGTAAGGGGAAAATGGTATAAATTTGATTTTTGCTGAACTGTTCCTTCAATTTCACTAAACTGAATGTTGAAGCTGTTTTCCATCATATTCTAGTTGGAGAGAGCACCTGTTTGGATCTGTTTGGACCTGTTTGGATCTGTTTGGACCTGTTTGGAATGCAGCTTTCTTGTTTTACACCTTTGTGTGTAAAAGTCGTTGTCGTATTCAACTTTTCATCAAAGAAAACAAAAGTGAGATGTTGCCTCAAAAGTGGTGTTTGTTGTAATAGCAATAGAACATGGTGTTATCGCGAAATAACATCACGGCTGTGATTTGGTTCCTTCCGCCAAATTATAGTTCGTCAACAAGCAGCTCGTTGCTACGTCAGAGTAACGAACTCCGCTCAGTCGCTGCGCAGCCAGGAGTCCGTTCTCCAGCTCCACACAGACCAACACATTAACCTCGCCTCACACTCGGTTTTTTCCTCGACCACTTGTTTTCTTCTATTCTATTCTTCTTGTTTTCTTCTGTTCTATTCTTCTTGTTTTCTTCTATTCTATTCTTCTTGTTTTCTTCTATTTCTGTCTCAGGGCAGTTACCTCCCCTCTTGGTTCATTATATTATTTATGCTTTCACTGCACTAAATCCTGTCAAAGTTGTTGCTTCTCAGCGGAGTGATACAGTGTTTGTGAAAAAAAAACGTGCTGTATGGCGAAACAACAGCAGAACCTGTTTATGAGGAGCCTGGCCACTTCCTATTTCCCCCGTTATATCAAAACTGGACTGCTAATCAGCAGAGGGCGCCCACGAGTGAGTCCTCAATGAATGGGAGTGAATGGAGCTCAACGGCTAAAAACGAACAGTTAAAGTAGTTTCTAATCACTCGCCCAGAACTGTTCTTTAATTTTAGAAGGCAGAAGGATGTATTTCACTAAAAAAACAAAGAAATCTCACCTGTATGTTTCCTTTTTTCTACAGCAAACGGGTTTTGAGCAGCAGGAGGCGGGTTTTACTGCTAGGGCGTGATAATTGATTGGCGAGCAGAGCAGCTCATTGGCTGTTCGCGCTCACTGACGTCATGAACGTAGATGAGGCGCCATTTTAAACTCCTATAGCTCGAGTTTAAAAGCTCTTAAAAATGTAACAGTGGTGTTAAAATGTTTTATGCTATTCTTTATTCAGGAAATGATTGATTTCTTTTACATTAAAAATGTTTAAGCATTTATAAACTATGATTTTGCTCAAATGCTCCATATCAACCCATTCATTTTGGACTCGCTCGGGAGCGCCCTCTAGCGTTTGAGAAACCAGGAAGACATTGCAGAGGGATAATTCTCCTCTCTACAGGTTCTCTGACAACGGCGCGGTTTGAACGCTTCTCAACCAATCAGCTTGCGGGGCCGGAATTAACTGTCACATAAAATAACTTTAATTCACAATTTGAATCACGAAACACCTTTACATGTTCATTTCAATGATCACACAAAGAAACGAACAAACACAATCGACTCATGTGGTCGTTTTCTATTTGGAGGCCAGGCTGCTCCATACTGCACTGCCACTGTGTTTATTTGTCCACAAATATCACACACTGCACTGTCACTTTGTCCACGAATCCATAATGTCACATGGCACAACTGTTAACAGTGGTTGTCGTTACAGTCACTTGTTCATTCACTGGAGGGGACATGCGCCACTGCACTGTCAACTGCATGGTATTCATTAACAATTTACTTCTTATTTTTATACTGCACGTTATTTTTTATTGTTTTTAGTATGTTTTTTATTATGTTCTATTATTTATCTTTACTTTCTATTATGTGTCTGTAAATACTGTAGGACGGTACTTTGCTCCTGTTCATTTTGCTCTTGTTTTGCTCTTTACTGTGCTTTGTACTACACTGTAAGCCCGGATAAGTTGAATTTACTTGAAAGATTTGAGGAAACCGGTTGCCTTTAAAAAACTAAGTAACGTGTAATGAAAACTTGCGTTAGATTAACTATAATTTTTGCAATTGAACTGTATGTTTGATTAAGCAATTGAGATTTGTTTCCTAACTAAGTGACATTGACCACCAAACAGCTAAGAGTCCATTTTTACTGTTTAACGCGGTCACTGACCAACACAAACCCACTCATCAGCATCGAGAACAAAACCCTTCACGTTTAACCAACAACTCAATGTCAGACAGCTAAGTGAAACATGTATGAAAGACGACGGCCTGAGGAAAGGCTGCCTGGGTGGAATGAAAGCACACTGACGGTGAGTAAAACAAATGGAAAGAAACACTCAATGTGCAAATAGATGGAGCCCAGAGCCAATGGGAAAGAAGCACATTTTATCCAACAAGGTCGTGTCAACAAAACGAACATGTAACTGTATTTCACAGCTTACTTAGCTTCACTCAGTTTCACACATTTGTTTAGCAACTTTAATGAGAAAGAAACAATTAAAAACCAACAGAAATGTCGTCATCTTTTGAATGAGGGGTTTCAAAATTGCCATAGCAACAGATTAAACTAAATAGCAGTAAGTTAATTCAACTCAAAAATGCCATTTGAGTGTACAAAATCATCAAAAACGTTCCCTTAACTTCAAATTGTTGAGTAATGTGTGGGGTATACCGAGTTTTATGTACAACAGACGTAATTTATTTGAGTAAAACAAAAATGCGGGATTACAGTGTGCTGGAATAAAAGAATTTCCCTCTGGGATTAATAAACTGATCTATCTATCTATCTATCTATCTATCTATCTATCCATTCATCTATCCATCCATGATGATTGAGCTTGACCTAAACATGTTCTATTTTTGCAAATAATTTGTCATAAAAAAAAACATTTGGTTAAATGTCTATATGATGGATATCTCTTCGATGCGTCGCAGAGACTGCCTTTCAAAAAGTGACCCGATTTAACATAAAGAGGAGTTTATCCAAATTAAACATTGGATGGGAATCACTAATAATACAGGGCTGCTGTGAGGAGAGGGCTGGAAGCGGTTAAACGAACACAATGACATACGTGAAAACACCACTTATTGTCTTTGTGTGTTGTTTGTGTTTATTTTATATTAGTGTTTTCAAATCTAATTTCGCCCAAGCGTAAATTTAAATTTTGAGTCAGGGACTTTTAATTTGAAATCAGCTCTGTGTCCATTGCGGAAACGGAAAGGGCCATCGTGATCCTGTGTGTGCGTTGTTGGGTTTGGGCGCTGCGGTTGAACTCTTCTCCTCCGAAACTGAACCGAAAACTGCTTTAAAATCAGCGTTAAACCTCCGGCGGACTCGGCACCGTCTGTTCATCTCCTCTCCCCCCGAAGAGCGTTATGGCGACCGGCTCGGCGGGACCTCAGAGCGTCGGAGATGTGGAGGAGGACGCGTCCCAGCTGCTCTTCCCCAAAGGTCTGAGGGTAACACCCCAAAAACACTGTTTACAGCTTTATAACGCAGAGTTATATCTAACTGTAGAGTCAGTCTTCCCCAAAGGTCTGAGAGTAACACCCCAAAAACACTGTTTACAGCTTTATAACACAGAGTTATATCTAACTGTAGAGTCAGTCTTCTTCAAAAATCTGAAAAACAATACACAAGTATAGTGTTTACAGTTTTATAACACAGAGTTGTATTTAACCATAGAATTAGTTTTCTTTAAAAGTCTGAAAACAAACAAAAGACTGTTAGCTAACATTGCTGTAATGGAGAGTTTATTTGCATTACAGTTATGCACATAATAAGCTAGAATCTTTGAGATAGTCAAAACATCAAAACGCATCAAAAACACAAAGTGGTGCACATCAAAAAACGGAAAAATGCCTGCGCATTATCAAGAGGGAATGAACCCAGATTGACTGATCATGAATTTTAATGGCTGATTCCGATATCTTTATAGCCAAGTTGGCCAGTGGCTGATTTTCTTGGGCCAATTTATAAACACTGTGTGGGGTAAATGAACACATGATATCAGGACATTTTATTCGACAGCCTTGTAATATAAACAACCTTATTATTTGGTTTAATGGGCCAGACTGGCATTTTCAGTTGTTCGGTGTGAAGTCACATGCTTAATTTGTTAACATGAATCAAATGAAGTGCTACACTGACAGTAAGAAACAACAGACTATTTAGCATAATTGGGCCTGTATAAGTATGCTTCAAACATTTAAGTGCAGGTGTAGCCACAGTATTCACATACAGTGCAAGAGCACTTATGTGCCTCACATTGTTTATGTCATAAAATTGCAAAACAGATCTGCAAAAAAAAATCATGTTTTGAGCAGAAATGTGCTGACTCCAATCTCGTCTGATGCAGATTGTGTCAGTCCTTATTGTAAATAAATTCATTTCTTCATTTACATCTCTTAGACATGATTTAGAGCATCTCACCCTGGTCTGAGCTGAGACCAGCTGAAGACAACCTGAGAAATTACAGAAAAAAATCCTAGTAATGCTACACTTAAAAAATACTGTCAAAAACTATGAATACAGTTATTTTTATTCTGAGTTTTACACACTGCACTGCATTTAAACCAATTAAACCAGACAAAATATGCTGTCTTTATGATGAAACATGCAATTCAGAAAAACATTGTGGATGTCTTCTTGCTTAAAGAACACTGAAAATGTTTCATCATAAAGACAGCATAATTGGTTGGGTTGAATTGGTCTAAATGCAGTTGTTCAGTGTTCTTTAGGCATGAAAACATCCACAGTATGTTCAGAAAAACATATTGTGATGTAAAAGTTACGGTAAGTATTCCGCACCCTACATCTGAGCCACTTCTCTGAATGTCAGCACTGGCTTGTATGTAGGCAGTGTTGCACTGAAGTTGGAGGGATGCTGTTCTCTGCAGTGTGTCGCTTTTTTCTGCTTAACTGATGATGTGTTCCACATTTGTTTGGACAGAATTTGAAAATGCAGAGACGCTCCTGAACTCGGAGGTGCACATGCTGCTGGAGCACCGCAAGCAGCAGAACGAGAGTGCGGAGGACGAGCAGGAGCTCTCAGAGGTCTTCATGAAAACGCTGAACTACACGGCACGCTTCAGCCGCTTCAAGAACCGTGAGACCATCGCCAGTGTGCGCAGGTCAGGGGCCGAGTTCTATTGCGGGGATGTTGCATTTCAGTTCACGTTAAATTTAATGTCAATTTAAATAAAATTTAAAGTTAAATTTAAAGTGCAAAAAAATGACAAGAAGAAAAAGCAAAAAGCTTAAGAGAGAAAAACAATACACATAAAAAGTAAAATGGGCAGTATTACTCAAGTCTTTTCCAGCACCTTAAGAACAGAAACTTACTTCATGTGAGTACGTGATTGAAGGCACTTCCAGCCACGCACAGGGTTTCACATTGCCATTGCGTTCTAAAATGTGTCAAGACGAAATTTACAACACAGCACAAGCATGAGCTACATTCTGTGTGTTGCCAAGCCTGGCTAAACTATCTCTTACCATCAGCATGCTAGCTCCCAGTCAGCTGTCATAGCAGAGAAGCAGTTAAGACAAGTCTCTGGCAAAAATGATTCACTGACATCAACATACACCAATCAGGCATAACATTATGACCTCTGTTTCTACGCTCATTGTCCATTTTATCAGCTCCACTTACTATATAGGTGCACTTTGTAGTTCTACAATTACAGACTGTAGTCCATCTGTTTCTCTGCATACTTTGTTAGCCCCCTTTTACCCTGTTCTTCAGTGGTCAGGACCCCCATGGACCCTCACAGAGCAGGTACTATTTGGATGGTGGATCATTCTGAGCACTGCAGTAACACTGACGTGGTGGTAGGGTGTTAGTGTGTGTTGTGCTGGGCTAAGTGGATCAGACACAGCAGTGCTGCTGGAGTTTTTAAACACTGTGTCCACTCACTGTCCACTCTGTTAGACACTCCTACCTTGTTGATCCACCTTGTAGATGTAAAGTCAGAGACAGCAGCTCTTGTGTGTCAGCACAGTTTGTGTTGGTCATCCTCTAGACCTTCATCAGTGGTCACAAGACGCTGCCCACAGGATTCTGTTGGCAAATAGTACCTGCTCTGTGAGGGTCCATGGGGGCCCTGACCACTGAAGAACAGGGAAAAAGGGGGCTAACAAAGTATGCAGAGACATATATTCTGTGATCTATAGTGTCAAATGCTGCACTAAGATTTGGTAATACTAGAACTGATATTTTCAGTGTTTAATCCTTATCATTTAACACCTTTATACGAGTGTGTTGTTGATTTTACTGTTAATCATCTTAGAGAAATGTAACAGTCTATTCCTACAGTTAAAGTTAAGTTAAAGTTAAGTTAAAAGCAGAAAAACTTTGTTTATGAAATCATTATGCATTCAAAGTTTAGTTTTTCACCACTTGCGATCAACTTTCCTCCATTCTATTTTCAGAGCTATTAACATCATGATGTTTCTCCATGGTGGTTACTGTTTGCTCAGAGTTTGTCTTGGCCTTTACTGGTGCAACAACATCCATGACATTAGTAATTTACAAGTACATGAACTGACTCAGCAATTATGTTTGGTGACACAGTTATGGCCTCCATAAACTGGGCACTAGTACTCTCAATCAGGTTCCTTTTTTTAACAGAAGCAGAGCTTGTTTGAATATCTGGAGAAATCATTAAGTCAGAGAAGACACAGAAATGATCAGAAAGAGCCAAGCCCTTAACTGTAATTGCAGAAATATTGAGCCCTCTAGAAATAACCAGATCCAGTGTGTGGCCTCGAGTGTGTAGACTCTTTCACATCCTGCATAACACCAAATGTGTGAAGCAGGGCAAAAAGTTCTTTGGCATTATTGTCCATGTTATTAACTTTATAAAGGTTAAAACCACCCTTAAAATAAAGTTGTAGTCAATGGAGATAACTGACAGTAGTTCAGCTGAGTAAAGTTTGCGGAGTATTTTCGGGGTCTGTGAATGACTACAAATAAAATTCTGAGAGCACTCTTTAATATGAAGTTGAGGTATTCAAAAGAAATGAAGTTACCAAACGAAATCTCTTTGCATTGGAAAGTATCTCTATATAAAGCAGCCATCTTAGTACAAAACTGATTCTTAAATGGCGAGCGAGCATCACACCGAATGCACTCTCTGCCAGTTAAGATGATTTTAACACTAAAATGCTTTGGAAACCCAGCACAGGTTATTATCAGTCAGTTTCTATGTTAAAACTCTGTTTGTTAGAGCAGGGAGACTCCAGCACAATGACTGGGAAACACTGAGGCATTAATATAATGCTCTGGTTCTTCCTAATTTCCTGATAACGCAATATCATCACAGAATTTGCTTACAAAAATTATTGGCAGTTACTGACACCTAGCAACTGATGTTATTCTGTCAGTGAAACCACTTCAGAGCCACTTCTTCAACTTTTTTTCTTGTTTTACAGCTTACTCTTGCAAAAGAAACTACATAAATTTGAATTGGCAAGTTTAGCCAATCTGTGTCCAGAGGCTGCAGAAGAAGCAAAAGCACTCATTCCAAGGTGAGTCCCTTTCATTTTATGTGAAAACATCGTCATTTAAAGTGCTTATGGTTTTTCTTTGACACAAGACGGTTTTAGATCAGGATCTAAAAACATTTCCATTGTTAGGATTTTTATATATATCAGAGGGTTCAGCTCGTCACTGACTCTGCACTTTGGTTCAGAACTACACACCTGCACACCAGCTTTGGTGTTCCTCTTCTGGGCTCTTGACATGTCTTTCCTTAAAATCTAGCCATGGCTATAGGTCTTGCTGCTTTAGTTTGCTTGCTTCTTCCTCCTGAACTCCGCATTGTACAGTCACGTAGTTCCTTCTGCTGGGGTGAAGACTCGCCTAGATTAAGATCTTTCTGCATTCTGTATTTATTTTTTCTTTACTTTAAAAAATCTTGGTTGACCTGGTTTATTTGTTTAACCAAATCAGTGGAGCTAATAAGTCTGTGATTGAGATCCTGTCTCTTTGTTTATGGATGCTTGCATTGTCTTCAGGTACTTTCTATCGCTCTGTTTTCTCATTTTGGAGGTTGCTCTGGATAAGATTAAGGTTAATTGACCCTTATTAGTCCCACAACCGGGAAATTTCACCTCCGCATTTTACCCATCCGTGCAGTGAAACGCCACGGACGCACACACTAGGGGGCAGTGAGTACACTTGCATACACACTAGGGGGCAGTGAGCACACTTGCATACACACTAGGGGGCAGTGAGCACACTTGCCCAGAGCGGTGGGCAGCCCTAGCCACGGCGCCCGGGGAGTAGTTGGGGGTTAGGGGCCTTGCTCAAGGGCACCTCAGTCACATACAGTCGGCTCAGGGGATCAAACCGGCGACCTTCCGGTCACAAGGCTGGTTCCCCAGCCTCCAGCCCATGACTGCCCCGAAACCACTGTGCGGTTACATTGGCCGGGAATCGCACGCGGGTCTCCAGTGTGGCAGGCGAGAATTCTACCACTGAACCACCAATGCAAGGACGTTTATAAACTGAATAAATAAAAATGCAAAAATGGGCAAAGTGATGTGACTTTTATCTAGCTTTATTTTGAGCTGATTTTGTTTCTTACCTTAGAGTTTTAAAGATTTTAATGAAATATTTTGAGCTTTCACTCACTTTCCTTCTCCTTCTTTTCTAGCTTGGAAGGCCGATTTGAGGACGAGGAGTTGCAGCAGATTCTGGATGATATTCAGACGAAACGGAGCTTTCAGTACTGAGTCATTCCTGTTTTTTGTTGTGCAGTCAAGGCCATAACCCACAAAGTGCGTCAAGCCATTATTTTGTATTGTTTCATTAGAGACTGAGTGTTCTCCCTGATCTCCATTCAGAGGTCATTTCTTTCCTAGTACTGGATTCTACATTCTTTGTTGCAGCAGTGTTGCATAGCTAACAAAATAAATATGTTTTCATAGAGTTTGATGTCCTTGCGTGACCACTTTTAAGCCGATTTGTCATTGGCAGTCCTTACAAGGGATCTGTATTGTTGATGCATGATTTAACAGTGAGTGCGTCTACATGTATGTAATAATCCGATCACTGCAGAAAATCAGATTTTGTCAGTAATCTGATCAACATGTTCATATGCACTTGAGTAATCAGATCATGAAAAACTGGGTCTACATGAGTCAGACAGTAATTGGATTTCTGCTTTGCAGTCAGCCAATAAACTCACAGAAGAAGTGGCGTAAACAGAATGTAAAACTTGCGGCTTTTCTTTTTTTAAAACATCGCGCCACTGCACCTGAAAATATGAACATACATCATCTAGAACAGGGGTTCTCAACCTTTTCCACCCCAAGGCCCACCTGTTCATACATACAAAGCATAGCGGCCCACAGGAAAACTAAAATCAGCTTTTTAAATGCAATTTTATTTTTGTTTTTTAAGTGCTGGCACTGAAAACCTGAGAATTAGGGCCTCAAAGCATCACAGAAACCAAAATTACAGTTATGTTAAAACCATA
Source organism: Colossoma macropomum (assembly GCF_904425465.1). NCBI lineage: Eukaryota > Metazoa > Chordata > Actinopteri > Characiformes > Serrasalmidae > Colossoma > Colossoma macropomum. The sequence goes on from NW_023494805.1 coordinate 10,644,939, forward strand.
ACGTAACATGTTAAAATAAAAGAGCTTGCAGTGATGTTACAAAAAAAGAGGGAGGGAATAGAAATGTACGAGGTAGATGTGGACCGGGAATTGGAGCTGCAGTCTATCGTGTTTTCACTGAAAATACTCCACTGGCTTTCCCACAGGAGTCACTGCTTGGTCTCGAGATGTCTGTCTGGTTTTGAGGATTTTTGTGATTCATGTGAAAAAGCCAGACCTCACTCCACTCCCCGGACTTTTGGGCCCAATCCCATTTCACCCTCTGCGGGCCACAGTTTGAGAAGATGAAGAATATTTAAATCCTTCATTCCATCGAGAATGTATTTGGTTTCGGCGTCGCTCCAAAATGAGATTTTTTTATTAGATTTTTAAAATCGGATTTCTAGATCGGAGTATGGTGTTTACGTGACCATTTGAATAATCGGATGACTGCAGAAATCCGATTATTGAGTGCATGTAAATGCCTTTACTGATTACAAAAGAGTTTATCCAGGAAAAGTGGAGGTACGCTACCATAGACAAAGCTTTGGATGCCAGAAATAACACATTTCCTTTTTTTCTTGAAAGCTTTCTGTGTTAAGTGCTGTCACAGTACCAGGAGGCAAATGGAGGAAGCTAAAAATTTCAGAGACAATAAGTAACACACATTTCTAAAACAGGTAAGACACCTTACAGTTAACAGAAGCAAAGGACAGGAACCCACAACTTAATATCCAGTGGTTTATTTGGTGGAAGATGTTGAGTAATGGGCAGATAACAAGCTCCGTTAGGACGTTTATATTAGTGGAGATGTGTCTAGTATATTTTGTGGAAGAGTATTACATTTCTGGGAGATAACCATTATCGTTGAATATAAGTAGTTTGTTGCTTTTTTCTTGGACAAACCTTACTCATGATGCCTTCTGGCACTCAAACTGACTCTTTGTTCCTGCCTACCCCCCTGTCTCCTCTGCTGATGTCGCCCTTGAACATTGAGAAAGAAGAATGAGGACGTGATGCACAGTGTCAGTATTGGTATGATACTCAACTGAACCAAGCACAACACATTCTTAAATAAGACCCAGCTTTTCCTAACTCCCCCAGGCACGTTATGTGGCGCCCCATCCTGGATAATCATTTGTTCTCCTTTCCTGGATAAACACCGCTATCGTCCAATCAATGATTTGGGACACCATCAGCCTGTGCCTTTGCTGTTTTTCAAATTCCTACCAGTGCCTCCCGCTCGTGCAGAGCAACAGGCAACTCCACAAATACATTGTTTATGAGCTTTTTCTATACTGAAATGTGTTATGATAAAACAAATGGGTACAAAATTTTACTAGTCATTTCACCAACTATGAGATAGTGTGGATAGATAATGTTGAGTCTCTCATATAGGCCAGTCAGTTATCTTACCATGTAGCATTGCTAACCGGCTATCTGGCTAGTTAGGTTGTGTTTAGCAAACAGTAAAACTAAGAAAAGTGTTATTTTTTTAAGGATATGTTTGACAACATTCACAAATACCTAACAGATCAATTTAGGATCTACCTAAAGCTTATCTAGTTAGTATGCTAGCAAACTTAGTAGTACTTTTCACAGTATGATGAGCTGCTTGTCCTGTGTAGCCAATAGCTGCTGATCCGGGATAGTCAGCTGGACATTGTTCATGACTATATTTCTTCTGGAACCTGCATGAAATCCTTTTTAATGACTGTGTTAATCTGAGATTTAGATCTAGCTAATGAATCCTGTATTAATCTTTGACAGCCTGTTAATCCTACTACTGACAGAATTGATACTGGATAGTTAGTTAATCCAGTTAATGACTGTAATGATCCTGGATAGTAGATTAATCTAGTTCATTGATCCTGGATAGTCGCTCAGTCCTGCTTAGATCCTGGAACGTCAGTAAATCCAGTATCTGACTGTACTGATGATGGATAGTCAATTAATCTAGTTCATAACTGTATTGATCTTGGACAGCCAGTTAATTGTATTACAGACTGCATTGATCCTGGAATAACATTTAATCCAGTTCATGACTACCTTGATCCTGGATAGTCATTCAATCCAGTTCAAGATTGCATTGATCCTGGAACGTCAGTAAATCCAGTATCTGACTGTACTGATGATGGATAGTCAATTAATCTAGTTCATGACTGTATTGATCTTGGATGGCCTGTTAATCCACTTACTAACTGCATTGATCCTTGGTGATCACTTAATCCAGTTCTTGATTTTATTGATCCTGCATAGTCAGTTAATACATTTCAAGACTGTATTAATCCTGGATAGTCAGTTTAGGCAGTTCATGACTGCATCCATCCCTGGATAGTTAGTTAATCCAGTTCATGACTGTATTGATCCTGCATAGCCTTTTAATTCTATTATTGACTGAATTGAGTCAGGTGATCCTGTTCATGACTCTATTGATCCTGGACAGTCACATAATCCTGTTCATGATTGTATATATCCTGGATAGTCAGTTAACCTAGTTATTGACTGTATTGATCCTGGATAGTCAGTCAATCCAGTTAATGAGTGTACTGATTCTTGATAACCAATAAATGTAGTTCATAACTATTGATTAGACAATTGGTTAGCCAATTAATCCATTTAAAACTTTATTGATCCTGGATGTTCAGTTAATCTAGTTCATGACTGTATCAATCCTAGATAGTCTATTAATTCAGTTCATGAATGTTCAAGGCACCCATTTGGTTTGACCATTATGTAAGCATTACCTATAAAATTTCAGAGGATGTGTTCACTGATTTTTGAATTGTAAATAATATGACTATATTCTACGTTGTAGACCTCGTGACCCCTGGTTCCTGTCACCACAGCTGTAAATAAATCTGAGTCTGTAAGTTTATATAGAATGAACTATATTACATCAAACCACCCTGAATCCACTGAAATATGCATTTTAAGTCAGATTCATCACCATTATTCTGTGTAGTGATTTGTTTTTAATGATTAATAATTCAATATTATCAACTTGCAATTCCATGAATCATTCAATATTATCAAGTTGCAATTCCATGTGTGCTTCTTATATTGAATCGTTAATTGATTGTTGATTTTAAAAGTATTTTTTCAGTTGATCAAGTGATTACTGAGTGGAATGAATGGTGACTTATTGATTCAGTTGAATGACATTGATTAAGTATAACAAAACAATGAGTTGTGTAAGAACAGAAAAATGCAAAACTATGCAGAGCTCTGGCCCTCCAGGATCTGACTTTGAGATTATGGTTTATAATAATACAAACCCAATTCCAGTATGTGAAATGCTAATAAAAACAGAAAGCAGTGATTTGTAAATTATGTTTGACCTGTATTAAATAAAAATGGTATAAAAACAGTGTTGTATGTTGTACCTGATAAACTCCATTGTTCTTTGTAAATAAATGCTCATTTCAAATGTGATGCCTTCAATATATTCCATAAAAGTTGTGACAGGAGAATGTTTACCATTGTGTTAAATCACCTTTCCTTTTAACAACACTTCATCATTTGGGGGCTGAAGACACAAATTGTTCCAGTTTTGAAAGTGTAATTTTTTGACAATCTTCTGTTTTATGAGTCTTCAGCTGTGCAACTGTACAGGGTCGTTATTGTCATATTTTGAGCTTAATATTGTGACATATTCCCCATAGTTACTGAATAATTTATATAAGTTACTAAATCACTCACATTAGTTACTGTATCGTTCATAGTATTTACTAAACAAGTCATAATAGAATAGTCACAAAATAATTAATAACAGTCACTGTATCATTTATTTATTTAAGTTTGGGTGCCCCTTGTCAAATTGCATGTTTTATTGATTTTCTAAGTGAAAATAAGTACACATTCTCCACAGAGAACACATTTCTGCACATTTTATACAGTTACTGTTTATTTGCTGAATTCAACACTTAAAAAAAGAAAAACAAACATAAAATGTTCTTGTCCTTTTTAATTGCGCAAATATCTATATTGTTTTATTTCATTTCAGTACAGTAAACTCAGCAAATAAATAGAAATTAAGTGCTTACCCTGTATTTGTGTTCCCTGTAGATGTGTTACCTTATTTTCACTTAGAAAGTCAACAAAACCTCATCTGAACAAGAGCATTCCAACTTTTGCACATGACTGAATCATGTTATTGTGTATATAATATGCACTACAATTATATATATATATATACTATACAGTGTCTAAAGCTTACAGCTACATTTTTTGAATCTCCTTTGATACATACATACATACATACATCATCTAAACCGCTTATGCTTCTGGGTCGCAGTGGGGTGCTGGAGCCTATCCCAGCTGTCATTGGGCGGAAGGCAGGATACACCCTGGACAGGTCACCAGTCCATTGGAGGGCTCTCCTTTGATAATTTCAGGTTATTCATAGTTGACAGAGATAAGTGAAATCAATGATCTCCTTTATTGGCTCCGTGTTCTTCAGGTATGTTTAATTTTATGAGATACACACATAAAGATTTTTCACAGCATGTCTAGGTCTGATTACTGTAGTATTTTATAAAAAGAAATGCTAACATGAAGGCTGATGAAGACTATAAGCCTACTTTACACATTTCTCAATTTTTTTAAATATATTTTTTTAACAAATTAAAAACATACAAACAAAAAATTATATACCACATTTGAGCATCCATTACGATGTTATCAAGCCATCTTCCATCTTCAAATGACTGGAGCGATGTCTTCACAATCATCATTCCACTAGGAATGTGATCCAATCTGTATGATAATTAAATACCCAAGAAAACACATGATACCATTATGCTTGATCAGAGTACATCCATCACTGAGAATCACCATCATGTAGTCAGAGATTACAGCTTATCAATGTAAAATGGAATGCGTGTGTGAGCCATCCTCTAGGCCTATATAACTGTAACTTTTTTGGATGGTGGACTATTCTCAACACAGTGGTGGTCTTGATGTGTAAAAATCCAGCAACACTGTTAGGGCCACCATACGAGTACCATATCAGTGTCTCTACCGTACTGATCTACCACTGTCTGGTCAACAGCAGTCCCAGAAACTGACCAATAATTACAGGAGTTAAAGACAACTGATAAAATGTGCATGACAACACACAGGCTACAGCATCTACAGTGGACTATCTAAATAAAGTGTAACTAAACATTTTTACAAGCAGCATTAAAAATGGAAAAAGAATACACATAGTGCATTACAAAGCTATTTTCTAGGCCTATTACTATCTTCCTATTTATCTTTATCTTCCTAAAAAATCTACAATTATTTCTCTCAACAGTTTTACTGTTAAAACAGAAACGTTTAATAATATCCATGAGTTTTCCTTACACTTTTTGAACTGATTAGCCTTATGTATTTTAACGTAGCAAATGCACAATATGTCCTATTTAAGGTAAAGGCTGTATGCATATTCTAAACAAGAATGCTTTGGCTGGCAATTGAATGAAGAGATGTTAAACTTATGTATATTTCCACTATGATATAGAGTCAGGTTTATAGGTATTTTGTTGTCAATAAGGTTATTTTTATCATATATTATATTAATATTTAATATATTTAAAAAGTTTGATTATAAGCTCAAAGTGCAGATTTTCAGCTTTATCATTTTGAGCTTTTTTGTCATTTTTAATACTTGGACACAAATCATTTGACCACCTGAATCTGGAACCCACAGACTAAATGGCTATCCAGAATGGATACAGCCATGAACTGAATTAATTGGCTAAACAAGATCAAAACAGTCAATAATATTACTGACTGGTTATCCAGGATCAATACAGCCATGAACTGGATTGACTGCTTATCCAGGGTCAGTACAGTCATGAACTGGATTAACTGTTTATCCAGGATCAGCATAGTCATGAACTAGATTAAATGGCTATCCAGAAAAAACACAGTCAATAAAGCAAGTAACTGGCTATTCAGGATCAACACTATCAGTAACAGGATTAAATGGCTATGCAGGATCAATACAGTCATGAACAAGATTAACTGGCAATTCAGGATCAACACCATTTGTAACAGGACTAAACTGCTATCCAGGATCAATAGTCATGAACTAGATTAACTAGCTGTCCATGATCAATACAATCGATAATATAACTAACTGGCTATCAAGGATAAATAGAGCCAGGAATTGGATTAACTCATTAACAAGGATTAAAACAGTCAATTATAGGTCTAACTGGCTATCCAGAATGGATACAGACATGAACTGGATTAACTGGCTATCCAAAATTAAAACAGTTAATAATATGACTAACTGGTTATCCAGGATCAATATAGTCATAAACTGGATTAAGTGCTTATCCAGGATCAGTACAGTCATAAAATAGATTAACTGGCTATTCCGGATCAACACAATCAATAAAGCAAGTAACTGGCAATTCAGGATCAACACCATCAGTAAGAGGATTAAACTGCTATCCAGGATCAATAGTCATGAACTAGATTAACTGGCTGTCAAGGATCAATACAATCAATAATATGACTAACTGGCTATCCAGGATATATACAGTCAAAAACCAGATTAACCCAATAATATAGATTAAAACAGTCAATAAAAGGTCTAACTGGCTGTCCACAATGGATACAGCTATGAACTGGATTAACTGGCTATCCAAAATCAAGACAGTTAATAATATGACTAACTGGTTATCCAGGATCAATACAGTCATGAACTGGATTACCTTCCTATGCACGATCAATACAGTCATGAACTAGATTAACTGGCTATCCAGGATGAACACAATCAATAAAGCAAGTAACTGGCTATCCAGGATCAATAGCATCAGCAACAGGATTAAAGTGCTATCCAGGATCAACACAGTCAATAATATGACTAACTGGCTATCCAGAATCAATACGGTCATTAACTGGCTTGTAACAGTTTATGACTGTATTGACCCTCCAATAAATCTAGTCATCAACTATATTAATTGACAATCTAGGATTAATACTATCAGTATTAGGATTAATGACTTTCCAGGATCAATACTGTCAATAAAAGGATTAGCCGGTTAGTGTGTGGCTCCCTCTACTGGCAAACCTGGTTCTCCTGCTGAGGGAGAAGGGCATTGTGTAAAAACTATGACAACCAACAGTAAATTAGAATATATTAGGCCATATACAGATAGTATGTTTTTAGAATTCAGTTATGTAGCCTTTGTGCTAATTTTCACATCATTAGAAAATGTAGAAGAAACAAAGAAGATGCACAAAAACCTTATGTCATGTAACACAGTATATATGAGTGACATAATATATATATACAGTTTTATTAGTGAGGTGAATTATTTCATTTAACAACAGCACTCACATGAGAGTTTAGATTTGACCACTTGATTGAATAATTATTATATATGAATAATGATCTCTATCATATATTGATAAATATGTGTGATACACGTGTATGTTTGTATATGTTGATGTATGGCTGCAATATATGGCCCATATTTGAAAATGGCTAATTTCAGATAAGTTGTCATATATGTCACATATATGTCACAAGTATGTCCATATGTGACTAATATTAGTTAAACATAAGGGAAATCCATATATACTAATATATGCCATATATTTAAAACTCATATTGACATAGATCAGATTTTTGTTTGGGTTATGATTTTATTTTACCCCAAAAAAGGGGTGTTTTTGACCTGGTACTTTTGCATTCCTACTCAAAGATGCGTTATTTTTATTCATTATTTCATTATTTCACCAACGTTAGACTACTTTCGCTTGAGGATGTGTGTTGGCCACTCCTCTGAAAGCCAGCTAACTAGCTACTCAGCTAGCACGGCTGCGCTGTCAGTAATACTACATTTCCCACAATGCGGCGCGGTGTGGGAGCGCAGCTGAGTGAGGCTCCACAGCGGCAGGGACCGGTTCGTATCATGGCGACCTACGTGGACATCCTGAAGAGCGAGTTCCCCGAAATTGACACCGAAGTATTTGACTATATCACCGGTAAGCCTCGCTCCGCGGGCCCGCTCTCCGCCGGGCCTCGAAAGTCTACACGGTCTGGTAGAGCGGTTCGGTCTGTGGGCGCGGATTAGCCGGCTAAGCTAAGCTACATGGCCGTATTAACGTTAGTCAGCGGCGCCGGACCGTTCAGGCGCCTCAGAGAGAGACTCGGGGGTCTTTAAACCGGTATTTTACCAAATCCACGCGGAGTGTGGGTTGTGTAGAGGTCAGGAGGTGCCTTGTTAGATGGTCACTGAGCTGGCAGACAGCTAGCTAGCCCCTTAGCTCGCTAACGTTCAGTAACTAACGTCAGGCAGCCCGAGGAGGTTAGTCAGGCAGGGCTTTTCTGACTAAAGGGGAATTACACCACTTTTCCCAAATTTCTGAGTAATTCAGTATTTGACCTGGAAACGAAGTAGTTGTTTGATTTGAAGTGGCTCATTATAGAGAAATCTATTCAAATTTCTTTACAGTGGTGGTGATAGGAACCAGATGTCTACAGCACAAATATAGCCATTTTTATACTATCCAGAACCACCAGTGGACCTACACGTGTCTTCTGAGTCTTCATATGTGATGCTTATAATGGTAAAAATAAATTCTCTTCGGGGACTATTTTGCCTGACTATTTTGAATGAACAAAAAGAAAATGATTAAAATACATTTAAGCCAAAACTTTATCATAAATCAGTGTGTCAGACATCAGTCAGCATACATCTAAATATTTAATGTAATCGCTTTCTGTGAGAGAGCTTTTAGACATTAGACATTAAACTCTTCAGACGTCTGGTTCCTATCACCACCACTATGAACAGTTCTGCCAGTTTGAACTCAGCAAGTTTGTCTAGAACGGAGCATTTTACATCAAACCACTCTAAATGACTGTCTTTATGTCTCAACCGTTAATTATGTCGAATTAAAAAAAAATATATCACAGGAGTTCCTCTTTAAGACAGCAGTGTCTGGCCATTTCGTCAGATATTACGTTACCTCCCACAAGACAAGCTGTCAGATTCTCTAAAACTGCCCTTTGTTCAGTTCCGTTTGAATCCTTCACAGTTAGTCAGCTTCTTATTCATTTTTTGGGATTAATTTCATTCTGTTCTGTAGGTTCAGCAGCAGGACTCATTTACGGTTGCTTGTACTTCTCACTTTTGAGGTTTATCTGTTTTTTAATAGGCCATAAGGAGAACAACACCATCTAACAAACTCAAGTCCTTGTGCTGATGAGCTGTATAGATGCTGGATGTGCTGAGAAGCTCCACTGCAGCTCTGTAGGGAGCTCAGTACTGGAGGAGTTTTATGGTTTTTACTTCCATTTGAATATAGTGTTTTGGTGGCAACATTTGCTTCTCATTGAGTCAGTATTGTACATTTACTTAAAGGAACAGTTCAGCAAACAGTTCAAAAAACAAGGAAATAATAAAATGTGCAGTTAAAAAAAACATATCCAAAGTTGCTTTTTCAGTTTTGTACTAATAGTAAACTTGTTTTGGTCCGATTAGACTCCTATTATATTATAGTTGTAGCCTCAGCACAAAACTAAAGATGCAAATGTCAAGACTTCGAACATGTCTTGGCTGATTGGCTGTGTTTAGGGTAATAAAATTTTTTTTGGTGAATCATTCCTTTCAGCTGGACCTCTAGGTCTGTCATTATATTTTAAAAACTATAGCGGATAGCTGATGATGAAAACTCGACTGATTTCTTCTCTGCTGCGTTTGTGTGCGTGGAAGTTCACAATGATTAATCCACCATGGATTGTGAGGAAGTTTTGTAATTTATCGTTGATTAACAGAACTGAAATTAGTGTGGGCAGATGTGGAAATTGCAGTGAAATGTCACGATTGTTCTGCTCCTGATGGTCACAAATATCAGGTCACCAGTGGGCCAAAGTGTGGCATTCAAGTTATTTAAGAAGCTAATAAAGGAAGTCCAGAGTACAAGCAGTAGATCTAACAACATCCATGACCTTTTCCTCTTGATTTCTCTGCCCACCCTGATGGGATCGGTTTTACTTTAATTGAATTCCTCGATTTAAATGAGTTTCTCAAGGAAAGGGCACCAGTGAGGAGCTTGTCTCTGGTCTTCGATAATGAAGAATTGAGGAATATGAATAGCTTCTTCTGGCGAAAGTCAGTTTATACAATTTAAAGGTCTTTCTAACTGATGGAAGAAACTCCGCCAGAGTTCTGAATAACATCCCCACTTCTCAACAACCGTAGGGCCATCATTGCTTTGCGTGCACAAGACTGCCTGAGTCTTATAATCAGTTTTGCTTGTAAGAACAGAAGGACCAGAAGGTAACCCTCATATAGTCTATAGGCAATACATCCTATTGGACGCCCTGTGATTGCTGTGTGTCTTGCTGTGCTGCAGGAGTGCTGGACAGTGGCGGTTCTGATTTTGAAGATGGAGAGGAAGTGTTCGATGCCATCGGTGGGGTTCTCCAGGAGGTAGCTGCTGATAAAAATGAAGATGACGTCCGAAGTATCTGTCTCCAGTTGTTTAACACCCTCAAGCTGTAAGTGTTTAAGTTTATTAAAACATTGGGACACATAAATGCATGAAATAATGTTTTATACATCAAAGTGAAACACAAGACAAGACTAATATGTCTACCAAATAGAACTTTAAATAGGTTTCAGAAATCACAATGTAAATATATACTTTTCAAATCAATATACTATATTATATTAGTGTAAAAACAAATGTACAAAGTTTCAAATTTCAAGAGAGATTCATTGATAAGGTTCAAAAAGTCGTGGATACACAAACAACTGGTCACTTTTAGTGTAATTCACACGATTACACATTGTCTTCTCTTCTGTAAGGACTAGTGTTTTAGTTACGAAGGTAAAAATGCAGGGAAGAGATGCCTTGGATCCTGTTGCATCCTGTAAAATTAACTTTTAGTAGCTGCCTTTTGCATTCATTTATTTAGAAATTTTACTGGCTCTATATTGACCCGTTATTGTCTCCTTTTAATTGGCCCCTGTGTTCTCTAAGCTTGCTTAACTATAAATCTGAAGAATTGTTTACAAATTTATCAAAGCGTAGGCCTTATCCACACATACACAGGTATTTTTTTAAAACAGGTTTTTCTGTGCATTTTGGCCTTTCGTCCACATGCAAACTGTATTTTAGGTCGCTGAAAACTGATCTTTTGCGAAGTTCCTTCCAGGGTGAAAATATTCAGAAACTCAGATTTCAGTGTTGCCAGGTAGAAAAGGAAGACAGAGTTTTTGGCTTATATCATCAAGAGTGTGCACTGTTATCTCTTCTGTTTACATGAGGATGATTTTATGCGCTGCAGCACGTGTCAAACTTAAGGCCCTTGAGCCAAATCAGGCCTGCCACACAATTCTATCCAGCCAGCAGAAGTATTTTAATTTTCTATTAATATTAGCCTGTTTAACAATGTGCTGCACTACAGTCCCCAGTATGCACTGCAGCATAATGTTCTCCGACTCTCCTACCCCAACAACAATCTAGGGGACATCAGTTACGCCTCAATTCTACACAATTGTACACAATTCCATACCAGTCATGTCACCAAAATGCATTTCAGCTGCAGTTCAACCAACATAAACACTTATCATCTCAGCAGCTCAGAAACTGAGCTTAAGTCTTAATGAACTTGCAGCAAAGAAAGGATGCCAGGGGTCTAGTTTAAGCAAATAGGTAGGTTTAAACTGACTGATATCCTGGGGACATTTAAATTTTGAGTATTTCAAGTGTTCATGTAATATTTCAAGGTCTACTACAAGTGTCTGTATTTTACTGTTGAAGTTTTTGCACATTTAGAATAAGCAACGGTCAGTTTGGGTTACAGCACAACTTTAATTAAAAATCAAATAAAAAAAAAATTTCTCTGGCCCATGGGTTTGATGAGATTTTTTAATATGGCCCTTTTACTGGTTGAGTTTGACGCCACTGCGCATCAGAGATCACTGCTATTTCCAGCACTCCCACGACACAGACCCTGCCGTCAGAGTCGCTGGTTTTGGACCAGACCCAGTCGCACCTTTAGTTGCTGGGACAACACTGAAAACGAAGTGGTTGTTGCAGAAGAATGACGAGAAAATTGTAGTTTGTTAAGGACGTCAGTGTTGTCCTGTTCTTGACAGCTTTTCACGTGGCTGGATATTTTTTTAAAAACAGTGCGTGGATGATATGTTTTTTTTCAAACCTGAAGGAGGAAAACTGCTGTTTTAAAAAGCACCCATGTACGTGTTGACTGGGCCTCAGTCCTGGCCCAGGTGTACTGCTGCCCTGCACATTTAAGAGTTTCCTCTGCTCCCAACACACCTGATGCAAATAATGAACTAATTAACAAGCTCTTCCTTGATGTGGAATTGTTAAGCTGCAGTCACTCCAAGTTCATCCAGGTGGACTTTAACCCTGCAAATTTGTGAACCTCAGATGTGTGAGCCACTAGAAAACAAGAGGACCATCTGTGGTGTCTTCTTTCTGAAAAACACCTAAATGGAGGAAGTGCTGCCCAGGCAACATAATATCACTTATAGCTAACAGCTGGAAAAACAAACTAGTTAATTAGCTAGTTCCCTTCCAAAACCACATCACATCAGCGCTGCCCATACTCATCTGACATCTCTAAAGGTTTTGGATAATTAAAAAGTCTAAAATGCATTTTAAAGGCCCAGGATTTTACATTATATTTTTCAGCATATTAATTTTTTTCCCTATTAGGTCCACTTACAACCTTTATTGTTGTTTTATGTATAAAAAACAGACTTACTTCTGTTTTTTCTTTTTTTAGCCATTTTCCACACTCATTATAGGTTTGACATGAACGGTTGTGGCTAAGCTGCTTTAAGCTGAATAGGGGACATACATAAATGCGCTGCTATTAGTGATAATTCAAAACAGGTTTTTGCAGCTTATTTTTCACAAATGAATTGTATGGTACAATAAGCAGTCTGTTATTTTAGGTGCTAAATATAGTGGCATATCTGACTTTTTTTAGATGTGTTAAATTCTGAGACAATGTCTGAAGATCAGATTGAAAGGAGTCATTGTATTTTAATATGTGGCATATTTGAGTTTGGGTTATTTTGGACTGGAAATTGTATTATTATTTTTTTTTTTGGCAGGCTTTAAAATGTATTTAAAAAATCACTGAACACGAAACAGTCCAGCATGACCGCGGCGTTAGAGCAGGGAAAACACCGACACAGAGCAGAGCACCGCTGGTACCGTTACAGGTTCATTCAAGGAATAACTACACAAAGTTCCTCACGCCAGGCTGACAGAGTCGAATTCCGCGGCATGAGTTAACTGTTACAGTTGTTCCTTGGTCAGCCAGAACAACACTTGATCCTTGGTATAGTGTCTCTTTGTGGCTTGGCGTCATCTCTCTGTATCTCTTGCAGGACTAACTGCCACTCAAACCAAAGGCAGGTGCTGCTCGATGCTCCTGTGCAGCTGTCTCAGATCTCTGCGGAATCTGGTAAGCTCATTATCTATTCATCCATTTTACCAGGTTTTTGTACATTTCCAGTGAGTACAACAGGGTATTGTGGCCACACATACTGTACTGAAAACTGAAGACAGTCAGCAAAACTTAACTTCAGTGCTTACATTGTTTGCTTGGTCATTCTCTGTCAGATCATTTTGGCTCAGTCATATCTCTTGTAGTTCTTGGAGCTGCTCCAGAATTCTCGTTTAGTAACGTTTTGTACCAGTGCTGATGCCTAAAATTTGATTTTGTGAGGGTCACATTGTGAACTTTGAAATGTGCTATTAAATCTCAGACAGGATGAAACAGATCTGCTCAGTGCAACTGTAGGTTAGTCTGCTTCAGAGTAGGGTTTATCCTGTCTTGAATCATCCATGCTAAGAACAGGTTTGTAGAGCTCCTATTGAAGTGTGTAAAGGGGAATTCCACCAGTTTTTTTTTCAAATATTATGCATAATTCAATCTTTGGGATGTAAATAGTCATTCAGAGTAGTTTAATGTGAAATGGGTCATTGTAGAGAAACTTTCCCAGCTTGCATTTGTTTAGAATGGCGGTGATAAGAATCAGGAGTTGTGATGTCCGCATTGCAAATACGCCATTTTATATCTAAAACTACGCTTGTCTTCTGGGTTTTTTATGTTCTTTAATAAAGTACTTTGTTCTTGGATACTATTTGTCCCTGTAGTGCCCTGCATGGACCTCTCTGCCATGAATGGATTTTGAAAAAGCATGTTTTAGGACAAAACCTTATCTCAAAACTGTAATAAAACAGTGAGTGTGTTTACATGCACTTAATCCGATAACTGCAGAGAATCAAATTTTGTCAGTAATCTCATCAACACGTTTATATGCATTTGAGTAATCAGATAATGTGAAAACTCTAGGTCTACATGAGTCAGACAGTAATTGGATTTCTGCTTTGCAGCCGGCCAGTAAACTCACAGAAGACGACGTGGCGTAAAACTCAAACTTCAAGCTGTGGCTTTAAAAAAAAATAAAGAAGTAAACATTGTGTCGCTTTACTTGAAAATATGATCATACATCTAGAAGATAAAGAATATTTAAATCCTTCATTTCATCAAGCATGTATTCGGTTTCAGCATTGCCCCAAAAGTGTTTTGCTGCCGTGTTGCGGCAATGCTGCTTGGTTGTTTCCGGTACTGCTGTCTGTTTTCGTACATGCGCAGACTGAGAGAAACAAAAGAAATCAGAGTAAGAGTTCACATGCACTGAGAAATCTGATTACTAAGCTAAAATCCAGCTCTCTTTATCGGATTTCTTAATCGGATTTCTAGACCGATCCAAGAAATTGCAGTGTGCTGTTTACATGACCATTTGAGTAATCAGATAACTGCAGAAATCAGATTATTGAGTCCATGTAAACTCACTCGATGTTTCAGGCATCAGTCTGAGAGCAGAGGGTTATTTTTAGCCCTCATGGATTCACACACCATTAAAAATCAACTACTAGAACAAGGCTTTTGGAGGATTGAATATAAAGCAGTTTTGCTCAGCGTACAAAAATGAAAGATTACCTGTGCTGCTTACAAAGTTAAAACAAAATGCTCAACTCTATCTTTCTCATCTGCTCTGTGTTTTATAAGGATCAGCTGCAAACGAAGTGCAGGGCATTTGGATGGTGAAGAGAACCCAGAGTACGGTAAGATAAACTTTGTCTACTTCTGTTATTTGGAAAAACATCTCTTAATTTCTGTCTGCCCTAACCTAAAGGTTTAGATTGGTTTAGTATGCACAATTAAATCATTTCCTTTCTCTGAAATACCTGATTGAACACAAGAGCTTTATTAGATTAACTGCAGGGAGGAGAGCGTTACATTATGAAGTGTACCGTCCTCTGGGACAAGGTTGTCAAGCTAACATATGGGTTAAAATTAGGGTGCTAACAAAGCCGCTTCTTATATCCAAACACTTGGCTCATTAACCAGTGAATTCTGCTTCATAATGTGGCCTCCTGGATTGAAAAGATGCTTTTTGGTGCTCATCTTGCTGTGGTTTCCTCCCACTGAAAAAAACATGAGCTCAGACTGTGGATGCCAAGAAGCTGGAGAAGGCGGAGGCCAAACTGAGGGCAAAGCATGAGCGGAGAAATGAAAAAGACTCTCAGAAACCCTCAAACCCACTGTAAGTGCCACACTTTTGTTATTGTACACTGTAGATGAGATTTTAGTAAGTTGAATTGATATCAATGTACTGAAGTGTTTGTTGAAGGAATGTAAATCACACAATGCTTCTCTTTTGTTGTGATTCTTTAGGCAACAGTGCAACCTCAGATTTCACAGTAGCATTAGATTAGTTTGGAAGGATTAAGAGTTATTCTAAAAATGAACTGAACACATAAATGACTGGAGGGACTATTTACACATTAATGTGTAAATAGAGAATATAGAGAATAACACAGTGCACAACGCTTTTATTGTATTTGTTATATGTTTAAAAATATCCTGAGGAGTTTTTTGGGCATACTTTGATTATCCTAACCGATTATGGGATGCTTGATGATTTTGGAATCATACTGGCATTTAACGGATGTTTAGATTCAACCAATATTTTAAATTTAATATTGGATGTTTTTGTTGTACTTCAGAAGAACTGAGCGTTTAGGCGACACTGAGCTAATATGGTAAATATTTTAATTTTCTTTAGTGATACACGATGATCTCAGAATCTTATCAGCATTGAGAGGTATTTGCTCAAAAATAAAATGTCTGCATTGGAGAGATGTTTAGATTTGACAGATATTTGAAAAACGATATTTGATGATGTGTTTATTATCATTCGGAAGAGCAGAATGTTTAGGTGACGCCTGAGTACTGTTCTAAAATGTGAGTTTAGTTAAATGAACCGCATTTGTAGCCCTACAGAAACACGTTACGTTTCTCTGTAAAGCAGAGGTAAGGTAAAAATAGATTTAGTCTTATTTAAAAAAAATAGGAAAAAAAATCTATAAATATTTATGGATTGGCATCGGCTACATCAACGTTGACCCACAGTTGTGTTGTTGTGTAATTTTCCTGCATTTGTAATTCAGCAATACCGCTTTTCTGTATTTATAATGCAGGTCGATTTAGTCCAAGCTTCTACCTTTTATAAATATGTGTTGGCATGCATTTTAAATGCTCTATAAATTTACATCAAGGGTCTTGGAGGAGGCTTCTGCCAGCCAGGCTAGCAGTAAGAAAGAGAGCCGTGTGGACATGTCTGGGAAGAATCGCAGTTACGACATCCGCATAGAAAACTTCGATGTGTCTTTTGGAGAGAGGTGAGTCTAATTTCTGTATTTGTTGGATACTTTATACATGCTGACCATATGACAATCTTTGCTGTTGTTTCGGTAGATACATATACACTACCAGTGCTACTAACACAAGTATAAAATGATGCCTGTGCATTAATTTATGTCTAAAACAAATGTAAGTGAATAATTTTATGCACATAGTTTTTAGTTTTCTTTTGGAGCCACAATCATTTCATCATTCTTATTACAATGTTTCTCGTTAAACGCAAATTAGTGGAATGTCTGCTTTTAATGTATTTCAGCCAGTCAATTGTGTTGTGACAAGTGGGGTCAAAATGTTATCATTATTATTATTATTATATTATTATTATTGTAAGATATGGACAAAATGAAACCTTCTGTATAGATAGGTGTGTCCAAACCTTTGCCTGGTAATATATAAATGTGATAATTACTTATTTATATATATTTAAATATATGCAAGGTATTTATTTGTTTTTAGTGGCCTTTTTTGGGTTTGACATGGCTTTTCTTTTTGCCTATTAATACTTATGAATGTTGCAATATTTTGTGTTTGTTTGTTTTGTTATTATTATTGTTGTTGTTGTTGTTGTTGTTGTTATTAATTCTGATGTGTTTGTGTCCTGTATGCTGACCCACTCGCTGCATGTACTGAGAGTTGTTCTCTGCTGCAGGTCTCTGCTGCAGGGAGCTGAGCTGTGTTTAGCGAGTGGACGCAGGTACGGTCTGGTTGGCAGGAATGGCCTGGGGAAGACCACGCTGCTGAAGATGCTGGCCAGCCGCAGCCTGCGCGTGCCTGCGCACATCTCCATACTGCACGTAGAGCAGGAGGTGGCAGGAGACGACACTCCAGCACTCCAGAGCGTCCTGGAGAGCGACACGGTTAGAGAGGAGCTGCTTGCAGAGGAGCGCAAGCTCAACGCCCACATCTCCAACGGAACGTGAGTTTATAACCCTGACTTATGACAGAGCGTACTGTTTTCAAGAAGAGAGCACCATTGACCCTTTAAATGTTAGGATTGTAGCAAAGTAGATGATGCCAAATTAAAAACAGTCACATGGGTTTTTTCTTTTAATTGCATATAATTGTATGGTGTAATACATGCAGTCGTTTTGACAGATTGAGAGCACCACAGGGGGCGTTGTTGTGCCTAATAATGGTGTCATGTCCAGATTGTGTGGTTTTCTGCCAAATTGAGCTGCTTTTGGTTTGATTTTGTGGGTAAAACTGTGTTTTGGTGGGTAGGCAGAAATTTTTGATGATTATTTTCATGAGTAAAAAAAAATATATATATATATATAATATATATATAATTCCTAAATTGCACTGCTTAGTCATGCAGATTTGAATAGGCCAAACTTCTCTCAACACCCACACAATGATATTGACCAACATGCAGCACCTGTGAAGGCACAGTTAACTCCTAAAATTAGCACTTTCCACTGATAAACTTTGCTCGAAATGCTCTTCAGAAGCTCTCAGAACATATATTCATGTTTTCTGGCAGTGCCCTCCAGTGAAGCATCTCTGGGAAATGACAGCTTACTTGCTCGCTTCTCTTTTAGAAGTAGATCTGTTTTTATCTCCAGCTTTGTTTCTGCTCGGTGATATTTCAGTACTTAACTTGAAACCCAGTCAAAAGAAAATAGTAATGGCTTCTCTGACAGCAGTGAAGAAAGCAATTTTGAAATGTCATGCAGAACTGAACATGGACTTAAGATCTACATTTTTGCGCTCTATTTTATGGATGTCATGGTAACGGAGTGGCCGCTGACTGAATCGAGCAAAGGCTGGTACTGTGGTCGCTTGGTCTGCGGCAGTCAGAAAAGTTTGGGACAGGACCGTGTTCAGTTGAATCAGTTTTAATTAATTGTGAGTCCTTGCCTGTGTCTGTTTGTTTCTTGGATTGTCTATTTTTGTACTGAAAATGTTTAATGAAAATATGTTAGAAATAAAAATAGCCATTGTAGTGACTCTAGACGTGGGCAGTGAGGCAAAAATTTCACATCAAGGTACTTGACGTTTTTTACGCTACTCAGTATTTATCACTGTGTTTAGTTTTACTGAGGTTTGATAAGGAGGAACAGGAAACTAAAAACCTAGTAGTGGGAGGGGGAGGTTTTTTGCCCGCTTGCTGGTTCATGGTGACGTAATCCAAATTAGAACAAGTAGTTTTAGAGCCGCCTTACATTTTGATGGAAGGTAACAGAAAAAAAAAACAAGAATTGTGTCTTTTAAAAGAATTGTGCTTAATATGACCAGGAAGGTGAACTAACAGTAAAGTAAGATCAGTTTTGATTTCAGGTTGACTATTAAACAATTGAACACATTAAATAATTTATAGTTTGTGTCTTCCTTTACATACTAGTCCAGAGATTTATTGAATGTAGAAATAATCACAGTTGCAGCTCTCTTAGCAGACAGTTTCTCTTGCTCTCTAACTCTGTCAGGTTTTCTGATAATATTTTGTCTGATGTAATCTTTCTCCCTTCAGGGCAGACGGGTCTGAAAGCGTGCGTCTGTCAGAAATCTATGCTAGACTGGAAGAAATTGAAGCAGACAAGGCACCAGCCAGGTAAAGCAGATTTGGTTGTACTATTGAGTTCACAGCTCAGTTTACTTATCATCCATCTCTGTGTACCTTTTTAATTGATTTATCCATTAAACGACTGTAATGTTCAGTCATTTGGCAGAAGAGATAATCTGTAACAGTCTGTATCCGGATATGGTGCTCAAATATGTGTTTTAATTTGTGGCACTTATGAATCTTTCTGTCTTTCTTTGCCTCCTCAGAGCTTCAATTATCCTTGCAGGTTTAGGTTTTTCACCCAAGATGCAACAGCAACCAACCAAGTGAGGGAAAAAATTGTAATGCATGTACATGTTTATAAATTAATTTTCTATTTGTTTGCTGACTTATTGCTCTGTTTTATAAATGTAAGGTTTTAGTGATTTTCTGTGGAGCTGTTATTGGTTCAGTGTTTTAAATGACAGCACAATCAACTAACCTGATAGTTTTACCGGTCTTAAGTTCAGTATATTTATTTTCTTGACCTTTGTTCCTCCACAGAGAGTTTTCTGGTGGCTGGAGAATGAGATTAGCATTAGCACGAGCTCTCTTTGCCAAGTGAGTACATTTTTACTTCTTTTCAATTATTGCTTTGTCTTTATTTTTCTTTGCAGTGCTTTTTACAAAAGAAATCCTGCATTAGAGCGTTTTGTATTTATGTTAGAACTTGTTGGATGTGAAGGGCCAAAATCACGGAAAACTAAGCTGCCCTCACTTTTTTGAAGTAAGAGTTCGCTGCGTTACATAAACACTGTTTTAGTTTCAGTGTTCCGTTCAGTCTCTGGTCCATATTGTCTGTATTTGTTAACGAAGCTATAAAACAACACGAAAGTTATAAAGACTGCTTTTTGATTGAGGCTCACTACAGAGCAGCCAATCAGAACAGAGATTATTTACATAAATCATTCTCAACAGCATAGTAATAAAAACAGCTTGTTTAAGTCTAAGGCATAAAAAGAGGTGGGAGAATGGTCATAAATAAAAACTGTTTTTGGTGCATAAAACCACACAAATGTCTTAAATGTCTTGAGTTATTGGGAAAAAATAAAACACAAGAAAAATGTGTGATTTGGGGCTTTTTAATACAAAGTTGTTCCTTTTAACACAAAGTTAATATTATTGTTTATTTATTTATTTATTTATTTATTTGTATGTCACTAAGCTGTTATAGTACCATCATGTTCTATTGCTGAATTTAATGATAGTATTGTACAGACTGAGTCCCGTAATGTGTTTTTGTCTTCTGTTCGTAGCACAAGTAGAACACAAACTGACCAACTGAGACAGTTTAGAGTAAACTCTTCTCATAAAGGCTCTTGGCTAGTATTAAGATCATTTCTGTGACCAAACTCAGTTTTGTTTCTGGTATTGCATTACAGGCCTGACCTTTTGTTACTCGATGGTGAGTAAATACTCATTTCTGTGGATGTGAATGTTTTTGTTACTGAGGTGATCCTTTAACAGCGCTGACAGCACTGTTTGGTCTACTTTTCAGAGCCCACGAACATGTTGGATGTCCGAGCCATTCTGTGGTTGGAGAATTATTTACAAGTATGTCTCTGCTAACCAAGATTGGTGATTTTAGTAATTCTCTGGGTCTAGTTCAGCTGCTCATTTAACCCCATAATAATCATTAGCCTATTTAGTGGTGAAGGGCAGTTAATACCCGTTCTTTTGTGTAAAATAGCCGCTTGGCACAAAGCGGTCTGCATTCTTACTGACTATGTTCCTACTCAGCCAGTCAGTGCACTGTGAGCACATTGTGCACTGTTTGTACAACGTCTGTGACAACAGTAACAGCTGTGTGCTTGGTTACAGGGGAATTCCACCAATTTAGTTAAAATTTCTTCATAATTCACTCGAGATGTAAGCAAGATCATTCAGAGTGGATTGATGCGAGGAGCATTGCATAAAGAACTTACTGACTCAGATTTATTTACTTACTGACTGTTTTATGTTGTATATAATGTTTTATGCTAAAGCTTTATTTCAAACTATCATAAAACAGGCATCTGGCAACAAATAGCTTTCTGGGAACTTGTAGAGGTATAAAAACTCTTCGGAAATTTGGTTCCTATAACTGCCACTGCAAACAATTATGAGTCTAGTTTCTCTAGAATTGAGCATTTCATGCCAAACCACTGAATGACTTAAACATCATATATATTTCATTGTGCTGAAATGTTGAAATATTGGTGGAATTCCCCTTTAAGTGCTACTCAGATAGTGCCAGGTTAAGTCATAAACTACTCTGACTGGCATTGTGTGCCATTCGTTAAAGTAGCCAGGCTGTATTTGCTGTTAGTTTTATTTCTGTGCCTTACCTGGTGAGTGTTTGTGTGTTTATACTTATTAACTCAGACATGGCAGTCAACCATCCTTGTGGTGTCTCACGACCGGAACTTCCTGAACGCTATTGCAACCGACATCATCCATCTGCACTCGCAGCGTCTAGACAGTTACCGTGGTGATTATGAGAACTTTATCAAAACAAAAGAGGATAGACTGAAGAACCAGCAAAGGGAGTACGAGGCTCAGTTACAGTACAGAGAACATATACAGGTATAAGCGCCTACACATGCACAGGTAACATAGATTTACATGTACACACAAGTAAAATCAGAGGAATGCATTAAAGGGCCCAAATCATGAAAAAACACATTTTCTCACATTTTTGCATTGAGAGTTTGCTGAAGCATGTAAACAGTGTTAAAGTTTGAAAGGGTACTGTTCCCTCTCCAGTCCGTACAGTGCATGTATGGGGTCTAAGCTAACAGATTGATTTGAATCGTGTATGTGATGTCACAAAAACCAGCACATTTGCAGTCTGCTCGTTCAGCGTACAGCAGTTTAGCCCCACCAAATCACATTGTAAGAAGTGGTTTTCTCCCAGGCTGCTTTTTGAATAAGACAAATTACAAGACAGCCAATCATAATGGAGGTAATTTACATATATCAGTCTTAAAGGCACAGTAAGAAAAATAGACTGCCTGTATATAAGAGAGAAGAGAGGTTGAAAATAGTCATGTAAAATTTTTTTGTACCCGACGTTTTTGGTACATAGAAATAGACAAATGTCGTAAGTCGTGGGTAGTTGTGGGCTGGAGGTCAAGGAACCAGCCTTGTGACCGGGAGGTTGAGCAAGGCACGTAACCTCCAACTGCTCCCCAGGCACCATGAATAGGGCTGCCCACCACTCCGGGCAAGTGTGCTCACTGCCCCTGGTGTGTGTGCTTTTACTAGTGGGCATGTGGGTGTTTCACTGCATGGATAGGTTAAAATGCGGAGGTGAAATTTCCCCGTTGTGGGACTAAAAAGGGCAGCTTAACTAAGATGACTTCAGAGGCAAAAATACATACATGTAGAATGGAAATATCTATTATATGGATAAATATAGAATAGGGGCCCTTTAATTAGCTTTGTGAGTGAACATGCCAGGTGGCAGTTTAAAGCATACCAGTCAATGCCATGGTTTTGTAGAAATCACAGGCTAATTGTTTGTGTTTGTTTGAACAGGTGTTCATCGACAGGTTCAGGTACAACGCCAACAGAGCTGCACAGGTGCAGAGCAAACTAAAGCTTTTGGAGAAGCTGTAAGTCAGTATCTATCTACATGTGTTTCAGTACTGTTCAGCACCATGTTCTTATGGGGTTTATCTTGTATGTTGCAGCCCTGAACTTAAGCCTATAGAAAAGGAATCTGAAGTAGTTTTACGGTGAGTTTGTATCGTCCATTTATGAGCTTTTTTTTCTACTCCGTCAACCAGAAAACACTGATCATTATCTTGGTTTGTTTGACAGTTTTCCAGATAACTTTGAGAAGCTGTCCCCTCCCATCCTGCAGCTAGATGAAGTTGAGTTCTCCTACAGCCCTGAACAGCGTCTGTTCACAGGCCTCTGCGTTTCTGCTGACCTGGACTCTCGAATCTGCATTGTAAGTGGTCACACTGAGACTTTAACTTGAAGAAAATGCTGTTTCCACAACGATTGATTAATGAGTAACTTCAATGATGCTTAAGTTTAGCCAAATAGAGTTTATGTAAATGTTCCACAAATTACAACACTTTTTTTGTGTGTTATGACTTCTATGATTTTATTTCTTTTCTCTTTTATTTCTTTTATTTATAGTTTTTAATGGTTCTTACTATATTTCTTCTTGTTATATCCTTGCAGGTAGGTGAAAATGGGACTGGTAAGTCCACATTACTGAAGCTGCTGATGGGTGAGCTCACACCCCTAAGTGGAACCAGACACGCCCACAGGTGAGGATTTACCCACAGTGCTGATTCTGATGTTTAAGAATCTGTGAGAATAAGAAAGAAGGTGGAAAGACCACACACTGTTTTACATGCTCCTCGTTTTTTTTGTTTGATTAAATAAATATTTAAACATTTTCAATTTTGGGAGCACTGAACCGAATATTGGGCTTGTAACTTTTCCTATCAAGCGTTTTTATGCCCAGCCCCTGTATATGAATTAAGCAGAGTGTGAGCATTGTGCTGTTTAATAGGTAGTTGGACAAAGTAAAATACCATGCTAACTAAAAAAAGCCATTTTACCTCATTTATAATTTAGATTTTGGGTCAGCCATGCATATTTGAGCAAAGCCTCTAAAAGTTTGATCTCTCCTTCTGTAGCAGTGAACCGCAGCATTTTTTTTTTCTTTGTTTTTAAGTTAAAAGCAGACAGTAACATTTGTTCTGAACTTTGCTCTTTTTCCAACAGAAACCTGAAGATTGGCTATTTTAGCCAGCACCATGTAGATCAGCTGGACCTCAACGTCTGTTCAGTGGAGCTTCTTCTCAGCAAGTTCCCTGGTACAGTATGACCATAAAAATGCTTTCATTCTGTAGCTCTCAAATCATAGCAGGAGAACATCCAGGTAGTGCCAAGATGCTCTGGCGTTGTGGCTACTCACTTTTTTTTTTTTTTAAGCTGTTGATTTTGTTGTTATAAACTATTTTTTTTAACTCCTCCTTGTGTCTGCTAACTCTCATGTGGCATTCAGGTCGGACAGAGGAAGAATACAGGCGTCAGCTTGGTAGATATGGTATTAGTGGAGAGTTGGCAACCCGACCGGTGGCCAGCCTTTCGGGAGGACAGAAGAGCCGTGTGGCTTTTGCCCAGATGACCATGCCTTGGTAATTTGACCCTGCCTTTCAGATGTGACGATTCAAGGACTCATATATGATTTATAGAATAGTATGGTTAAGTTTTAAATGAACCCTTTCAGCACTGGCTTTTCTAGATCTCAGTATGGTTCTAGAATAGAATTGTTAATGAGAATAATTAGGCACTTCATGAGTCGCTAAATTTAAATTCTAAGTGCCAAGATGAGATTATAAAATGCCTCTTGATGCATCTCAGATTTTGATTTTTGATGCCTACATTAAGATTTTTTTCTTGTAGGTCATTAACAAATATTAATAGCTTGGTTTAATTTGAACATAGCCTAAACTCTGCCTACATAATCTATATAAGTCTAAGTGTTTATCGGAAATGTTGGGTGCTAATAAAATATTAAAGTAAAAGTTGAGAATTCCTGCCATAGAGCACTGCGTGGAAACACACCGAAGCTGACGTTCAAGCACATAGTGAAGCATCGGATATACCAGTCATCTCATAAGCTTTCAGAAATGTTTTGGTCATATGATTGTACACACATGAATATTCATCAGGGTTTAATGTAGAAATTTTACCTTAACTTTATAAGAAGCTTTTTTGATCTAAATAACACCACTACACTATTACTAATGATGTTTTTTTTAATATTATGTTAGTACCAAGCTGGACCTTGACTGTTTTTATCACTAGTCATAGCAGTTCTAGCCTAGATGTGGACATATGGAGTTTGTAACAGACATTCCGGTAACATAACTTTTCTTAGTGTGTTGCAGTTTTACAGTTAATCCTTCTTAAAGTCCAACTCTGAATATTACTAGACTAGCCTGTCAGCAGGTTGCAAAGGTCTTTGTTAAACTAAGTTGCATTTGTAGGATCATGTTTACCAAACATGCTTGCATTAGTGAGACACTGCTTTTTGTTTTTTTTTAATTACACATTTTCCCCCTTCTCCAAGTCACACTGTGCAGTATCTCTGGATGCACATGAGTTTATTTTACCGTAGAGGAAACACAGAGCCTGTATAAAAATTGATTGATGTTTTGTGAATCAATTCAGAATCTTTCAGGAGAGATTTGCAATGCATCCAAGAATTGATTATTTTTCCCCACTCCTGATTTGTTAACTATTGTTGGGTATTACTTTATGCCATTGTTGCACCATAAGCAGAGCTATAAAGTGGCCTTGGTACCATATTATTATGCCATAAGTGATACTCCTCAAAGCTATGAGTGTGTTTATATCCTGACCCATTGTAAACCCTCACATGTTGTCCTTCATTTTCAGTCCTAACTTCTACATTCTTGACGAGCCGACCAATCACCTGGACATGGAAACAATTGAAGCTCTTGCAAAGTCCTTGAATAATTTCAAAGTAAGTCCACTTTTGTATTAACCTTCCTTTACTGAAATCACTTTGATTCTCCCATTGCCAAGTCTGTCCATTGCACCACCTTCACAGGTAGTGTAACTCTAAAGGCGCAGAAACAGAACAGAATAGAAAACAGGCTAAAGAAAAGTCTGCACTGGAACAAGGCTTTTGTGCTTGTTCTTTCATATTCTTATGGGCCAGTGAACATTTTGATAGTCATTCAGTCGTGGCCTTTCAAGGGTCAAAACTTTTTTCTTTTTCTTTTTTTTTTTTGCTGACACTGTAAAGTAAAACTGAGAAATAATTATTTATGTGATTTTAATTTTATAACTAAAGAAAAATACTTTTGACCATGCTTTAGAGAATATAATGCAATAGTTATTTATGATGGTCTGTTGTTCTCTTGAGGGCGGTGTTGTGCTGGTCTCCCACGACGAGAGACTAATCCGACTCGTGTGTAAGGAGCTTTGGGTGTGCGAGGCCGGCCGAGTGCATCGCATCGACGGCGGCTTTGACGAGTACAAGGACATCCTGCAGGAGCAGTTCCGGAGGGAAGGCTACCTGTGAACATTCAGACCGACAAAGCACCTTATGTCATCTGCGCACCATTTAAACTGACTCTGCATCGCCACCACCCCAACCTGCTAACTGACTCCATGCATACAATCTGAACTCCAGTGACCAGCAACTTGGCTGGCTCCACTGAAGGAAGCCGAATTGGTGCCATCTCTGCTGTCCTTTCTCCCACCTATGCCGCTGTTTGCTGTCCTCTTCTTTTACCAGCTCAGTCCACCTGCCTCTGCTGCTGCACCAAAATCATGTTGTCGTCGCCCAGTGCAGTTCGTGCCACATCCGTAATGGGTTTTGTGACATGGGGGCAGGCTGGGCGGCATGCACTGGACTTTTCTGCACAGGTTCTTTTGTTTAATTCTGCGCACAAACAGGAACGGAGCCTGGTGTAGTTAATGCAAAGCGAAGAGGACATAAACATTAACATTGTGTTTCAATGCAAATGATGTACTTATCAGCGGCAGTTTTAGAACATGCTAATAAAAACATAGCAGTCAGTCAATCAGTTTTAACCTGCTTTCTGTCTTTTGTAATTATTTCTTTGGGTATATCGACTAATAAAATGCTCTGTTCGTAGGGCTTTCAGGTATAGCCCATTGTCAGTAACACTAGAGCCCAGTAATACTGCTCAAATACAACTTGAAATGTTTAATAAAAACACGGTATCACCAGAAAAGGAAAAGCAAGGGCATCCAACAGGTTTTATACTACGTGATACGGAGGGGAAACATCTAAATTTAAAGCAGGTAAATTGATCCCCTCTAGCAACTACCTGATACCTGATAGGCCTTTTCCTCCTAAAATCATTAAATCCCTGTTTCGTTTCATTAGATGGCACATTGAGTCGAGGTAGTCCACTCGTACTCTGACAAACCCTGCCTCCTGTGCTTGAATTGGCTAATAGTTAATCTTAGCAAAGGACAGAGGACACTGTTAGTCAATCAGTACAGTGAAATAAATGGAGAACTGCGACAACTAGAGCTAGGCCTTCAAAAGACTACATGGTTTCCTTCATTTTGAGTCCTAACTTCTACATTCTTGAGCCGACCAGTCACCTGGACATGGAAACAGTTGAAGCTTCAAAAGACTAAATCACCTCTACGGTAATGCTCATTTCTGTTATCACCATTATGGGACTTAATTAGTGCGTTAGCACTAAGCTAATGGTATCTGGCCATTCTAGATTAAATACTGGCATTAGAAGTATGTAAACTCAGTGTTATTTGAAGCTTGTAACAGACATTAATGTACATTTTACCTCATAGCAGTTCTACAGTGATTCAGAGCCCAGGCACAGGACAGCCGCTGTTTCCCATGTAACCGAAAGGCATCCGTAAGGCTACCACTCATATTCACAGTCGGTGAAGCATCCAGGACATCCAGAAGGCCTAAAGTGATGTTTTCTGCTCACAAATTTAGTCCCAACCATTCTAAATCAAAAACCCGGTTGATTTCACTGTCGGTTCCTCACCATGTTAGTGGTTAGTTAGAACTTCAGTTAGGCTCCTGAAGTCCTAACCAGTGGGAGAGCTTGCTTGGCTGTGTCTACCAAGATAATAAAGAGGGAAAAAATCCTAACTGATAGTTTTCTGTTGGCTGTTTAATCCTGTCGTTTCTATCCAAAACTTAACAATGAAATGAGATTCGCGGCAATACCTGCAGTGCATACGACACTAAATGGATTATATTCAACAATCAACTAAAATGATATTAATATATTAAACAAATTAACTAAATAATTATAGTTTAGAATTAAACTTTTAATTTAATATGTAATAATACATGATTGAAGGGTTTGTTGTAAAACCTGTGGTGACTGACAAGACCCCATGCACAGTACAATTAAAAAAAAAGGGGTTGCAAATAGAGAAACGCTGCAAAGCCAGTCACAACATAACAGAAATGTTTCAAACAAAAGTTGACTTAAAACAGATTTTGTACCACTTTGAATTAAAATCTTGTAATTTTTTCATTATATACATTGTTGGGAGCGATTGAAAAAATGTTACAGAAAACATTGATGCTATAATGTGATGAATATCACCTTTATTAGAGAAATAAAAGTCTTTTTCTTTATCAGACAGATTTTTTTTTGCTCTTCAAAAACTCATTATACCCAAAATTGTTATGAATTGTTTTATTGAATAATTTAATTTTATAAAAAAATAACTAAACACAGACACATATAAAATTAGTCCCAACCATTCTAAATCAAAAACATGATTGGTTGATTTCACTGTCAGTTCCTCACCATGTTAGTGGCTAGTTAGGACTTCAGTTCAGCTCCTGAAGTCCTAACCAATGGGAGAGCTTGCTTGGCCATGTCTACCAAGATAAAACAGTTTAGGAAAAAAAACACTTTTTCAGCAATAAACACATTCAGTTTCATAACAAGATAAACATTTCGATTCTTTCTTAAACGTTTAGCGTCGATACTTCTTCAAAAAGTAGCTCAGCAGTATCGATTAGCCAGTGCGGATCCGCCCACCTCTACAGGCGGCACTGGTCGGAATACGGATGGGTTTAGAACCAGCGCGCTCTCTGTGTCTCCACCGCAGACGGGGTTTTCTGACCACGTGACTCGCCCGTGCCGCTCAAGGAGAGCTGAATGGATTTTTCAAGGAGAGCTCGGAGCGGCCCTGAGCGGAGCAGCAGCACGGACACAGCCCACCTCCGTCATCCGCGCGCACAGAGACGCCCCTAGCATGATCGGTCAGACTGAATAAGGCCGCGAAGATGATGCGCTTCATCCTGGACTGTCTGAGGGCGGGACGGCGGAGAGCAGCCTGCGCCAGGTGCCCTCACATTTATTCACTTTTACCTTCGGACTGCATGTGTGGCTCTGCAGATCTAACACGCTAATGGGCTTACTGACCAGTGCAACACCCCCCTCCTGCGCTCCATCTTCTCTCAGTGCAATGCAGAGAGAGGGAGAGAGAGAGGGAGATGTCGTGACTGAGATCTGATCATGTTTATTTTGTTCATAATTGTGATTTGTGACAAACTGTAGCAGCACAGCCATAGATTTACTGCCTTAAAGGGCGAGCAGGCTCTGCACCAGGTTTAAGGGGGAAATGCTTTAGACTGAAAAAGATACTTCATGTTCGTTTGACATTCTGAGGCATTAATTACTCAACATGAATATGCATGGATGCATAGATAATGTCCACAGGCTACAGATGTGCTTCTGTGAATTCATAAGTGGCCTATTATCATTATCATTATTTGTCTTTGAGGTTCTTTTGAAAAGGCAATTTAGAACCTGGAGTTCTGTACAGAACCATTTCATGCTTAATTGGTTGTTTGCATGGTGAAACGGTTCTTCAGATTGATGGAGAATGTGTTGTATGTGCTGAAATTGGTTCTATAGCACCATAAATGGTTCTCCTACTGCATACAGGCTTGACATCGTAACAAACGCAGACCTGTTTGGTGCTATATAGAACCATATACAACACATCGAGAGCAACGGCACCATGCAAACAACCTATTAGGCATGAACTGGTTCTGTATAGAACTCTAAGAACTCCTGAGCAGCTGCAGTTCCTCCTATCGCATGTATGCCCTGTCTGCATGATGGATGGTGTGGTGTACTGAGTGTACTGAAGGCTCTGGGTATTTTCTGAATGGATGCTACACATCGTCTGAGCTCAGCAGTAAAGCTGGAGTCACTCACGGCTCTCGCACAGCAGGCAGGAGGCGGATTTACACGCATCCTTTAGAAAAGGGCTGCTCTGAGCTACATCTCTGTAACAGGGGAAATGGCCAGTGGAGGAAATTCAGTTATGCAGTGGAATCAGCGTGGGTGCAATGATACACGGTTTTTGGGGGGGGTTCATATGATTTTACATCCTGAGATCAAGATTTGATTCCGTTTTTGTGGTTTTTATGTGATTTGTCAATGTCTTCATCCTACAGAGATTATTATTATTAATTTTCATTATATACCTCACAGTATGGATAGCCTGCATTATTTATCAGGTGGTGTAATGCAGAAGGCACACTGCGCTGTGCATAAGCACTTTATATAAC
Organism: Colossoma macropomum; assembly: GCF_904425465.1. Classification (NCBI taxonomy): domain Eukaryota; kingdom Metazoa; phylum Chordata; class Actinopteri; order Characiformes; family Serrasalmidae; genus Colossoma; species Colossoma macropomum. The sequence continues at coordinate 10,675,329 of NW_023494805.1, forward strand.
ACTCCATAATCCTTCAGACTTGTAAACCTAGAAAATGGTAACTTTACAGGAGAAGGAAAAAACCTACTTTACTTTTAATGTAAGTCAGTGGAACCAGAATTTTTTTCCAAGTCATTTTGGGTCATTTCTTTTGGTCCAATTATCATGAGATTTACATACAATGTAAAGGGCAACAGACTTTTTCAAACTATGTCAAAAACTGAAAAATAAGTATAATATATATATATATATATATATATATTAATATGGATGTCCATCATACTGTTATTTATTTATATATATATATATATATATATATATATATATATATATATATATATAATGTGTGTGTGTATTTGATTATTTATACATATTACATATTATAATTTGCTTTTTTCATTTATGTTGATGTGCACCAAGACAAATTACTTGTTTATCAGGTATTTGGCAAATAATGATTCTGATTTAAAAAAAAAACCCATAAGTTCAAACCAAATGCCCAGGTCTGATCACTGTCAGTGATTTTCACAAAAGACAGAAAATTAAGGCCCTCAGAAAAGACTAAGGAGAATATTGGCGACTGTAAATCACGATCTCTCTCTCTCTCTCTCCTTCATTTAATACTGCCATAAATAACAATCATACCTAAACTGTTTCACTAAGACACACTGGAAAACGGGATCATTGTTGCACATAAATGCTTTTCACATGCAGCTCTTAATATCTAATCAAAAAAGATGTCATGTAGTATTGTGGAGCTTCAGAGCCATAGACTTTGCATTGCTCCAGCTTTTGATTAATATATCGCTCTGTTCCGTTTGTGTTCCAGAGAAAACTCAGTGGAACTACAAGGAAAGGAAAAAGAGGCTGCCAACGATAATGAAATCAAGGTATGCTTTGTACGCAGGCACTGCAAGTGCCTCATGGGGAAAATGGTTCACTGTGATGAATCTTTCATCTTGGCTTTGGATGCACAGTTATTTGATCATTCCTTGCTAGAAGACTATGTAATAGACATAAAGGGAAAAACGACGGTCATATGACTGATGGGCTGACTGGGTTTAATCAGTTACGTACAGGCGCATGTGAGGAATGAACCTTGTCATCCACTGACAGCGCAGGAGCTGGTCCATTGCTGCGCTTGCCGGGTTTTATGTACATTACAGAGCAAAGGCAGAGCACCAGTGTAGCAGCACCAATGACATCACAATGCTATTTTAGTGGCTAGTTGAATGTGATTGGTCCTCCAAAGCCGAGCCCCACCTCCTGGATTTCACAGGGCTACTCATGGCAGACAGAGTGTCAGATGATTTAGTTCAGCTCTACTGTACTGTGTGAGAGGAGCTCCATATTCTGCTGCACGCCTGTTATGGCCAGAAGGGTTTTCAAGAGACGTTGACAGAGGACTGTATGTGTGAATGTGTATGTGTGTATTTGGAGTCACGGCAGATTTTTAATAAATCTTTTAACATGCTATATTATTTCAGATCTTAAAGGGCAATTCCACTGATTTTTCCAAATTTCATCAGTATTCCATCATTGAGATGTAAACAAAGTAATTCAGAGTGTTTTGATGTGAAGTGGTTTGTAGAGAAACTTCAACACTCTAAATTCTTTAAAGTGGCAGTGATAGGAACCAGGGGTCTCAATGTCAAATATACACAAATATAGCCATTTTATTTGCTATACAAAATGACCAGTGAATGTATATACATGTTTTTGAGTTTTATGTGTGTTGCTGATGATTGTGAAATAGATGTAAATCTGAAAAAAAAATGTTTTCTTTCTATTTTACCTTACAACACATGTTATTCTCCACCAGGAATGTTTTGAAAAAAATATCAATCATCACGCTTTTGAGTCTAAAACTGACCCAAAACAAAATTCTGTCAAAAACTGATCCAAACTAGCCTGTCATCACCCCAAGTGCTGAATAAAAGTGCTGACAGAGCAGCACTGTTTACCATGTAGTCACAATAACAGCATTTTAGATCATAAACCAATAAAGTAAAAAAATATATATAGTAATTAAAATTCTTCTTTAACAAATTTATTTGTCACATTATGCTTAAAATGATGCCTCAGGCAACTTTTTTTTATAACCTTTTCATGTAATAGCTTTCTGTGAGGTACCCTCTTTGAAAAGATGGTTCTTCAAGGGTCTTTTAGTGGAGAAAATTATTCTGTATAGAACCATGAACACTCAAAGAACCCTTTGCATGATTAAAGCATTCTTTGAATCATTAAATGGTTTTTCATATTGATGGAGAAATGTGCTGTTGATGGTTATATACAGAAAAGGGTTCCAAATAGGTTCTTGTATTGTAACAAGCTTGACATTGTAACAGGAGAGGAATGCTTTTTGGTGCTATATAGAACCCTTTTCAAAAAGGTTCTATATATAACCATCTACAGCACATTCTCCATCAACATGAAAAAAACATTTCATGATTCAAAGAACGCTTTAATCATGCAAAGGGTTCCTTGAGTGTTCAAGGTTCTATATAGAATAATTTTCTTTGCTAAAGAACCCTTGAAGAACCATCTTTGCTTTTAGAGGCATTTGGGGAGTTCGACTCATTTTTCTAAACTTATGCTAAATTAAATTGTTAAAATGTTAACAAAGTCATTCTGAGTGGTTTGATGTGAGTCAGAATTGTTTACAGTGGTGGTGATAGCAACCAGACATCTGAATCATTTAATGTCTTTAAATGCTCTCTCACGTACAGTGGTGCCTGAGATATTATTTTTTAATCGTTATGAGTGAAAGTTCTGACCTGAAACACATTTTTTTATCCCTAATCATGGCAGAGAGGTACATGCAGGGTTTTATATGACAAAATAGTCCCCAAAGAAAACATCTTTCTTCGTATTTCTCTATTTTACCATCATCAACATTACTAATCCAATTGTTGATAAAACTCAGAGGACACATGTAGGTTTACTGGTGGATTTGAATGGCGAATAAAATGGGTATATTTGTATTGTAGGCAAAAAAACCTAAGTCAGAAAGTTTCTCTGGAACGCAGCTTTTCACATCAAACCACTCTGAATGATGTTATTTACATCTCTTTGATTGAATTATGCATGAATTTTGAGAAAATGGTGAAATTCCCCTTCCCTCTTTATGCTTCAGGCATCTGGTTCTTATTACCATTTCTGACTTAGTAACACTTTCTAGATCGAAGCAATTCACATAAAATCAAACTAATTTGTTTGCATCTTAACCATTTAATCCTGTAGAAATTTTGATTTCCCCTTGATTTCTCCTTCAACGAACACTGTAGCCTAAAGTCTGCATTGGAAATTCATTTCAGGCCCAGTGTCAGGTTCTATACCTACTGTACATCATATTTTATTTTTTAAAATATAGGCAATAGTTCTGTTGGATTGAATGAGAGCTTTTACTTGATGAAACTGCAGCAAAACTGCAATGATAAAATGAGGGTGAAAGTGCATCATAAGCTAATTGCTTCTTTGGCTGACTGCAGGTGTCATAATGAATTTAACTGGGTTGTGGCTTCAGGCAGAGTTTGGCATCTTTTTGGCCACAGTTTTGGTGTCCTGGTGAATTTCGTTTCAGTCTGTAGGCTTTCTTAGAGCTGCTTCTGCTCCTGCCTCTCGTTCTACATTATTCAATCACAGAAATAAATACGCTGTATGTCCAAAAGTATCCAGACACCTCAGTGAACACAGCTACTTTAAGGACCTTATTGCTGACACAACAGCTCCATAGAAAAGCATTGACCAATACAATGGGATGACCCCGATCAGTTGTACATGAGCCTAAGGTCACCATGCCCAGTGCCAAGTGTCAGCTAGAGGGGTATAAAGCCCTCCCAGCATTGGGCTGTGGGGCAGTGGGACTGTGTTCTCTGGACTGATGGATCTTCATCCAGTACCTTTGGGATGAGTTGGAGTGATCCAGAACTGATCATCCAGCATCAGTACCTGACATCACTAATGCTCTTTTGGCTGAATGCAGCAATGTTCAAATAAGATAACATCACTAAGTCTCTAGAGTACAATGTTATTTTCTTCATTCTACATGCTAAATTCTTTATTCACAGACAGAACCTTTAAATTCTCAGCCAAACCGTCCCTCTTCTTAATGGAGTTTAAATCACTTCTCCAATGTTTGCATCTTGTAGAAACTGAGAAAGTAATTTTCCTTTATGAGGAGAAATTTACAAATGATTAACTGGCTTTTCCTCCTATATGCGTGTGTGTGTGTGTGTGTGTGTGTGGATGTGTATATCCTTTTGTAGGTATATAAGTTACTATGTAAAATATTAGATTGTATGGTTTGAAGATATGGTTGAGAATATTGTTTTCATGTTCCAGTTTGGTGTGGTCTGATGATGTATGGCTCTGCCGTTGGTTGTATATTTGTAGAATTCTTTATGTTCTATTTGTCAAAAAATAAATAGAAAATAAGCAATGTTCCAACATTTAGTGATCCCAGAAGAACAGAGGCTGTGACTGCAGCACAGCAGTTGGAGAACCCTGCATTAAAGTGACACCTTATGATTCTCTCTGTTCCATCTCAAAGTTAAAGAGAAATTCAATAATTCAGTCATTGAGTTGTAAACAAAGTCATTCAGAGTGGTTTGATGTGAAACTGTTCATCATTGAGAAACTAACTGACTCATTGATAAGACACCATTTCAATGGTGGTGATAGGAACCCGAGGTCACTATATCTACAATCCAAACATAGCCATTTTATTTCATTTAAAAATATTTTTTAATGGCAGACACATATCTTAAAACAATTTCAAACAAAGTAAAACAACATTTCAGGCATCAGGCAGAGTATTTGCTACTATTTTGTGTAATAACTCCCTGTCAGGGTGCTCACCACCACTGTGCACAATTCTGACTCACTTTTCTGTAGAATGATGCATTTCACATCAAACATTAACGCTCACATTAACTTTGTTTACATCTTAAAGAGTAAAGTAATGATGGAAATCCTCTGTAAGGTATTGGATAGTCTCAACTCCAGCCTGTAGGAATACCAGTGACATCTGAATACAGTAGTAGTGTTGAGCTTGATTGCTTGCAATCGCCATAGCAATAAATATTGTCTTGTTATGTTTTTCATGTTATTTCATTCCCTGTAAATGAAGAAAAAATGAGTAGTATGGCTAAAAATCCAGTTTACACAATTTCCCTCTTACTCCAAATGTTGATCAGCCAAGACATGCTTGGTGTCTGTAGTTTGCCTTTTTAGTTCTGCACTGGAGTTACAAAGCTAACGTAGCTAACAAGTAATGGAAGCTAATACTGCACGTCTAAATCTTCACACATTTGCTTAGAATCATCTTGAGTTGTTAAAGGTGTTAAACTTTCCCCTAAATGTAGGAGTTTGAGGTAGTGTGCAAACAAATTTCAAATCTTACAATTTGCTCCCCAGTCTATACAATATATATAAATATAAAATAAGCTGCAAAAAACACATTTTAAATTCATTGTTCCGGTTCTGTCATGAGAACCAACTCATTTACATCTATCCTCCTAATCAGCCTACAGCAGTTTAGCTCCGCCTACTAATAGTGAAGTTCTAGAAAGTGTTTCAGCTGTGAGTGCTTTTTAAATAGGGCACAATACAGGACAGCCAATCAGAACAGAACTCATTTACATATATTGGTCTTAAAGACACAGTAACAAAAACAGCCTGTTTAATTCTAACAGATGAAGAGAGGTTGGAAAATTGTCATGTAAAAATGAATTCTGATCATTTTTGGTACATTAAACCACACACATATAAAAAGTGGACATCAGAAGTAAAACATAAATAAAATTCAATAAAATATAGGACATGGGCACTTATGTGGTAAATTCAAGCTTTTATAGACAAAAGTATATTGTATAGTTAAAAAAGCAGTAGTTGTATCCATCTTAAAACCTGATTTTTTTACATTCTTGTAGATAGTAATACGTAATACAGGTGAGAAACCGCTAACAAGTCTATCTGAAATTACTTAACAACTCAATATAGTTTGAGACAGGTGTGAGATTATTTAGGCATGCAGTTTGCACAAGCTTTCACTATGTGTTAATTACATTAGTGTCATAGATCCAGTGCAAAAATTAGCTTCTATTAAACCACTATAGAAGCACATTTCAGATACATGTCTTGGATGTATGATTATATTTCATGTAGGGTCCAAAATTCAGTGAATTTGATTTTTCACTGAACTATTCCACAGAACTGCTCCTAAGAAGTCCAGCTTAATGTGCTCCTACATTAATAATTGCTAAAAATATGTTACTGCCCAAAATCATTGTTTGATCTTATGTCCTGAAAATAATCCCCCACTTCAAAACCACACTCAGGCAGCGTAACGTTCTTATCTGTTTTTAGAAGAAGTACAAAGGAATGTAGTGCCAAGTCGGTCTGTGAAATCTGGTAGCAAACCCCAGCTGATATTCACGGCATTATAATTCACTGTAATTCACAATTAATAATATGTGATGTTGCCGTAAGGAGAAAGCTAGTTGTGAAAGCTATTTCTGCAGATGCTGTTTCTGTGCTGATTCCACCCTGAGCAAAACTGTCTGTGTAGTTCTGCCCGTCTGTGATCATGTTCCTGCTTGGCTCTCAGGGGCTGGAGGACGTGGTGGCCATGGAGGAGGGAGCGCTGCAGAAAGAGAGGGCGCTGTCCCGGGACACCCAGCAGGCCCTGGAAAGCCTGGCTAAGAGGAGAGCCCAACTGAAGGAGGAAATAGAGGGCATTCAGGAGCAGCGAAAACAGGAGGGCCAGCTGGTGAACCGCCCACACAAAACACACAAATATACTCTGAGTTGTCACTTTATTAGGTACCTACCATGTACCTACAGGCATTGGCCATTTTATCAGAAATGCCTACCATATAGGTGCATTTTGTAGGTTTACAATTACTGACTGCAGCTCATATGTTTCTGCAGTTTATCAGCTCCACTATACATCATCTATCAATAGAAAGAGACCACCTGTGGGCCACCACTGAGCAGATATCATTTAGGTGGTGGATCGTTCTCAGTACTGCAGTGACAGTGACATACCCAGCCAATCCTGTGGTCAGAAACTGACCACTGAAGAAGGGCTAAAGGATGACTAACTCAAACTGTGCATGGAAAAAGATCTGTAGTTTCTAACTGCTCACTAACAAGGTGCACCAACAAGGTGGGCATTTCTATAGGCAGTGCAGTGAAAAAGTGTTTGCCCCCTCCTGATTTCATCTACTTTTGCATATTTGTCACACTTACATGTTTGATATGTTAACACAAAATGTAATTTAAGACAAATACAGCCCGAGTAAACACAAAATACAGTTTATAAATGATCATTTCTTTTATTGAAGGAAAAAAAGGTAATCAAACACCAACTGGCCCTGTGTAAATGACAAAGTAATCTCTCCCATAGTAACTCAATCAACAAGGTCATCAGGTTTAGTTGATAATTGGGATCCATTAAACTAGACACACCCGAACTCCAAATGGAGAAAACATGAAAGAGTGATTAATCTTCCCAGAAGTGGCCTGGCCTACTGAAATATCAGAAGCTCAAGCACAATTGGGTTGTACAGCAAGATAACAATCCGAAGCACAAGAGCAAGCCCATCTATAAATGATGAAGAAAAAACAGAATTATAGTTCTGAAGTGGCCAAGTCCTGACCTGGATCCCATTGGGATGCTGTGGAAGGACCTTAAAGCCCTCCAATATGGCTGAATTCAAGCAATTCTGCGAAGCAGAATGGGCTAAAATTCCTCCACAGCGATATGAAAGACTGATGTCCAGTTATAGGAAGCGTCTGGTTGTAGTTGCTGCTGCTCAAAGTGGCACAACCAGCTATTACGTTTAGGAGGTATATAGATATTGCAATTTTTTTTCCTTCAGTAAATTACATGATCATCACAAATGGTGTTTTGTGTTTCCTCATGTTCTTTTTGTCTTATACTACATTTTATATGATGATATGAAACCAAATATGCAAAAATAGAGAGAATCAGGCAGGGGCAAATACTTTTTCACAGCCCTGTAGTGGCCAAAAAGTGTTTAAAAAACCCAGGCTACTGTGCCTCAGTGTACATACACTCTCTTGAAAACATAAAGCCAGCCAGCCAAATCTGATTTGTGTGTTACTGTGTGCTGTCTAAGCTGTCTGACTCTTGTAGCGCTGACCTGGGGCTCGTTCAAGTCCTTTTTACTGATCTAATTGGTTAATGAGTTAATGCCTCTGCCACTAGAATCAAAGAAGCAAACGTCATTCCCTTAAGATGTAGTTAAAGTTGAACATGCAGTAAAGACCTGTGAAAACTCAGGGAGTGATAGCCTCATACTCTGTATTTCCTAAACACAGTGCAGTCTATAATTAAATGGACAGTGACGTGGTGTTTTTAGACTGTATAAACCAGCACAGTGGATTTGAAATGAAAGTCTGACTATGCTCTTGGTACTGTTGATCTGAGGGTATTTACAGTAGGAGTGGGCAATATGACAATACATTTATCATTATTGTGATAAATTACATCACAGCTTGCTTTTCCAAACATATCATGGATATAGTCAGTACTTAAAGAACACTGACCAACAGCACCAGTCGTTACAAAGAGTGCATAGTTAGTCCTGTTTAATTGGATTTAGTGCAGTCTAGTGCGTGAAATGTGGAAGAAATATCATTGTGTTCATAGTAATTTTTAATCTGTGGCACTGCTGGAGATGTTTCATGTTAGAAACCTCAGTAAATATTGTGATGAATATTGATTGTGTATTGTGAAAATACATTTTTTCTATATCACCTGATATTTACATTTACATTGATTGAAGCAAATGAGGATCACAGCCATTTATACATATTCTCCCATTTCAAGGTGCCACAAATGAAGCCCTATTTAAGCTGACAGTGTTAAAATGATAACACTGTCAGGTGTAAAATACCAAAACTTCATAAAGCGTAACTTTGACTCAAATTGGTGTGGACCTAAATATGCACTGAGACAGTGTTAAATTAAACACTCACTGTAGATTTAGCACTGGTTAAGTTGCTGTGTGCTTACACTCCCCTATAACACCAGACTCTGAGATTTATCAGCTACTCCACAATCATCTCTCATCAACACTAAAATTTTAACCCTGAAAAACTTTTAACTTTAACTTTTAACACTGTACAATTTGCTGTTTAATAATGTATGGACAGCTGGTTAAGAAACAACTGAGATGTCAATAGTCCAATTAGGTTCAGTCTTCTAAAATGTGAGAATGATTTATAGGTATATTTTTAAACTTTCACAAAGTGTACAGTCTACATCAAAATGTTTTATTTAAAAAAGTGAGGAAAAATAGTTTGAAATACTTTTATGCTACATTTTCTCATTTCTCTTCACCCTGATCTTCTTTCCACCCCTGTGCTTTGACTGTGCTCTGCGCAGCTCCTGTCGCTGCAGGAGGAGCAGGAGGAACTGGAACAGACAGTGCAGGATTACGAGAAGGAGCTGCAGAGAGCTAAAGATGAGCTTCAGCGCCTCCATGAGGAGATCAGCAATACCAGAGCAAGGGTGGAGGACGCACACGGTCGGATGGGTCCGCTGAAACACTCCATTGGCGAGACGTACGCAGACATCACAGAGGTAGGAGTTTTAGTTTTTCCTTTATACCTACAGGGAATTCTGGAGGGCACTAGTGCTGAGAACAGAACCCTGGTTAAATTATAAAGGAATTTTTAATTCGGTTGAAGAGGGTAATTGTGAATATTACTCACTAAATTAATCTTTCTAATTAAGTGCCACAACTGTGAAGCTTATGGTAGCGTCTGTTTAAAAAACCTCATGAGGAACCTAAAATAAATAAAGAGAGAATCTGCTATATCAAATGATAGGGGGGTTGGGGGGGGGGCAAAGCTGTAAGTAGTGTGTGGCTCCCCAGACAGCTGCACTTATTTGCTGTGAGCGTTCTGCTACTCACTTACATCAAAGGCCCTAATTGTTTTTTTCTTGATAATAGGCCATAACAACATGCTCTTAAGTGACTCTTTCTCTATGAGCACATTAAGCTGGAAGGCACCAACCTGCCATTAAGCCAAATCAGCATTATCCTGTGTGTACAGCGACTGGAGGTTTGTAAGCATCCTTGCACTTAAGGAAAATCTGTGTCTCTGGCTAAGAACAGCCATAGAACAGGAATCTAAATTAGTTATGCTGTGGAGTCTAGACATCTCTAAGGTTTCACTTACAACATCGATGCTTTCACAGCATTTCATATTTCACAAAAGAGTAAGTGTGCTTACTTTGGCAGAGTTCCATGGTAAAAGCATCTATGTTCTCATTGGACGAATGGATGAATAGCTAGACTAATAATTAGATGGATGAATGGATGGATGTGTTCATCCAAGTACCTTCATACAGTGTACTGTATATTAGTGCTGATGTAAGTCTACATGTGTCTCTATACAAGATATTTTAAGCTCGTTCTGTGCTGGGTTTATCTTATTAAAAGAGGAATTGTGCAGATTTACAAAGATTTCTACATAATTATATCATTCAACTGTAAGCAAAGTCATTCAGAGTAGCTTTATGTGAAACATGCCTTTCTGGAGAAATCTAAATGGTCAAGAGAGTCAAAGTCGTTCACAGTGGAGATGATAGGAACCAGACATCCAAAGCATTAAATGCATCCAAATGCTAAGTCACAGAAAACTATTTTCTGAAATGGCTATGAATACCCTGTCTGATGTATGAGACCTGATAGTTATGAGATCAGATTTTGACATAAAATTTGTTTTTTTAGCCTTTTGTAGTGGTACATGCAGGGCACCCAAAGAAAACTTAATGTTACAGATAAATCACTAATTTACCATAATATAAGTATATATAAAAAAATCAGAAAACACATGTAGGTTTACTTGTCATTTTGTGTAGCAAATAAAATGGTTATTAGATTAGATTAGATTTAACTTTATTGTCAATGTGCAGAGTACAGGTACAGAGCCACTGAAATGTAGTAAGCATCTAACCAGAAGTGCAAAATACAATATTATTTACATATAAAGTACATATAAAGGGGCCTCATTTATAACACATTTGTATGCACAGAATTGATCCTAAAATAACCATATGTGAAAATTCATGCTTCAGTAGTGATTTACAAAATGTGAAAATGTGCGTAGATGAAGTTTACAACCTGACACACAAACAGTAGTGCCCATGTCCCACAGGCATTAGAGTGCAGGATTCATGAACATTGCATTTTTATAAATCAGTTGTGTGAAAATGCTGAAAACTTCTTAAGGACAAATGTAAAATTGAATTAAATTGGCAAATTTCCCTACAATTTTTGTGTGACTTATACAGTAAATTATGCAGGACTTCTGAAAAATCAATGGAATCCCCTTTTATTTCAATCAGTGGAATCATCCTTTATTTGATTCAGCTGTAAAATACCTGGTTTCTTTCTGGTTTCCCCTCTAGACCAAAGAGAGACTGGGTGAACTGATCGCTGAGATGATTGCCATTGAGGCATGTGTTCCTGAGATTACCTGTCACCAAGTGGGGGAGCCCTTGAGCATAGATCTGGAGAACAGTTCAGGAGAGGAAGAGGAGGATGCAGAAGAGTGTTATGATCATGTATATGAGGATGAAAACCCAATCAAACATATAACTGTGGAGAAAGAGCAGCAACAAAACATAGAAGGCCTTGAAAAACTGCAGCGTTCTGCTGAGAACTTGGTATGTGTGGCAACAGTCACAAGAGAACCCATATACTTAAAGGAACAAAGTTTCTGCGTAATCTGAATATGTTTAAAACTCTTGTCTGTACACCGTATATATACACTGAACCTTTTACATAATTATAATTATCCCACAGAAGAGCAGTGGTTCATCTTCATTCACTGAGATCACTTTGACTGAAGTTAAAGAAGAGGATGCTTCCCCCAGATCAAACACACCACAGGTAAACGACGAATGTGGAACAGGTTATGTAAAACAACATCTATTGTTTAATGACTGTGATGATCCATATTGCAGAATAGTATTTTTTTATTCAGAACTGAGGTGCCTCAGGGTTCCATTTTGGGGCTCTTGTTGTTCATGTTATACATTAATGATCTCTGCAATAATGTTTTAAATGCTGATATGCATTTTCATACTTTGGTTTTATATTAGATGATATCCTGTCTTTTAAATTGCATGTTGAACAATTGATAAAGAAGTTGAAGGATTTTATTTTAGGATCAGTTTTTGCTTTACTCAATTTGCACAAAAAACTGGTTGAAGCTACCTTTTACCTATTTTATTATTATATTATGGGGTTATGTTTATATATAGGTATACTTCAAAGACAACTTTACATTCATTGGACTTTGTTTATCATTCTGCATTAAGATTTATAACAGGTGTTAGATATTCTCATTACTGTGAATTTTATTAATTGAGTGGTTGGCCTTCCTTTAAATGTGAAGACAAATTTATTCAATATTTTTTGTCTTTAAAGTGATTGTGTTTTATATTCACTGAAGTAAAAGCCCTAGTGCTAGTCCTGATGTCCAGGTGCCCATTGTTTTTTTTTCCATGCTGAGCTTCACTGGTAACTGGAACTTAATTTGTACCTTAATTTATTACCTTTGAAGTGCTAAGCCTAAATCTCAAAATGAACCTGAAGGATTATTAAGGAGTATGAAATTATTATTAGCATAATGGATGTTTTTTCCCTCTTAAAGCACATGGACTCTCCTGATCTGGAAGAAGAGGATTTTGAGATTGTCCAGTCTCTTGACACAAAACCGGTCAGTCAGACCACCAGCAGGGAGTTTGACTTCTTCCATCCAGACCCTTTTGTGGATCGTAAGTGAAACAGTTACCTGATCTAATCTATTCCTATTGAAATACAGAGTATGTAACTCGAAGATTATTTAAAAACTCTCTTCCTCTTTTTAATTCTCTCTAGACGACGTGTTTGGAGATGACCGCTTCCCAAAAGTAGACATGACAGGTCAGTATGACTGCAAACATACAGTTTTCAGAAGCGAGATGGTATCTCTATACACTGCTAGACCTACTTAATATATTTCATTAGACTTACTGTATTATTTGTGTGCACCAATTAGAAGGAATGCACAATGTTAAAATCAGTATCTAACACCATTTTATTTTCTCTCAGAGTTCCTATCTGGTGATCCATTCAAAGGCACCGACCCTTTTGCTTCCGATGTTCTTTTCAATGATGTAGCAGATGCCCGTTTCTCTCAGGATTACCCCCTCACTGAAGAAAGCAATGCTGAGGAACTAGACCTACTGCCCTCTAGTCCTGAGTCCTCCAGTAAAGACGAGCATGTTGATACGTCTTATGTTGTTGCCCATATTTCTCCTGGTGCTAACTGTAGTCAGTCCATTGACTCTGGAATGTTTGATCAAAATGTCCCAGACCCCAGTGACTCTGAGAGGTACACGCCATACAGTGACATCTGTCCTGATGTTGGAATCCACATCACAGTTAGCCAAGAGCTTGACAGCATGGAGCTAAATAACACAATGCAAACTGAATCTGATCTCCCCGCAAGCTCCCAGCTTGACGATGGAGGACGATTTGACCCAATCCATTGTGAACATAATGACAGTCATGAATCTCTTTCCAGTGACTCTTCCACAGTTGATAGTTCTTTTGATGGAGATTTCGGTACATTCACTGGCATGGAGCACCCAGAGGGTGAGGTAGAAGCTAAGGCAGGACCTAGTTATGTAAGAAGGAATCAAGCGTTGTATGGTCTTCAGCGGATTGACACAAGTTCATACACCAGTTTTCCTCTCAGTCCTGAAGACTATGCTCCAGAGCCAGATGTTCATGCCACAAGTGCTAAACAGGAATCTGTTGAAGTTGCCGATCCATTTTCCTTCAAAGCTGATGACGATGCAGTTAGTGAATTAAAGCCTGATCTTGAAGATACAGAAAATCCTTCCCCTCAGATTCAGCCTGGTAATCCAAGCCCCACCTGTCAAGTCTTCAGTGACCCTTGTGACTTTGATCATGCAAATCAAGCAAGCCACAGTCCAGAACTCACAGATGCAGATGCAGATGCATATGACCACAAATTTGGAGATATATATTTCTTCACAGTGCGCTTAGACCCTGGTAGTCCGGATGCCAGCCCTGTTTCTGCTGAAGCCAGTGACAGAAAGAAATCTGAGTGTGACCATACAAGTCCTGAATCCAATGACACAGATGAATTTGACTGTGGTGGTCCAGAGGATGACGATCCCAAGCACTATAGTCTTGAGGCTTATGAGGACAGTTTTGACAAAGAAGAATCCCCAATCGGAACAGAACAACCCCTCAGTCCCGAGCCAAATGAACCAATGCAGTGTGAATCTGAGAGGAGGAGTCCCAAAGATGACTTCCCATATCCTGAACATGAAGACCAGAGTGCTGGCCTTGATGTATTTGACCACAGTGAGTTTAATTTAGACAGCGACAGTGCATTGAAAAACATCCCAGAAAACACTGGAAATGTCCCTGCTTGTACAGCAGACATCTGTTCAGAGAACTCCAACACTGAGCTTGTAGTTCAATACCTCATTAGCCCTGTCTCTGATGAAACAGGGTTGGCCACTACTGATGGTTACAAGCTTTGTTCTCACAACCCATTCAGCCTTGATTCAGATAGCATAGATCACTGTGATAACTTCGAAAGCAATCCTGAATCTTTGAACACCAGAAACTATGATATAAAAGAACCTGAGCTCAAAGCTTTGGACCCATTCGAACCTGTACCCACTGACGACGCAACACATAAAGTCAACTCAGTCAACCTTATGTCTGCGGACTGCGGGAGGCTAGATTCCGGTTATCATGAAAATAGTGGGCTGGATTCCTTCAGTCCTGCACCTACAGATACATATCCATCTGCAGACTTGGCTCCAAGCTTTCTAAGCCCCGACCGAGAGATGCCCAGTCCTGGTATTTTGGATCTGGAAGCTCCCGATCCCTTTAGCCCTGAGTCCAATGATGCGTTGATATTTGATTCTGAAATCTGCAACCCTTCGACCAATGATGGAGTGATAAAAGATTCATGTCATGCATATACAGCTTCTTCTGACATCCTTGGGGATTCTTTTAGTGGATCTGAACTTGACAGTTTTGACCCCTTCAGTCCTGTGCCACATGCAACAGGGGGCAGTTACACTCTTTGCAGCACGGATATTCTTGTCCCTGGCTTGATCCAGAACAATTCCAAATCTGACGGAGAAACCAGATCCAGCAGCTGTGACTCAGGAGTCAGTCATTCTCCTCAACTACACTGTGGTACCACACAAAACAGAGAAGATTCTCATCTGTTTGTCCACCCTGATGGCTATTTGCCCAAATGTTCAACAAAAGACTGTTTTTTTGAGTCCGCTCCCAGTCTCTTTACTGATGCTGGCCCCTGTGAATCCAGCAATGAGAAAATTACTGAACAAGTCAAAAATTCCTCCGTAAATGTCACAGCGATGGCAGAACTCGCTGAGATAGATTTTTTCTGCTCTGAGCTCAGCAAAATGGTGGCCTCGCGTTCCACTGATTCTGTTCAGCAAAGTGTTGCTGAAATGCTGTTTGGCTCTAATCCTGACACTGTCAGATTCTACCCATGGGATTTTGAAAACAGCAACATGGTTGTTAACGAGCCCTCGAGTTCAGAGGATGATTGTGAAAACAGCAACAAACTCAGCAAAGAGCGTCAGAAGTCGGAGGCCGGAACCAGACCACAAAGGTCCTGTGACCTTCTAGGTGAACTTCACAGCACTGCTGGACATTCACTAGATGAAGCCGAGAAACCCAGCTTGCTTTGAATGGAGAGCAGTGTGTAATAACTAAAATGCAGTAACTGCTGAAGATTTCTGGCATTGATTTAGCTAAGAGAACTCTTCCTCTTGCTCTCCAACAGGGATCTCTGCATTGAAATCATGGTGATAATTCTTCCAGGATCAGTTGTTAACGTTAGTTTGAACATATAGGTACAAGTGACACAAGCAGGAGTGTCTGGTATATAAGCAGGATCGATACGGCCTACATGTATGGAACCACCAGAAGATTACTACAGGATGAAACACTGGTCACACAGTTGTCCTAGGAAGCAGAACCATGCTTATCCCCTAGTCTTTCAAAAGGGGGAAGGCTTATGCCATTTTGGTGATAGACTGAGTCCAGGAAATAAAATGGCCTGCAAATCAAGGTTAATGACTAATTTAAGTAGAATCACTCCTTTACCTGTTCATTTGTACCTCTCGATATGGTGTACACAAAGGCACTGTACAGTTCAGTTGCCTTGTTCCTTACTTCAGATGTTGCTTTACATTGGGGAACAAGGCACTGATAATTTTGGTAGTAGGAGGTTGTAGCAAGCCTATAAGACGTATCCGGTACATTTAACAAAAGCCATGTAGCCAATAGTGTTATGTAAATGTGTTTATTTTCAGAGAATACCATTCACTGGTCTAACAAGCACGATATATTTTCAGCTTCCTTACTAGCTTCTTGGATCATTTCAGGGGCGTAACCTATGCCTTTATTCACATATCTCAACAAACTTGACTTCAGGCCATTCAAACTTAAACACTTGTTTAGCAGAGTTTATTTTTACAAATCTTAGGCAAACAAGGATTTCATTTCCCTGAATTCATTGTTTGAAAATAAAATGAAACAGTAGAGATGGCACAATACCACTTTTTCTTTTCTAATACCTTGAGTATCAGCCAATATCGATCAATAAACTAAAAAGTCCCAAATATGCACTCTTAAAACGTTTTTTTCAAGAGTTCTTTAGAAAAGGAAATTGATTCCATATTGAACCATGAACGCTTTGCATGATTAAAGGGTTTTTTGCATCATTAAAATGTTCTTTAGTTTGATGAAGAATGCACATGAATGTGCTATAGATAGTTCTATGTAGAACCTTTATGAAAAGCGTTCTTCTGTTGTTACAAGCTTAACATTGTAACAATAGAAGAACCTTTTTTGTGGTGCTATTTAGAACCCTTTACAGCACAGTCTGATGAACGCTTTTGAGATGCAAAGAACACTTTAATCATGCAAAGGGTTCTTTGAGTGTTCATGGTGCTATATAGAACCATTTTCCTTACCAAAGAATCCTTGAAGAACCATCTTTTTCAAGAGTGTAATACAGTCTGTAGTGTACTATTGAATAAATACAGTGTGCACTACACTCTTAAAAAAGGTTCAAGGGTTCTTTAGTAAAGAAAACCATGAACATTCAAAGAACCCTCTGCATGATTGAAGCGTTCTTTGCATCATGAAAGGGTTCTTCAGATTGATGGAGAATATGCTGTAGATGGTTCTATATAGCACACAAAAGCGTTCTTCTATTGTTACAGTGTCAAGCTTGTAACAATAGAAGAACACTTTTGGGTGCTACATAAAACCCTTTTTAAAAAGGTTCTATATAGAACTATCTATAGCACATTCATGCACATTTTCCATGAATTTAGAGAACCCTTTCATGATGCAAAGAACCCTTTAATCATGCAAAGAGTTCTTAAAGTTTTCATGGTTCTATATAGAACCAATTTTCTTTACTAAAGAACCCTTAAAGCACCATTTTTTTAAGAGTATATGTAAATAACAGGAATTTGGTACATTATGTACATGAGACGCAATATATATAATTTACCAACTAGGTTAGATTAGTTACAGGATTGGATTAATTTTTCTTCCTCTGATATCTGATCAGGCAGTTTCTGCTGATATCAGTCTGATCTGTCTGGTATTGGATTAGTGCCATTTCTCCTGAACTAGTTTGGTTTCAGGCTGAATCAGCCTGTAGAGGTTTAATCTCTATCAATGTTTGGTTTGGATTGTATGTAAGTTTATAACCTTTCAAACCTCCTTTTATACTTTTCACTGTTTTCATTTTCCAGTTTTTTGAAGGTTTTTTGTCTGTTAAACAAGTAATAAAATTTGTATGGCCTGCTAACTATCTTCACCGCGCTAAGTAGCCTTTTATACAGAGTTCTATTATTATTTTTCAACAGTGTCTTGTAAACATTGTGGAAGAGTTCTGCCTTTTCTTTTGTTTGAAATTGCAATATTAGAAATATTAGAAAATTGCTTATATTTTATAAGCAAGAAATAATATATGTAAGTGTTCTGCGTAATGTAAGTGCTGCAAATCCAAAAAAATGATCATTTGAAGCGATTATTGATACCTGATTTATGTCCTTCTGTGCTCACACTTGTAGCCCAGTAGTTCCTGTCATTCCTTGTTCCATTCGTGTGTGAAGTGTTTTACCATTTGCATCAAAGAGATTGGTTTGTAAAATATATAAATAAATTAGTAAAACTTTTAAAACAGACACTTTCACCGTGACGTTTGTCTGTTTGAACCCTTTTGTTCATAACAGGGCCTGTTTACCGCCGAGAGCTTGACTCAGTACGATCCATGCAAGAATAACTTGCCCTCAAATAGTCTGCACCACACATATGTGATCTTTCAGAGAGTTTAATGTTTTAAACTGCTCAAGCCATGAACTCTAAGCATGTTTTCAGGAAAAGAATTAGTGCTTCCTGGCACCCTCTCTTTAACGTTGACCAAATCAGTTTAGTACACCATGTGCAGTGGCCCCAAATAGTATTTAGACATTTGTGACTTATTTAAAAATGCATGAAGTTCATTTTGTTAGTTAAGAAATTGTCAAAGCAAGTGTTGTTTATTTTAAACAAACCATTTCAAGACATTTTCTTTTTTAAAAGTATTCTTTTAAAAGGCAGCTGGTGTCTTTCAGATCATCATTATTTGAGTGATTTCTTAGAACACTTCTGCGGGTTTGCATCTAAAATGCCTCTGTACACTTTCTGAGTTCATGATCCCATCAATGAACGCAAACTCACTGATGCCACTGCAAGAAAAACATCTCCAGACCATTTTTCCACCTCTGTGTTTTACAGCACCCTTAGTGCTCTCTGGCTTCCACCATCAAGTTTTTTGCTGATACATTTATTCTGTTATGTTTACCAAAGTTTAAACTGTTAAAGTGTCCGAATATTTTTGGGCCCACTGAAGGTGGAACTGGGAGAGATTGCTCGTGTTAAGCTCAAAGAACGGTCACTTCAGCTGTCCCTCCATATTTATTCTACAGAACACGATTAAAGCTGCATTGCAGAGCTTATTGTTTGTCTTGCATCCTGAGTTACTGAGGTATGAGAACTATATGATGTCCAGATGATTTCTAACATATACACAGTGTATGTATCTTTTCAAGTCAAGCTGAAAACAGAAGAGATGCATGTTTTTTTCTCCATACATGCAATTTTGTCCTAAACATTTTAAAACTTCCTATCTGAGTAAGAAAGAAAATTCTGGAAGGAACTTTTTTGTGATCCACACAGTATTAAACAGTGTGATTCAGGTTTAATGCTGGTATAATAAAAATGAAGGGACAGAAAACACATGATTAACTCCACAGAGCAGTTTTTCAAAGCCAGGCAAACAAGATATTACCCCCAAAAATACAATAACAAAATTTTCTTGAATTTTTATGCCATTTTTTAAAATTATTTCTTTAAGTGTCATATAACCTGAATGTAGGCTTTAGTGCTACATGAGCTTCTCCCTGTCGCAGATTTTAAGAAAACCTCATGTGATGGGAATAAACGATTAACATTCCTGAAAATACATAGCAGAACTATAAACAAATTTTCTCTGACCTGAGTTTCTGAGGCACCTTTTGTATCTCTGTCTCCAACTCCAAGTTTTTAATATTTTTTTATTGCAATGATTTTCAGTTAACACAACCTGTTACGTGATAAAGACAGAATAAATATGCTTGACAAGAATACATTCAATAAAACATTACCATATAGGTGATATAAAACAGAAAGAAAGCAAAAAAACTAAAAAAAAAAACTCATGAGGCATCTATAATATCATAAATTCTAATAGTTTTATTATTTATTATCTAATAGTTTTAGTCTAATAACTTTTTTGTTAGTTTCCAATCGAAAAGTCTTTAATAGTGAGGTCCATTAAGAAGAGATCAAATTTGGGTATTTGTGTCCCCAGTCACTTTTATTCTGATTTTATGTCTATAGTTTATCTTTAATATGCATATACATACATACATATATGGTTCATTCTACAGGAACGTCCACTTTTCTATCTATCCATAGGTGTCACTGGTGTTACCAGTCCTCGTTGGTGTTACACATAAGAAAGGTAACACCAGAGACATTTTTAATGAAAAATGCATTTTACAAAATGGCTGCTACAGAGCATCAAACCACATGTTGTCAATCATTGAATATCCACTAAAATATGTAATTTAATCCATTTGTATTCTATTTTTTCACAATTACCTAAGAATAAAGTAGGTCACACCAGTGGCTTCAGCTAAAAGCTTCATATGAAATCATGAGCTAAATGAGAAAATGTCTGATAACTGAAAAGACACAGTGGACTCACCATGTGCTTTTCTTCATAGATCCTCAGAAAATAGGTAAAAGGAAGTCAAGTGATGTCATCAGTGTGATTTTTATTTCAAAATAAGAGATTTTTTTGTTACGCGGCAACACCACTGACACGAAACCTGGGGACAACAACTTTCATTATATATTTTATAATATTTATTTGGCATTTGTTTTCTTTATGTCATTTAATTTATATATTCATAATCATGTATAGATTATTGTAGTTAAAATTGCAGAAAAACGTGTTTTTTTTCTTCAAAATATGGCCTCACCCTTTACACATGACTGTGGGGATGGTCACGTCTGTGGTGCTTGGAATTCTAGATAATTGATTTAAAAATCAATGTTGCTAAATTGAGGCTCAAGAAGGTTTAATTGTTAAAATAACTTATTGTTTTATTTTAAAATATAAATAAATTGTAACCCTAACATGTTTTTAAGTGTAATATATCTGTAAATGGTAGAGACACAAAAATGGACGTTTCTGTAGAATAATCCATGTGTGTGTGGGGGGTATACACACACACACACACACACACACACACACACATATATATATGTATATATATATATATATATATATATATATATATATATATATGTATGTGTGTGTGTGTGTGTGTGTGTGTATTTAAGATAAACTAGATAACTAGATAAATTCAGTCTTCCAGCAAACTTAAATACCCAACGAAAGATGTGGCTTCTTAATTGCTAAGAAATGTAAGAGACTTTGAGGCGGGGCTCACACTACACAGTACATTCAAACCATCTTTAGGGTTTATATCTGCACTGTATCCGGATTTATCAGACAGATATCTGGAAAATTCTTTAGCCACTAATAACATTAAAAAACATATGGTCCATGTTTTCTGGATCTTCTTCTCTGCTCTGCAGTTCCACGTGTGCAAACACAAGCCACAGGCGTGACGCCGCCAACGACGCCGTCCAATCAGGGAACGCGCGGCCCGTTTGCGTCAAAGAACAACACAGTGACGTGTTACTGGTGTCTGCTAGCAGCGAGCTAGCCGGCTAGCAGGGAAACAAAGAGGGTCGGATTAGCCGGAACCTTTTCACACAAGACTTTATCGACATGACCCATATTTAGAGCCACAGAGGGTTTGTTTAGACGGGCTTGAGTGTCGATCAACGGGTCACCGCGTGACGGATGACAGATTTACAGCGTTTTACGTTAGCATGCTAGTTGGCTTTTGCTAGGTTGGGTTAGCCTGTAACCAAGCGCCTCTGCGGATTGGATACGATGGTCAAATAGCTGTAAACATTCATTAAAATGAAAATGAAAGCATAAAGAGGCGTCTTACTTGGTCATATTTCATAAAACCGATTCGCTGGTGAAGCTGTCAGCCAGCTAACCGCTGCAGAGCGAAGGAACAAGGTGAGGTTAGCTGCTAATTGTTGTCTGGCGAAGAGAAAAACATGGGCAACTGTCTGAAATCGCCGACATCGGATGACATCTCTCTGCTTCATGAGTCCCAGTCGGACAGGGCGAGTTATGGGGACGGGGCAGACCCAGATCTGGAGCCTCCTCCGCCGTATGAGGTCAGTTAACATTACGAAGCTTTAGGCAGCTTCTTGTCCGGATTTTCCCGTTCCACCTTAAATGGTGCAGCAGTTACATGAGGCGCCAGAATGTAAAGTTAACTGCTGCACCATTTAAGGTGGAACGGGACTGAGGACCCGACTGAAGCTTCGTGTACAGAGGCCCAGTTACGTTAACCTGGATGTTTAGCCGGAGTTGTTGTCATCTTTGCAGCAGCGTTTCGTGTTGACAGCCTTATTTTCCCCATGCAGTGAAGCTAAGTGGTGTTTAGAGTCGATAGAAAGGTTTTTAATGTTTAGGAATGTCTTGAAGTTATTCAGCCATCGCCTGTGGTCAGACAAACATCTTCTGTTTGCTAATGTCACATTCCTTACAAGGAAGATCGATAGTAGTACTATAAAAACTAGTGTTTCCTTATAACAGGGGGCTCTTGGTCCTGGAGATCGACCACTCTGGACAGCTGGGCACCCCTGCCTTATAGTGGTCACTAACACTTGTGTAGGATCTGTTGTGATTGCCTGAATTGCCTATAATATTCGTAAATTAATCCCATAGAAATTCCTATAGTTTTACAATTTTATAATAATGGTTCTAAACAGGACAACATAATCTTTACTGAATTAGTTTTATATCAGTGTCCAGGCAGTTGAGGAAACTTCTAGTGAAAGGGCTCATCAAAACCATTAAAGCCAAGTCTGCTGCCAAGTCTTACAGACACATGGATGAATTAGTACTTTGCCTAAATATGTAATATAATTGCTTGGTTTCAAAGACTGGGATTAAGCGAATTCCGGGACTACACAGCAGTCTGAACGAAGATTCCCCAATGAAGTGAAAATGTAGGTGTGGGCTAGGCTTGATCCCTGTCTGGCCAACTGACCCAATATGTTGTAGCAGTTAATATCAGAGGTTACAGTGATCTTGACTTCACATCTAAATATTTAGTTAGTGAGATACTAACAGTTAGCAACACCTACACGTATGCATTAGTGAGCAAAAATGAGTTTATGGCTAGTTCATAGTTCATGGCTAGCAGTTTAGTGACCTCTGTCCAAGATGAAGAAGGAAAATTATGAGAAAACATTTGACACAAGTTACACTAACCAGTTAAAATTCACAGCTGGTTCATTGTTAATTGGCAATGCCATCTATTCATCTCATTTAGTACATGGTCAGGGAAGCCCAAAAGTTAAAACTTTATGTATTTCAATTACATGTCAGTTTTTACATTCAATTTAAATACACAAATCCAGTGTAAAAATTGGTATTATAATTTGTCTCCTCATCATGTTCAATAAACCTGAATGAATTAAATACCGTTTAAATTAGAAGTGCTTGTAGGATTTGTGCAGTTCTTTTACATGACATTTATGTATTTCTAAAGAGTTAATAGTACCTTCTGTATTCACAGCACAGTTACTTAGACTGTGTGACAATACATGTTAAATTCACACACATTTATTGTAGTCCACACTGTACTAAACAGTATTTGCTGAGGCTCATTACAAGACATATGTAAACTTTAAAGTCTAATGTGAAAGAAATAAACATAACTTTGTATATTTCAGCTGTGATCAAATTCCCTGCTTTAGAATTTCTATTCACTCGCAACTTCACTACTAATTAAAGCAGATGTTTATGTGCACAACATTCCTATTGAGGTGCGACTCTCATGCTAACCATCATTCAAGTTAGCTATCTAACGCTGTCAGTCACTTCATGCCATGCTAACATGTCGAGGTGGCCTACAGTTACAAAAACCATGAACACTTGATTTGAATATTAATGGAATACATCTTTATATACTATTCTTCACAATAAGTCACTCCCATTGTTTATTTAATCTACCTTTTGTGTCCGTTAACATGACTGCAGACCTAGTAAGGATGCTGGCTTGCTAGTTCGCTGGTGTTGTCTAGAGTATCTCTCAAAATAAGCAAAATGAAACATTAATATGGTCAAAAACATTAAAAACACAAATTAGGTTAATGCGCATCACTGTTTCATTGCAGTTGCACTGTATAAGGAAGGACGGCAGCAGACTGTAAAAATAAAAAGAGCCATTTCATGTCCACCATGCCAGCTGAAGCAATTTCCTGGTTGATCATGTGTTTCCTGTTACTATTGCACATGCACACTGCCTCCTAATAAGATTTAGTGGAAAACTCTAACAATTCTTATACAATTCAATTAAATCAGTTTTGGAGTGTGTGGGTGTGTGTAGTATTAAGCCCTGTTTATGCCACTTACTGGTGAGATCTGAATACTGGGTTTGTTACATAGATTGACAAAAAATAAAAATACCAGACTGTTGCATTGTACCAAAGTCCTGTAGCGTCATCCCCAATTGTAGGTCTCTACTTTTAGTGTGGAAGATTAGAGCAACAGCTTGTTTATTTCAATTGCAATAGAACAGGAAATGTGAAAGAGAAAATGAGACAGTGAAGAATTGTATGAGTGTTATTTTATATCATCAGGTAGTGTGATATGAAAGGTACTTGTGTTAAGACCAAAGGTCAGTGTAGATCATGCAGTTTAAAAGAGCATAAACACATACAAAGTGTTCAGTAAAAGGTGAAAAAGGCATCTTTGCTGACAATCTTGGCAGCAACATCAAGCAAATGATAATTAATGATACTTTTGCTTGTGGGTTATGTATTACCTGGATTTCTGCCAGAAGTGAGTCGTCTCATCAAAGAAATTTTATGCTTGGTGTGTTCCTGTTAAGCTGCATTCCTCTTACTTTAATAAAAAGAAGCATTATTGCATCCATTTGGATGGCCGAGCTTATTGAATATCTGTTCTTGTATTTGAACTAATTCATTTCCACATGGAAAATTTCCTTTGCTCCATGTGTTCTCAGAGCTTACCTGAGCACAAATCTGAAGGAAATTTTCAGATCGCTCAAGCTAGGTGGCTAAAGAGTGAGTTTATCTCACTTGATTTGTCAGATTAAATTTAGTATTTTGGTCTATGGGACTAGACAGTTATAAATTATAGACAGTCCAGATCTTATTGTGAATGAAAGTATGAAAATGACATGCAGTTAAAAATCATCTGATCATCCAGGGCATGATTATTCAACGTCATCACTTTAGACCAAGAAGAAAAGGGTCTGTAGTATTTTTCCTAATCATAGCGAACGTTTAGTTGGGCTGCATCTTGAGTTTTGCACAGAATCACATACTTGTCTTCAGCTTTCCCATCTCAGATAGGTAAAAGCACCAGTGGCATGCAAAAGCAGCGCCCACTCCAACTGCCTGAGCATTAGACATTGCAGTTCCAAGCTGCTTTTAAAGCGTGCCTGCTGGTTATGTGTGTTGAGCAGGAGCAGGCCCGCATGCCTGTGTACCATCCCACACCCAGTCAAAGGTGTCTGGCCAGTCAGCTGACTGAGGAGGAGCAGATTCGCATCGCTCAGCGCATTGGCCTCATTCAGCATCTGCCCAGAGGAGTGTTTGATGGCGCCAAGAACGGCTCGGAGAAGAAGATCAGAGAGTAAGTGCACTGTAACGTGGTGGTCACCAACCCTGGTCCTGGAGATCTGCCTTCCTGCTGAGTCTAGTTCACAACCTGACACACCTGCTCCAGCCAGTTATCCTCTCCACAGGTCCCTGATTGGCTGAATCAGAAGCATTAGTGTTAGGCAAGAGAGAGGGTTGCATGTTAGGTGCAGATTGGAATTAAACTCTACAGGAAAGCAGATCTCCAGGATGAGGTTTGGTGACCACTGCTGTAATGTGTTCTTGTGAGCTATCAATTGGTTTTTGTGTCTGTGGTTTAAAGTTGGGTTCTAAGTACTGAGACTGAAACAAAAGCCACCTATGGCTCACAGTTACTCACTAGCACCCACTAATGGTACACAACTGAAATACTTGGTTGGTAGTTCAGTGGTCCTCAAACTGGTCCTCACATTGGTCCTCAGCGATCACTTAAGATGGTCCACATTTTTAAGTTGGGTTGGGGCAAAGATCTGGACTGTCTGGGCATTCTTGAGAATCGGTGTGAGAATCACTAGGCTTGTTGAAAGCAAAGATGTTTAGAAGTCGCTTCAGTGGAGTCCAACTCCAGTCCTAAAGCAGGTCAAGTGCAAGTCAAGTTTTTAATAGAGCATTTTAGTTCAGGCTAATTCTTCTGCCCATCTGACTGAAGGTTTTTCTATAATAAGAGACTTGTTATTTAAAGCCACGTTGGACCTGATGCCCCTGCAACCTTTGGGAGAATGGGATTGCAGTAATAGCTGCGCATGATTGTAACTTGGCAAAAAATGTACAGTGTCTTGAATTATTTAAAGGCAAGAGTCGAATCAAAGTGTGACTCAAACCCCCAACTGTTATAGACTCTGGCTCATCGTGTTTCCTCCCCTTCCTCAGGTGTGTGATTTGTATGATGGACTTTGTATACGGGGACCCCATCCGGTTCCTGCCCTGCATGCACATCTACCACATGGACTGTATAGATGACTGGCTCATGCGCTCTTTCACCTGCCCTTCCTGCATGGAACCAGTGGATGCTGCACTTCTCTCCACTTATGAGACCAACTGACCAGACGACATGAAACTGTGCGTTATAGAAACCCCCTCCCCCCCTTCCATCCCTCCACAAGATCCATCCATCAAGGAACAAGTAAAAATCTCCTTGCAGAGCAAGACGACACCCAGGGTCTTTTACTTACTGGGGCTGTTCTGGGCAGTTAAGGGTTTAGAATGAAGGTGTTCATGTCAGTCCTTGAAGATCCCCAGTCAGTACACATTTTTTTTCCTTCTGTTCCAGCTCAGCGGACCAGTCTGAGCCCAGTACTCAACATACCAAAGCTTTTGATCACCTAACTGTGGTGTGTTGGGAGCTAAAGCGAAAGAGAAGTGTTGATTGACTGGGGACCTTTGAGAACCAGATGGAAGACCCCTGGGCAAATGTTTCAGCAGGAGGTCATGGTTTTAAGCATTTACGATATCGTCATGTGTTCCTAATATCAACCAAAACCCTAAATTACATGATCCCTGGACAGGTTTTGGCAGGTTTTCCCTTCATAAGCAGTTGTTATGCTCAGAAAACCCAAATGACTCCACTCGAGAGATTTGACCTGATGTTGCTGTATAGGTCACCATCGCTGTTACTTAATGTTCCTGTTCTTCTCATCTTAGCTAAATGTGGGGAGCTTTGTGATGGACGGCTGCTGGCAAAAGGAGCTTGTTCAGCTGTAAAGGTTGACCAGAGGGACACATGTTTTTACGGAGGGGTGTGCAATGATCTCCTGGCTAACGTGCAGATGATGTTACAAGTCTATTAGACCAAATCATCTGTTAACATCAAGAAGGGAATTATTGGTCTATGCTAGGGTCGTAGCCAGTACACTGTTCTGTTACAATATGTTGCATTTTCTTGTTGACCAGTTTAAATTTAATGAATTTAAAGGTGAATTGATTTAATTTCCAGTAAGCAAAAGTTCCTATTTAAATAGGCAGGTGCATCATTCAGGTTGAGGAATGCTTTGAATTGTGAGCTTCAGGGTGCAATAGGCAAGTGGTTCCCGCTATATAGGCCTATTAAAAATAAGGCATGTCGCTAAATGGTTTTTGGGGACCACTTTTCGAGAACTGCTACAATGTGCCACACTAAAAGTAAGCATCTGCAAAGAGATAAGACACAAATATTTCGTCCATTTTCGCCTAGAGAAACTGTGATGCATGGTGGTGTAAGGACATCATACATTGGTGTGCAAAATTTTAGAGATGGACGTGGTGGATGGCTATGGCCTTCGAAGGCTGCTGAGGTACATTTGAGCCAAAGCTAGCTCACGGTCTTTGTGTCCATTTTTAATTTGGGCTAGAAATGAAGGGTAAATAAAACTTCAGAATGTATTGAATGCAAATATTTTACCTATTTTACTTCAGAAGTATCTCAGAACTGTTAGTTTTCTGACTGATATTATGATTGGTTGTGTCCTTGATTTTAGGCTTGCCAGTTAATAATTACTCACTGAATAATGACAGTCAATAATCAGCCAACAGAATTTGCCAGAATCTGCCTCCCTAAACAGTCATACACATTTTGAGTTACTTGCACTGCTCATATTGTCAGTGCATACATTTTTATTGGTAAGTTTTAGAGTTCATCATTATTGCATACACATTTTAATTAATTTTTGTGTGAAATTATACTTCTAGCTGCCGTAGTATTAATTTCATATGTGCTTTAGTGTTTACTCTGGGCCTGTCACAGTTATTACATAACTGATCCCAATTATTTAAGCTGATTGCATTTATTTTTAACAGTTGTTAGCTTTCACAATAAAAGAAAAAACGAGGGAAACCTGGGCCTTACAAAAACAACAGAAGTTAAAACTTCTTTAGACGGGCAGCGGTGAGCAGTGTCTGTTTATTTGAGCTTGAGCTGTTTCTGTTGTCAGCTGGGAGCTGCCAAGTATCGACAGCTAAGAAGCAAGATGGCTTTTCACCCAAATAGGCTTCTTCTTTAATAGTTCACAGTGATTTATGTAGCAATTAGTGATCAGCTAGAATGTCATGTTTGTGACAGGCTGGTTTTAATATTATCACTGGCCTGGTTTGGATGCTGTGAATAAGCATGACCCTGTTTTTTTAAAACCTTGCACAGAATTTATACAGGCTGTATGTTGCCTCCTTGGGAGATCATTGCACACCCTTGAACTCCAGTTACACTGTAAGACAAAATTACATTTCTTTTTTTCACTTAGAATTCAGCGCCTACAACAAAATAAGGATGGTATCTGTAACAAAACATTAACTGTAACGAAAGTATGTACTTGAAACACTGTACAATGGACCCTACAGGGCCAATGCATCCTTGCACTTTCCTTGACTCTTCATGTTTATTCCTGCCGGTGGTGTCTTCTCAATCAGTATTTCCAAAGGCACAGAAATCTTACAGGTGTCGGCCAATTATAAAAGGGCTCAATTGTGCATGGGGAGGGGGGTTTGAACCAAATAACCACCTGTCTCAAATTTCATTAGAAACGCTTGCACACGAAAATAGTATATACTAAACTTTAGAGATTTGCACTTTACACACAATAATTATAAAAACGTATTTATGTGTATCCTTGCACCGGTTCTTTTTTTTTTCTTTTCCTGTGCAAATTCTTCTTTCAATAGTTCTGTTGACTATGATGGATTTTACGTTCTCTCAAATGCAAATAGAGTAGATTATGTAGTTTTTTTGCATTTGTAATGATCGGAATACCCTGAGTACCTCTGAGTTAGAGTACTTTAAATCCATGATTGTTCCACAAACTAACAGTATCGAAGCTCCTGTTGTTCAGTTCTTCATTAGTCAAAACGAAGCCTTTATTCCAAACTGATGCTGTTCCCATGGTAGCCTGAGCCATGGTCAATAAAAATGCAGACTATTGAACTTGGTGAAGTTTGCTCCTTTCATTTTTGCAGTTGCTTTTAACATTTAACACGTAGTGACTATGAAGGTTTTCAGTGGGTTGAGTGCAGTGGCGCTTTAATTTACTGAATGACGTTTAAAGGCACATCAGTACAATTTAAATTAAACGTTTAGTCTTTGTTATTTACTTTTAAGTGAGACCAGATGCAGTTATTTAGTTGGACAGTCACAGCACTGCCCCCACTGCAGTTTTGATGCATTTTGTGGATCTGTGCCATTTTTACATTGCTTTGGTTTACTACCCATACAAAATGTGACTCTGTGGTTCTTTCAGTGTTTTCTTTTCCAGGATGGGTGGAAATGATGTAGTAGGACTTTCATATTCCTTTTATTCCTTGTTTTTGTCCAGTATCCAAAACATGTCTTTAAAGAGGTAGGTGTAGGGATGCAGGAAGACTCTTTAAAGGGGAATTCCTAATTAAATTACACAATCAAGTCACATTTATTATGACCACCAGCTAATATCCAGAGTAACCGCCGTGTGCAGCATGGACAGCAGCTAGACGAGCTGGGAGTGACTCAATAAGGTCCTGGTAGGTTGTAACAGGTATCTAGAGCCATGCTGACTGCAGTGCATCACACAGCTGCTGGAAGGTGCGTAGGGGAGGATCCATAGAGTGAACACGA
Source organism: Colossoma macropomum (assembly GCF_904425465.1). Lineage (NCBI taxonomy): Eukaryota > Metazoa > Chordata > Actinopteri > Characiformes > Serrasalmidae > Colossoma > Colossoma macropomum. The sequence goes on from NW_023494805.1 coordinate 10,705,359, forward strand.
CAATCGAGGTGGTCCCACAGATGCTCAGTTGGGTTCAAGTCTGGGGAATTAGGGGGCCAGGGTAGTGCTTGGAAGTCTTGGTCATGCTCTTACAACCAATGTTGGACATTTCTGTCCGTGTGACGTGTCGCATTCACTTTATCGTGCAAAGGGTTCTTTGAGTGTTGATGATTCTATATATTTTCTTTACTAAAGAACACTTGAAGCACCATCTTTTTAAAGAGTGTATGATACAAGGTTTGGGCCTAAAATGTATTCTTTTAGCAATGAAGGGCCCCCAAAAAGTCATTATTTTAACTTTACTGCTATTTTTCGCTGTCAACATATAAGAACTCAGAAGTAGGTTCACTGGTGGTTTTGGATAGTAGATAAAATGGTTACATTCACACTGTTAAAGAAAGTAAAAGAAACTCCAAAAAACAGTAAAAATACAAAAGTATCAGGTAAGAAAAATACTTAAGGACTGAATACTTTACTTGAGTACAAAACTTGCAGGGTTTTCTGACAGATGCTGGGTTTACTTCTTAGTAAACCCAGCATCTGTCAGAATAGGAACTGCCATTTGTTTGGCTCTATTTTGTGCTCTAAAATAAAGCAGAACAGAATGTATTTAAATAATAATTAAAAAAGAAATTAGTAACTAATAAGTAAAATGTAACAAAAATGTAACTGAGTATTGAGTAGATCACTTTTCTCACAAACATACTGTACAGTAGTTTTATTATTTTATCATTTTATCACATCATTCAGTACAAGTTTTATTCAAAAATACACAGAAAAGTACAACTCCACCAAAATTTGACTTGATTACATGTCTTGATGGCATGATTTACTTAGTAAATGGAACTACTTACTGTGCACTGCTGCTGCAAAGAACTGGAAGCGTGATCTAGTTTGATCTGTGACTTTTAGAGAATGTGCTCTAATGCCGCGAAGTACGCAGTGCTTACGTCATTCTTTATCCAGCCAACACAAATCAGTCAGGTGCTACTCTGTGCTGTAAAAAGGACCTCTGTACGTTTTGCTGTAAACTGTAATGTTTCGTTACAGCTCAGCTTAAGCGAATCGAGCCAAGCTTAGCCACATCACAACTGTTCATTGAGGAGCTTGTGTTTGTTAATCTGCTAAAGTGTAGCTGTGGACTGCAAGATAATGAATGAGTTTGTTAAAGAAGTAACTTTAGTCTTTCGGGTATGATGATGACGTAAACTCATGTGGGGTAAAAATCTGTATATTAAACCTGTTATTTAAGATAAAGTCAGTTATTAGTGCATGCAGATTTACAAGAGTTGTTATTAATGACACAAGCTGTAAATTAAAGGGTTAATATGGAAAAATGAGGTTTTCATTCATTTTGTTACTTCATGAATTAATTAAATGTTTGATGTAGAATATAGAAACTGTAAAAGACTTAAAACATACCAGTCTTGACAGCTTTTTGAAAGAGGCACGATACAGGGCAGCCAATCAGAACAGAGCTCATTTACATATTGCAGTCTCAAAGGGACAGTAACATGAATTTTGACTGATTTTGGTATGTAAGCCCACACAAATATCATAACTGGAACTTAAGAGCAAAAATAAAATACAAGAAAAATACAGGATATGGGCCCTTCAAGGAAATAAATACTGAACAGACAAATTTGTTTATACAAAAAAATCGGTCTGGACAGGGCGGTGAAATGTTTTAAAATAACTTTAATGGGTCTCCATGCTACTCTACTTTAAATACAGTGTTACAGACAAGTACATTTTTCGGTTGTTCTCTTCTAAGACCTGAGTTAAATAGCATAATCACAGAAATAAGAATGACAGAGAATATGAGTTCATGGGGCAATTCATACAATTGCATACTTTCAAACATCACTTAATGACACTCTGATAGACACAGAATCCAACATTCAAAAAAAAAAAATGAAGGCAATGTGATCAGAAATGTATATCTTGATATTTTTCTTAACACGTTTTGATCCTGGAGATGTCCCAGTGTAGATGATAATGCTCAGAAATGTGACTGCTATGACCGCTCTATGGCTTGTACATCCCGTGGAAGGTGACGGGCGACATGACATCCACCTCGGCCCTGGCGATCTCTGACAGGTCCTTGGCATTCAAGATCAGGCAGTACGTTGGTCTCTGAGCTCCGGGGGAAACCACGATAGTCAGCAGGACACCTGCAATTTCAGTAAGAAATCACAGTTTTGTAGTCAATCAACCAAAAGTCTGAAGTTTAGCTTCTTCACTTTTGCACTGGAGCTACAAGGCTAATGTAAACTAATGGAGGATTCGACCCCGTCAGTTAGCATGGTGCTAACGGCCTACATCATCACACGTTTCGTGCTGAGATGTGTGAAAGTATGCTGTTGAATACCAACCAATAAACATATCTAGTTTCTGAATTTTACTTATTTGTCTTTGTCGTATTTTCTGTATCGTATTTGTAAGGGACCATTTGCCATTAAGCCATTATAACTGGGTATAAATATGTGTAGTTTTTAGGCCCCGAAAAATGTCAAAATACTTGGGATATACAGTCTCATGCAAAAGTTTGAACACCGCCAGTCAAATTACATGTTTTGTTGATTTTCTGTGTGGAAAATAGTTACACATCCTCTACAGAGAACACACTCCTGCACATTTTAATGCACAATTACTGTTTATTTGCTGAATGTAACTTATTGGAGGATTTTACAGAAAAAAAGCCATGTTTAAGTTTGTTCCTTGTAGAGGATGTGTTAACTTATTTTCACTTAGAAAATCAACAAAAGACATAATTTGACCAGGGGTGTTCAAACTTTAGCATATGGCTGTATAGTGTGACCTCAATATAAAACCCAAACCTTTTTTAGAACCTGAAAAATGGTAAAATAGCTATTAGTCTCTAGTTACTATATACAGTCTACATAGTCTTATACAGCCATATACAAAAGTTTGCAACCTGTGGTCAAATTACATTTTTATGTTTTATTGAAGTGAAAATAATCTACACAGAACTGTTATTTCTATTAAATAAACTTGTGCAGAGGTGTGTTCTCTGTGGAGTGTTTTACTTAGAAAATCAATAAAAACATGAAATTTGTCCAGAGACCTAAACTTTAAACTTTGACATATGACTGTGTGTCCTTGCATCAGAAATGTTTATGCCCCACATTGTCATTGTAAGCCTCTTAGTCTGAACAAAAGAAGCAGTGTTGAATCCCTATGTGTGGTGTGATGTAGTCCAAGTCTGGGTTTGTAAGCCCAGCTGATTTTGAACATTAGCCCAACTCACCGTCATCCTCATCAACTCCTTCAGGGTTCTGTACGAACAGGGGCTCTGAGGGGTACGAGTCTGGCTCCTGCCACACCCACGTCTCCTTAGTCCTCACGTTCAGCTTGCAGATCTGTAACCAAATACACATACACTTACATTGGCAGGCAAAGACAAGACCGACTGACTGTCTTGATAAGAGTTTAACTGGCTGAGCCGCTTTTTAGGCTATAAAAGTCTGTAGTAAAACTGTGGGCCCACCGGTGGGCCCTGGCCATGTAACAGGTTAAAATGTAGTAAAGACACTGATTCAAACTAGGAGCAATCCTCACCCTGTCTGGGATGAAGTGGTTAAGGCCGAGTGCGTAAGCATAGGTGTAGTTCCTCCCGTTGTTCATTTTGTAGTTGATCTGAGGGAACTCGAAAGCTGTTGAGGTTGGCAAAAGAAGGAAATAAGAAACTTGAAGTAATGATGCACTACTTTCTTAACTACTTGACAGTCTAACAGGTTCTTCAAAGGTATTGGCACAGCAAAAAATGATAGCGTATGGCATAAACATGTCATGGCAGATGTCATATACTGTCCCTGGCAGATTGTGCCAATTAACATAGAAGGGAACCCTCAGGGCCTTCTAGGCCTTCAGAAAAGGCCTTGTGGTTTCCGGGAACTAAAAAATACATGTCTGTAATTTTTTGAATTTGTGTTTAAACTCAAATATTGCAGTACCACTCTTGTTTCATTGTTAAGGGTTCAATTCTTGAGTGAAAATTTGGCCAATCAGGACTCAGTGGTATCCAGGCAGATACATCTAAGCAAGCTCTCCTATCGGTTAGGACTTCAAGTTAGGAATCAACCAGTCATGCTTTGTAATCCTTTAGGCGGGATCGATTTGGTGAAAAGATCACTTTAGACCTTCTGGACGTCCAAGATACCTCACTGACTGAATATGAGCATCAGTCTGATCAGTGGGTTGTTACAAATGGAAAACAGTGGTGGCAACTCTTATCTGAGTCACTCTGAAGTTGCTACAAGGTAAAATATATGCTAACATATGTGTCACAAATTTCAGGTAAAACATGGAATGTCTTTTAGAAGCCTAAAATGTCTGTGTTTAATTTAAAACTGCCAAAGAAATGGTATGCATCATTATTAGCTTAGTGGTAACAAGCTACTAGAATCCTATAAGGACACATCAGAAATTAGCTTTACCATAGAAGTGGGGGTTTTCCTTATGATTTGACTGAGTTCGGACATTTATGGCCCAAATTGAAGGCCTTGCTCTAATAGTCACAGTTCACCACTTCATTAACATAACAGGGTCATGTCACTGTTGCCGTTAATTGTTATGACTGATGTCAAAATGTTTCACATCACGGTGGCTAACTAGAGCACACCCAGCATGTGATATAAGCATGACAATTACCGGTAATGGTAACAAGACACTGTTATACTGCTAAACAAAATCTGTCATGACAGAGTATAACATCTGCTGTGATGTGTATGACATGGTTATGTCAATGTTATGTAGGAGGGTTCTAGAAAAAAGTGATAGCAAATTAGCTTTCTTTTTAAGAGAGGCTTGTCCAACTCAAACAATGCATTTTCATGCATTTTATTAAAAAAATTTATTTATTGTAAATGTATTTAAGCTTTAAATGTATGTGCATGACAGTTTAGGTTACATTAATGTACAGCCGTATGCAAAATTTTGGGCGCCACTGGTCAAACTACATGTATTGTTGTTTATAAAAAGTGAACATATCCTCTACAGAGAATACACTTCTGCATATGTGTATAAGTGAACATACTGGAAGAAAAATAAAACCTTAAATGTGAAAAAGTTATGGCAAATTTTAGATTTTATGTTTTATTTTTTCCAATATGTTAAACTCAGTGGATAAATAGAAATTGCCAGATATTTGCAGAAGAATGTCATATTTAAGTGCGTTCAATGTTGGAGAATGTATTCATTTTACTCAGAAAATCAACAAAACGTCATTTGACCGGATGTTCATACTTTTGGAAATGACTATGCTAAGTGTCAGGGATCTGAAATGATCACTCTGAACAGCAGACACTGCTTTTACTGGACTCTGACCTTGTCGAGGGCCGGAGAAAAGCACCTCAGGCTCCAGCCAGATGGTTCCGTCCTCGCGCATGGTAGCTGTGGCTGTGGTGTAGGGCAAAGAGATCAGATTCTTTCCCTGCTCCTCCTGTGAAAGAGTGAGTGAGAGGGAGAGAGAGGCAAATGAATCATTGGCGATGAAGAGATACTAGCAGAATGAAATTAAATCTGATAAACCTTTAGCTGTAGCACAAAGCAATCTCTCCTTTGTAGGAAGAGAAGATGAAAACATGATTAAAATGAGACTGGAACGGAAATCTCTCCTTAGTTTTTAGACAATGACCTCACTGTGAAATGAATGAAACTGTGACGTACCCTGTAGGGGTCCAGTGGAATCACAAATCTCCGCACTTCTGGCTGAGGGGCGATCATGGCGTGTTTCTTCACCTCATCCCAGTTTTCACGGAGGTTCGCCAGCCACAGGTAGTTGTACACGAACTCAAATCTATAACGCAAGCATGAATTCTCATTAAAACCTTTTCAGTGGTTTAATATACAAGTTTGTATTATATCTACTCAAAATTATTATAAGTAATTGTTCTATTATAATATTTCCCATCGTCATTTCTTTCTAACTGTACTGGATAAGACTGGCCAAAATAAAGCAAACTCAGGTTTGCTTATAGGCTGCTGCACATCTGGGATATTGTTTCATGATAGTTTTAAGTTAAGATTTTGGCCTAATGTGTATTTTTAAAATAGAGGTGTACATGAAGAGAATTTTAAAGAAAACGTCTTAAAATTTTACCATTATCAATATTACTTATTGAAACACATAGATTAAGTGGTTGAATTGGATAGTAAATAAAATGGCTATATTTGCATTGTAGACATCACGACTTCTGGTTCTTATTAACACCACTGTGAAGAAATTAGAGATGATACATTTCTCTACAGTGCTCTTAATGACACAATACACTCTTAATGACTTTCTTCACATTTTAATGATCAACCTATGCAGATTTGTTTTAAATTCAATGGAATTCCCCTTTCCCTAATTGCCCAAACAAGCTGCTTTTAACTCGTTTACTCTTATGTGTAAAAGCAGCATTAGTCTATTCTTTCACCAGAAAAATTCCCTGTAAAATGTAAAGAACCCACTGCTCCTGGCTACTGCGCCGCCTGCTGAATGAAAACTTCACTCAGTCGCTTTAAAAAGCAGATTGGCAAAGATCCCAAGTGTAATTACAACGCAGCAGTTATTTTCAGGTTATTCCAGTTTGACTCATTTACCCTTTCCAGGTACACAGATCGAAGACGATGAAGCCCGAGTCTTCATATGCGTTGATGTGGTGGAAAAGGCCCATTGCGGCAGCCCTGAATTTGTAGTCAATGTACTCTCCTGGGTCCTTCTTAGCAATGTGGATCCATGTCTGTTGACATTAATACAACAATACAAGCTGAAATGTATTTGAGATAACTTTGAAAAAGGTATTAGAATGTGAGCTTTTGTGGTTATGCCTTATGTTTGATAGATGATAAAAGGCAAGTCTTACAACTTATCAGGGATTATATAGCACAAAATCAAGTCACTCTTGGGTATTTCAATGGTTAAGTTGCAAATGCATTTTTCTTACTCCTTTTTCTTCATCAGATTCAAAGCAGTCCATGTAGTTGGAGCCGCGAATAGCCCAGGCGCCCAAAAACTTCAGCAGGTTGATTTTGACGGGCGTCTCCACGAAGACAAAGTAGTTTTCTGTCATCCCAAAGCTGGAAAGGGTAACAGAGATGGGGATACATCATTAGGGCTCTATTTTGTTTTGCATGCACCTTAGACTGCTGAATATAAGGAAGGTGCATTATGATGTTTAACTCAAGGTTAATCCATCTCATTGGAACGAGATGTAAGTGTTGAATGCTAACCTGTGTACATAGGATGGTTTGAACCTCTCAGCACTGGGAAACTGGACCACAACCTTGGATTTCTCAATGGGGTCTGACTTATCTGGGGGAAAGAAAACACATTTTTATTAGAAATAATGGGGAAACATGTCTGCATGCTTGGTCATGCTTGGCCAAAAGGATAAATGTAATCATTGCTACATCTGTTGTAAAGATGCCTAAGCACATTGTACAGCGGTGCCACAATTCTCTCTAGAGCAGATTTTCCGGTTTAAAGACTATCCTGATGATATGATGAAGGTGGGTGAAATTTTTAAAAAACTCTATCTGTTTTGGGGTGGACATTTCAGGGTGGGCTGTTTAAAATGACTCTGAATAGGATGACCACCACTTAAAGGATGAAGTTAGCAAGGTGTGTCTATCTAGACACCTTTTCATCCCTTTGGCTGCTTTTCGCTGGCTGAAAAAGTAAAAACTTGTCTCTGGTGTCCATTTTGTGCTGAATGAAAATAAGATAGATGACTAGCTTGGTTGTATTGGTCTAATATATATATATATAATATATATTATATATATATATATATATATATATATATATATAATATATATATATACATATATGTAAACTTGTCATTCTGTCAACTTGATGAGGCTGAATACAATGCTGGGCTGCAGAATACTACAATAACACAACATAGTAAACACTAGTTTTAGACTGAAATGCCCCTTTAAGGTGTGGGCCTGAGACTGATGTTACAAATTAAGTCTATTACTGAGATCTGAAGCTTTTAATTTCTCTTAAACTTAATCTGATTGAAGAAACAGGCCTACAGAGCCTACTGTATCAGCTCTGAGTGTCATTAAGAATTTAGTGGACTTCACAGTAAGTCTGTACTTAGTATTTGTAACAGTAGTCTTCATGAGCGTCACCTACCTTTCTGAGTTGGTGGGATCTTGACGATGTTGTAAGCCAGCGTGGCTCCCTTTCCCATGCAGTTTCCAATGTTGTAAACAGTGCCGTCTCTTTCAATTTGGGGGTGCGCTGTTACTCCATTAATGTTCACATAGTCGCACATATCAACCTGTCAGGAAGATAACATGGAAGAAAATAATTGGCTGAAAGCAAATATCACCATTGTGTTTCTTTAATATACTAAGGTGGAGTTAAGACTGGCTGATTTGGTGAAAAGATCTATTTGTAATTTTTCAGAACCAATTTTGTGATTGTGTTTTAAATACAGTCATTTTTGGGGGGCTTAAACACTGAATAAACTGTGACAGACTGCCACTTCACAAGCTCTGCATTCTTACAAATACAGCTCTTAATAATTAATTGAAAATACTGCTCTTGCAATTTAAAAATTACGCTTTTTCCAATTGTGATTTTGATATAAAAATGACTAATCGTTCAGCCCTAAGTGGATTTGTTATAGTAGATTAAGAAACTGAAGGTAGTAAAATATGTGCCAGATGCAGTGTTTCATCTTTACCTTTTTCAGCGTCTCTAGAGTATCTACATTCACTTTAGTGATGTAGTTGGTCTCTGTAACAGCATAGAAGTCCTCTCCAATGGGATAAACGTTCACCAGGCAGTTGTCTGTTACCTCAACACCTTTGAAGTAAGTGAAGAACCTGGCCAAAACAGACGGTGAATTTAAAAGCCAGACTTGGTCTGCAGTTACTAATTAAATATATCGGAGAAAAACTCAGGCACAAGGCACAACGCAGTAGAACAAGTGGACAAAAACCTGGAGAAGATGTTCTTGCAGGGATCTGGATAGGCACAGGTTCCAAATTCAGTGATCACAACACGTTTTTCAGTTATGGCACGCACATAGGCATCTGTCTTGACGAACCTGGGATGAGATTGAGTTTCAAGCAAGATGTCAAACCACTTTCACATGAAACAAGACAGACTATGTTTGCCCCCCTTTGCTGCAATAACAGCCTCCACTCTTCTGAGAAGGCTTTACACTAGATATGGGAACATTGCTGTGAGAATTTGATTGTATTCAGCCACTAGAACATTAGTGAGGTCAGGTACTGATATTAGATGATCAGCTCTGGATCACAAACTCCAATCCAACTAATCACAAAGGTACTGGATGGAGCTCCATTACTCCAGAAAACACAGCTCTGCTCCACAGCCCTATGCTAGGGGCTTTAAACTCCTCTAGCCAATGCTTGTCATGGAGCTGCCCCAGGGAATCCCACTCTATTGGTCAGTGCTTTTCCAAGGAGATGTGTGTATGCAGTTGAATACCTGTGTCAGTAATGGGGCACCTTAAAGTAGCTGAATTCACTAATTAGAAAGGCTGTCTGAATTCTTTTTGACAAATAGTGTATGAGAAATTCATCAATAACGATTTAACCAAACCCAGAGTTTGTGCTGGCTCTGGTGTAGTAGTAGATCTCTGCTTTGTAGGTGTTGAGTACAAACAATTACAAGACAAGTGCTGAGAAATATTCTCTTGGGTCATAGAAGGATACAGGATACAGCGCTTTCACAAAAGGCACAATACAAAAACCAGTCAGTCTAGCACAAATGTGAATATTTACTCTGCTGATTTGCTGGACGTCTGACAAAAATGCTGGTAATTTTGACCCAGAAAGCTGCAGCTACTCATGCAGCCAAAGCCTAAGAGACACGTGACAGCTCAGCTGCAGGATAAGGCTATTAATCCATTTCCTTTTATGCACAGCATGCTTAATTCAGATTTACTAAGACCTGTTCTTTCTCACTTTCTCTCATATTTTTTGTGTAAACACAGTAGTATATACACTACCGTTCAAAAGTTTGTAATCACTTGCCAACAGTTTTTGAGTTTGTATATAATAGTAATAACTACAGTCAGTTTAGGTTATTAGTTCTTCAACATTTTTTCACAGGGTTATTCTGATAAAGACTCTTATTGTGAAGGCAGGCCTTGTTTTAGGGATATGTGTGTAGAGCAGGAAGAACTGTGGGTCAGTCGAGAGCTGATGGCTGAGAGAGTGAGATGTGGGCTGAGTGGTGGGTGTACTTATGTATGGCAGAGCTGTAGCCAAGAACAGCTGGATGATAAAGGGTAATAAAATGTGAAAACTGTGTCTCTTTTAATAGCAGTGAATGATACAATACGTGTTTAAAAATTACAGTTTTTGATGTTTTATTCAATATTTCAAGAATTCTGTAAAGAAGTCAATAAACTATACATAATATATACATAATATAATAGAACTTTAGAATTAGATTGATCTAATTATCTTGTGGTTGGTATAGTGTAGTGGGTAACACTGCTGCCCTTCGATAGCCAGACTGGGGTTTGATTACCCACTCTATTAGGAACACCTACCAATAAGAGTCTCCTCACGCTACATTTGCCCACCTCTATAACATGATCGAATTGCAATTTGCTTTGGATAAGAGTATCTAACAAATATGTAAAACTACAACTCTTTCATCATTCTGGACAAATCAAAATTTCTTAGTTTTTATTTACAGCTTCCTACTGTCCTACTAATTATTTGAAATCTTGCACAAGACTAGTGTATTAGAATCATTTATACACTTGTCTGCAACAAATTGTTTTACATTATTTGAAAACATTATTTTCAAACTTTTAAACAGTGATTTTGAATGGTAGTATGTATGTGTCTAATCTCTCGTGGGCCACTCCAAAGTCTTTCTTGGTATTAAGTGTTAATGCTTTGAGACTACAAACATTCCAACAGTGTCGGTACCAAACGCCAGCCATTGATCGGAACATAATCTGAGGAGACCATGACTTTATCCAGATCTGATTTACTGCAGCTTTCATTTGCATGTAGATTGTAAACCTACCTGCGGAAATAGGTGACCTGGCCATTGCTGAAATCAAACTTGTGCATCAGGGCTTGGCCATCGAAGAGATGGTAGAAGGGTTCAGATCCCACCTCAAAAAGGCCAGGACCCAGGCGAAGAAGACTTCCTCTGATAAAGGAAGGGATTCGCCCTAAACAGAAGATTTGAGTTATACTAATGATACAATATAAGCAGAAATAAAAGAGATAGAGGCTTTGGAAAGCACTACAGGATAGAATGGAGATGAATGGATTGCTCATAATACAAAACTACAAAATTCTGGATGAACAATCCAAAACATGATGATATTTCTAATGTAATCTGAATGTAGAATATAAAAAAACTGAGTAACATACCAGTGACTGTGGCTGGTAGAGGTTCATTCAGCTCCTCCACAGTCTCGAAAATCTTCTTGTAGTCTCCAGCGGGGTGTTCAAAACTAGAGGCAAGCATTTTATACTTAAATTCTATCATTATTTATAGTCTTTTATTGATCAACCATAAGGACTGAGCAACTCTCATTTAATTCAGCTTAATATTAGCGCTTAACCTCTTAAATGGCTGGGAGTTGCTAGGTCCAAACTTTTATAGCTCAGTTTAAGAATAAGTCAGTTTACATTGTTTTCCTTGTAGTTACAGAATACTAACCCTTGGGATGTAATAAGCACAAACATCACTCCAACTCATCCCAAAGCTATTGGATGGAGCTCCATCACTCTTCACATACTATAACAGTACTAACAGTCATGCCACGCTGGAACTAAGTATATAGACTGTACTGTTGCCATGTACAAGACTACCATACAGTCACTCATCTGAACCATACATCTCACTGCAAATCATCCATTTACATTTTTTCTTGGCATTCATGTCCATTTCTATACAAAAGACTGCAAAACTGACTGCACTGATACCTTGGCAAGTAAAAACATCTTAAATCTAGTCAGTATATTTAATATTTCTCATTATGAGACTGTTGTAAGAAAATTACATAGATTTTTTAACCAGTTTCAAATGTAAAATTGTTTTTTTCATTGGCAGATCATTTTACTTGTACGAAGAAATAAAACAGACGCTTCCAATAGATAAAAAATCTTAAAACAAGTAAAAATGTCTAGAAATAAGTCGAGTAATAGTATAATATTCTTACAACAGTCTCTTAATGAGAAATGCATATTCACTAAATTTAAGATGTTTTCACTTCATTTCCTTTCATTTTGCAGTGAAGATGCTGATTTTTTTATGGAATTAAAAGTTCAAGCTGCTGTTTGTGGTATCTCTGAAAGCTGTGGGTGTTATAGTCAAAGTAATGTTGCACTTACCGGCTAACCATTTTTCCTCCTTGTGTGGTTGAGCCCTGTGATACAACCAGCAGGTGTGCGAAGGTCCGAGTGTGTTGTGTTGGTTAGTGGAGCCCGGAGTCCTGCTGAGATCTGAGGCTTTTTATACTGAGGTCCTCCATTCACATGTTATAACCCAGCTAACTTTGACTAATCATACAGCCAATTACAGTGTTCGCTGAACAACAGGTTCTTTGTACGAGGGTCCCTCGTAATAGCCGTGATGTCAAATAGGATTTGCTTTTCCCAGCTTGGGCCAAAAGCTGCTGAATATAGTGTGGCAATAAGATAATAAACACAAGACTGTATTATACAACGACACAAAGCTAAGAGCATGAAAAAAAAAACATTCTGAAAAGCTTTATTCTTCAGCATCACTGAGCAATTAAATTACAAGCTACACATCATGTTGTAATACTCATCTAGAATATAATTTGACCCTTTTTTGACTTAATTATGGAATTTTTCTATTTATAAATATAAATTTGTCAGATGTTTTGCTGATATTTTCTGCTTTTTTGATGAGATTATGATAGCATTCATAGTACACAATGCAAATAATTCAATAAAGTTTCCCACCTAGGCTCACACAACAATAATGAAGAATTCTTAAATTTTTAGTACTTTCTGAACACTTATAATTCCTTATAAGGTATTCAGAATGAAGAAAATGCATGTACAGATCTGTAAAAAAGTCAGAGACCACCCTTCACTTGTTTAATTTTAAGTCAAAACAGCCACTAAGTACAAGTCATTCATTTTTATATTTCTGTGGAGATTAGATATAATATAATCCACTTGTGTAAAGAAGAGGAAAGTCAATGGAAAATAAGTGAAAAATGTGCTAAACCTTATATACTAAATCCTGTCTCTGAGTCATGTGAAGCATCATTGCATCTTTTCAAACTGCTAATGCAGCGTCACTGGACCTCTGAACACACTTGGAGGAGAACGCTAACTGACAGTTCTGCTACAGTCAGTTAACAGACACTGGCTTGCATCTCTCTGAGTGATGGGGAGCGGGAGGAAGATGTGCTCTTCTAGACTCGTGGCTGCGGATGGCTGTGGCATCACTGGGGATCAAGCCCCCGATTTGATTTAGATTTTGTCCCCTTGGAATTATGAGGTTCTATCTGTGCTCTGAGCAGCTCTGAGATATTGGAGATATAATTTTTTTTTGTTGTCTGGATAACGAGTCAAAAAATACATAGAACTTAAAAAACACCCCATATTATGTTAAGAAGTTGTCACAGAATATGTGAATAATTACATTTTGACAAAAATGTCAGGTAGAGCCTTTTATTTCCAAGGGGACAGTATATTTGTTTAATGGTCACTGTATAATTCTGTATGTCATTTCATAATTTTGAAGTCACTCTGTATCTTTAATAATAGTAAGAATGTGGAAAAGGCTTTTTTGAGTAGGTTTATTTAAACATTTGACTTGTACTTCTACAGCATTTCTCTCCAATTTTCCCTGTGATTTTCTATCGTTTGAATGATTGTCATTAATCTAAGGTTATTAGTATTATCTGTCTCAAGTGCAAATCCAAGACTGCCTCATATTTCTAACGTCTCCCCAAATGTGCCTGAGGCATGGGGCTGTTGCAGATCCACTGCTCTAAAGGTAATCATTGTTATGTGGCTCCTCTCTGAAGGCTTGTCTCTGCAGTAATCACACTCTCCTCAGAGATTGTCAGATATGCATTTGGAACAACCAACACTTTGTCTCTTCAGAGCCCATGGGAAAGAGACTCAGCTTCCAATCAGATATAATTCTGCTCATCATAAAAGCAGAACACTCGACAATCTAGTTCACAGCACGAAAATGAGGTGTCTATAGTGGCCACAGCGTCAAAATAGATTTCAAAGGGGAATTCACAATTTTTCACAATTTCTGCATGATTAAATGGTTAAGATGTAAACAAAGTATTTCAGAGTGGTTTGGTGTGAAATACTCCCTTCTAGACAAACCTGAGTCAGACTTCACAGCGGTGGTGATAGGAACCTGAAGCAAACGTATATAAAAGCTACATCACAAAAAACTATTACATGGAAAAGGTTGTCAGTATAATCCAATAAATTCATCCTGTAATTTTGCGACCTGTGAAGGTTTTTTTCATCAATTAGAAGCAATGCTTAGGCACAAAATAATGGCAAAGAGTTACATGCAGGGCATCGTAAGTCTAAACAGTGTGAAAAGTCAACTTTTTTAAACATATTTAACACTATTTACATCATATTTATCACCATCACAATTACATGTGAAAATCTCAGACACGTGTAAGCTCACTAGTCATTTTGGATAGCAAATAAAATGACTATATTTGGGCTGTATACATCACCTGGTTCCTATCACCATCACTGTAAAGAGATCCTAGTAGGTATGTTTCTCTACAGTGAACCACATCACATCAAACCACTCTGAATGATTGAATCCTGCAGAAATTTTTCAAAATGGGTGGATTTCTCTTATAAAGATCTAGACTTTAAGGCTGTCTGTATTCAACATTAAAAATGAATAAAAGCCAATATTGTGATCGGTTTTTGTATGGTATTGGTGCATCACATTATTGAATGTTTAAAGCTGGCTGGAGACACCAATAAGAATCCAGCATGCACTGCTGATATTGCAAAATATGTGAACCCGGGATCGCAATGAAAAACTCTTTCTCTGTGAGGAATGCCAGCTTCAGCACACGTCCAGTAAAAACGTGTACAAGAACACTTCCTCTAACTTCAAATCCGACATTAGTGGTATTTTTGGGCTTATTTTTGCAACCTCACTTGGTCAGGGCAGCTGAGGCCTTCTGAACATAAGGGCAGTCGTTGTTCCAGCTCACAAAAAGAAGGCTTTGCTTTTGTATGACATTCCTCAACAGATTTGTGTGATCTGTTTGTTTTCCAGCAGAGACACAGCCAAACATAGCCATTAATACACTACTAGCAGGGAAGGCTATACTGCACACATATGTTTACTGAATTGTAATCAATCAATCGATTATAATGCAATCAGATTAATCCAAATTTAGAAAAATAGCACCTGCTAGTGCAACAAATGAATTCAAGTTGAAGAATGTTGAACTTAATTTTCCTATAACTCACTGCATCTCACTCTCTCTCTCTCTCTCTCTCTCTCTCTCTCTCTCTGTGTGTGTGTGTGTGTGTGTGTGTGCGTGTGCGTTGTATACATGATAATTGACTTGATTTATAAGTTATTTTAGCATTGATTTACAACAATGTAGGTAATGAGCTGTAAGTGGCACATAATTCATTCATCTGTCTTTGTCTTTTATTTTTTCTATATTATCATTGCTCTATGTTTCATTATAATTTGATTAGTTTTTCATTTTAAATGACATTTAAAACTTCTAATGGCCTAGCTTCAGCATATTTTACTGATCTGTTGAAATGGGAGAGCCTCTATAGACTAACAGCAAACTCCTAGTTTCCCAGCTGGTAAGAAATCCTTTTCTTATATAGCTCCTAAACTCTGGAATGTCATTCCAGAGAATATTAGGAATGCAAGTTCATTAGATGTTTCAAATCCAGATTTGTATCCAGCCCATTTGTATACCTTAGATAGGTTATTCCTGGGAGAAAGTAAAACTTTTTCATAATTTAATGCTTTAAAACGGAAGAATAAAAATAAAAGCCTGGAGACAAAACAGTGTGTGTGTGTGTGTGTGTGTGTGTGTGTGTGTGTGTGTGTGTGTGTGTGTGGAGTTTAAGTACAACTTAAAAAAATGTAATTGCAATGGAATATGGTACAATTATGTTCCCTACATAAAGATACCGAAGATGTACCTCTGATGTTTTAGATTTAGTTTAGTAATTTTTTCTGACAGTGTATAATTGTGAGTATAATAATAATAATAATAATAATAATAATAATAATAATAATAGGAGAGCCTCTACAGACTTACAGCAAACTCCTAGTTTCCCAGCTGGTAAAAAATCCTTTTCTTATATAGCTCCTAAAGAATCCAGAGAATATCAGGAATGCAAGTTCATTAGATGTTTTAAATCCAGATTTAAAAAAAATTGTTTAGGCTGGCTTATGTCTAGAGTGTTGTGACTCTTTTGCCCCTGTTGTTGGTAATTCTGCTGTTAATTTCCTTTAGATTAGTGTTTTATTTTTTTAAATTTTTTACTTAATTATATATGTTGTTCTTTTGTTGTATTATTGTTATTTACTACTACCACTACTACTACCTCATTCATTCATTCATTCATTCATTCATTCATTTATTTATTTTTGCTCATTACTCATGTGTTTGTTTGTTACTTGTACCTATTGTATAACGGCGCTGTAAGTTTCTTTTAAAAGCCCTCTGTAACCGAGGTCTTTTATTTTACAAAGCCTGCAGCTCCGCTCGGCTCTTTGCGCCTTCTTTACGGAGTTTCCGCCATAAGCGGTAGACGGATGCGCTGCGGCCCGTCGTTCGGAGTCTGTGGTTTTGAGAGTGAAGAACAGAGAAAACGCTGCTCCCACATCTCCGGAGGCTGTTTCACGGCGGATATTAGAGCTCAGAGACCCTTTCAGGCGCTGGGTTTGTGAAGTCTGTCCGAAGATGAACTGCAGCACGAACGTCGTTCAGGTGACCAACGTGTCCCCGAGCACGACGTCCGAGCAGATGCGCACCCTGTTCGGCTTCCTCGGCACCATCGAGGAGCTCCGGCTCTTCCCTCCAGAGTGAGTGGCGAACCAGCGCTCCAGCTCCCTTTCTCCCTCTCTCTCCCTCTCTCTGAGCGCCCACCGCCCCGCCGGTGCTGCTCTGATTGAAAGTAGCGCTCCGTCCTCTGTTCGCTGGTGAAGGTTTATCTGTGGCTGCCGAGCAGAGAGAAGTAGGCCGCGCCGTTTTAGCCTAGCCTAGCCTAGCCTAGCCTAGTCTGGATGCTAACACTACCGAGATGACCAGAGCCATGTTTCCAGCTCGTGGTTTCTTTTTCCAGTTTAAACATTGGTTATGTAAAAAAAATAACCTTTAGCCCGACTTTGCAGACGAGGCTGAAGGTGGCTTCATATTCTTAGGTTTCTTGTTCGAATTTGCCCGTTCCACCTTAAATGGAGCAGCAGTTACATTCTGGCGCCTCAGGCGTTAAAACAACTGCTGCACCATTTAAGGTGGAACGGGCCAATTCGACCAAAGCTGAGTTCAGCTTCGTACTTTGAAGACACACAGTTGGTCTGTGGTGGTAACCGTTGCTAGCAGAAGTCAGATAGCTAAGATAGTTGATTTATTAAAATTAACTTAAAATTAAATGTGTAAAATGTGCAGCCGCGAAACTCAAAACAGTTTCGTTTTTATTTTTTATGCCGTCTGTTTTTGTTACACGAGCAGCAGCTCCGACCTCAGAGAGAGAGAGAGAGAGAGAGAGACTCTGCTGCTGTGCATATTAGTTACCATGGGACTGTTTTTGACTTGGTATCTCGAAATAATGACTTCTTTTCTCGAGATTTTGAGTTAAGACGGAATCCCGACGTACTGTGTCGACCCAACCGACGTAACGAGTCGTGTTGGGATTGTAAGTTGTTATATTAAGTAGTTGTTTCGAGAAATTAAGTCGACATTTTGAGAAAATTACGCTATTTCTAAGTCTATTACTAAGTCAGAATGAACAGTTACTTTGAGAAAATGTCATTATTTTAACGTAAGTCATTGATGTGAGAGAATAATTGTTTATTTTTTGAGAAAATAGATCATTTTGTTGTAAGTCAGTTTTTGAGAAGTCTTTATGTGGGCCTAATGAATCAAAATTTTGAGAAAATAAGTGACTATACATGATCTTGATCATTAGAGATCAGTCAATTTTTTTGGTAGAATTAGAGAAGGAGGAAAATCATGGCCATATACATTTTTCCCTGGCAGGAATGAGCTCCCATATAGCGGCATGATGGGAAGGGAAAAACTGAAATGAGTGGTTTTATGAAATTGTTACTGCACTTCCTTGTCATGAATCATGAATATGATCATGGAAATGCCTTGAAGATTCTTACTACACTGCAGAAACATGAATTAGTACATATGGTGACCAAAGCTCTGAGAAAACTGAGATGCGTTACTGTGGCCAGGTCAGTAATGGGGGCTCTTCCAGATGCTGTTAGTAACCAGTGTTAATGCACCTTCCTTTCATACTGCACTAATAAATCTCAAGGCACCAAAATTTAAGCGGTTTTATTGGCCAAAACTGAAATGAAACAAAAATGTGATGTAACTGTAACGCTCTTTTGTGTCCAGTGACTCGACCATGCCGGTGACGTCTCGTGTGTGCTTCGTGCGGTTCCAGGAGCAGGAGTCGGTGGGGGTGGCCCAGCACCTCACCAACACAGTGTTTGTGGACAGAGCTCTTATAGTTGTGCCCTATGCAGAAGGTTGGTAACTCAACGATATCTGCCTTTCACTTACCTACTGATGCAGAAACTGTTTATTTATTTATTTTTTTTCTTTTTTAATTAAAGTGTCTGTGACACAGGTCTTATACGCTGAATTGGATCAGTGGCTCTTATTGCTGAAAGCCAAACCTCTGTGTAGATAGCAGAGCACAGCTGTACTGCTTATGTACTGTGGTGCAGTTGGTGCTTGAAACAAAGCATTAACTTTAGCCCTGTGCACATTCCACTGGACAGCTGTTGAACAGAAGCTTGCACACTGACTTGTGCTCCAAAAGATACTTTAACATCTGGAACGTATGTTTTGATCCAAGTTGATCAAAGCTAGTCTTGCGTGAGATTGTTACCAGGCATGTAATACAGTGTTTTGAGTATCCTACAGTATTAGTAATTGAATTATGCTGGAATAAATGATTATGGAGTTTAAGAAGGGCACAGTGCTGCACTCCTGTATATCATTTATTTATTAAGCAAAACTAAAGCCTTTAGATCAGAGGAAACATATCTGCTATTGAAGATCACAGCTTTTTCTTGTTTTTTAAATAGAAAGTAGTAAACAAAGAGGGAGCTGATTTATAATGTTCCAAATATAGCATTTAATTGTTCTTTCATAACTGCAGATTTTATAATTTCATAATAGGTTTTTGATCAAGGTGGTAAAATGAAGGGAAAAAAGTCAGTGCAGTAGGTTTTTCTGGACCCTTTTGTTAATAGCATTACAAAAGATTTGTATCAAAAGTTAACTGGGTCAAAATTTCTGTATTCATAGGACTTGGAGCACCTTTCAGTCTGCAGACCTTATCGTTGTTTTCAGACCAGGTTAATGTTGTGCAATTTTTTTTTCCTCTATTTTTTTTTCTCTTTATAACGAAGACCCCAAAACAGGACTACACTGCACTGGGTCTTTTTTTGGTTTCTGTAATGTGTTCCTGCGGCATTTTTTTCCATCCTTTCCCAGTAGAATTTCAAACTGAAGATCAAGCTCACATGCAGAGGAGAGACTAGACTGTGAGTAAGGTTTCTAAGAGCGACCTCTCAGGCTAAATTAGAGTATTAGTGGTCTTTATTAGGGGCCTTAGAGTGAGGCAGATTAACAGCAGGAGGCAAATAAACGGTTTATTTTCACAAACTGATCATTTTCCTTTCCGACCAGTTCTTCCCCATGATAGACTGTCTCCTATTAAAATGTTCTCTTGTTGTTTGTTTGTGTGTGGTTTTTGTAGTGGAGAAGGCAAACGCAGAGCCCCCTCCCTGAAGGCTGAAAGTGGTCCTCTCCCTGCCAACAGGCGTCTGTAGGCAATTACAAAACGCCAGCCGCCACACCTTGCGCCCCCCCCTTCTTTCTTCCTCTCTCTTTCTTTACTGTCTCTTTTATTTCTGTATAGGTGTAATATGTTAATGTGCATAGTTTGCCAACATGCTACTATGCATAGTTACTCACTTAAGCATTGTAGATCTGCCAGCCTTTATGTTTGTGTTTAATCGATCAACATCTCAACACTTTACTGTAACTTGTCGCAAATGCTCAGAAGAGGTGTCACCATGTGGACTGATCCAGAAATGCACGTATGAAACATTATTTTTTCCCATTTTTATATGATAAATCTGCTCTTAAATGTACAATGGGATTGCATTCCCAGCATTAATTTTGTTTACTGACAAAAGGAAGCGCCTCAGAAAGATTAGAGTAATCACATGGGTTAACATTTGACATTTGCACTTATGTGGTTTGTGATTTGCTGGGTGGAATCCACATGATGTAAGAGACAGGTGTGATGTCCTCTCTTTAACAGTGGTCTCTTGTTTTGTTGTTGTGTTTTACAGTTCTTTTTCCCTGGCTCTGCCAGTCCTGTTTACCAGGCCCAGCCGAAAATACAGCCCTACAGTTTTGTCTCCTGCAGCCTTCTATCTCGTGTTCTTGTCTTAAATGCGTTGTTATTGTGTTCTCTTTGTCAACATTTGTTTTCAAACATGTTTATTAAGCATAATAATGGATGTTGGTGGAATTGTCAAGTTCCCCCCTCCCACAGAAAAAAAAAAACTCATGTTTTTAGGTCTTTTGTTGGGACTGAAGTATGACAGCTTCGATGTCATTTTAATTTCTAGGGGTATTTTCATATATATGTGTGTATATATATATATATCACTTGTTCAGCACTGGTTATATGTGCTGAGTTTAAGATATTGTTCCTGTGGGTCATCAGGTAAGGACAGTTCCCAGCAAAAGCCCAGAATTGGAGATGTGTAAGGGGAAAAATATAAAAAAAAAAAAAACATAGACATAGTTATAACCTGCTTTGTCACTATATTGATATTCTTTGTAAATCTGAAACTTATTATTGTTCATCGCCACAATCTCTTAAAGTGTTTTTGTGTTGTGTATCTCGATCTTTCTCTGTGTGCTTTTAGCGAAGCTGCCAACGTGAGTCGCTTGTTCATAAAACGTCTAAATGAAAAGTTGAAAGCACATCCCCCCCCGGAGAAGCCACTGTGCTCGCTCACGTTTGGTTCATGACTTAAATATCACACGTCCAGGTGATCACATCTTGGCAGTACCAACTGCAGTAGTGTGTTTTTTTTTTTTTTTTTTTTTTTTTTTAAATGACATTTCCCCAGTTTAGTTTCTCACACAGTGATAAGTGACTTGGACAACTTTTTTTGATGAAAAGATACCTATTAAGAGAAAAGAGACGCAGGTGGTAATGACATGGGGGCAAGTATAATTATTGCTTGAAGATCTGAATGTTCTGTGATGATGTTTCCCCTTTCTTGAGCATATCCTAGATTAGATTTCCCAGAGTTTTAATTCCAGCTTTTTTGATCCTAAAGGTGTGATTCCGGATGAGTCGAAGGCTTTGTCGCTGCTGGCGCCTGCCAATGCTGTCGCTGGGCTTCTTCCAGGAGGAGGGCTGCTACCAACACCCAACCCTCTAGCATCGGTAATGCTCATTTGATTTTGTGGTCTCAGTTTTCTTTGTATGCTTAAAAGAAAATTTAATTAAATGCTAATGTAGTTTATAAAAAATGAAAATACAAACATACATCATTTAGAAGATGAAAAATATTTATATCTTCAGTTTTGTCGAGAATGTCATTGGTTTCAGCGCCACTTCAAAAGTATTTTGCTGCATCTCGCAGCAACAGTGCTGGTACCACTGTCTGTTCCTGCACATGCGCAGAAATCCGATAGAAATCAGAGTAAGAGTTTACATGCACTGAGAAATCTGATTACGGAGCTAAAATCTAGCCTCTTTATTGGATTTCTTAATCAGATTTCTAAATCGGAGTATGGTGTTCACATGACCATTTGAGTAATCGGATAACTGCAGAAATCAGATTATGATGGGATTATTGAGTGCATGTGAACGCACTCATTGTCAGCGGTGTCATTGGTTGAAAGTTCTGAGTCAAACAAAATGAAGTGTCTTTAGTTTGGACTTAAAGGTGGCTGGATTTGAATTGAAACTCTTGTCATGAATACAGTCTTAAAAACCAACCTTTTTGCTTCCTTTTCAGATGGGAGGTGTTCCTCTGGGTGCTCTTGGCGGTCCTGCCATGTTACCAGGAGCTGGCATGAATCCCCAGGTGAGTGCTCATGATTATTTCACTTGGGTGGTCACTGATCCCATTAATGTAGATTGTGGACATCGTTATTGGCCACTTCATTCTATCTCAGTTTGTGCTTTATCATGTGGTGATTAGGTTTTTGTGTCCTTCACAGGCTCTTTCAGCTGAGCAGCTTCTGAAGTTAATGTCCTCAGTGGATCCCAAGTGAGTTTTTGCTTTTACTGAGTCATCTATTTGCACAGGCCCTATGGGTGCTCTGAAAGGGAAAAATTAATGTCCAGTAATGACCTCATTCATGCTACTTTCCTCATGTCTTTGGGCCTTTCTCATTTTACCAGCATATAATTTTCCTCAGAATCTGAAGTGAAACTGTTCTTCTTTCCTCCACTCCTGCAGAATGAATCCGATGGCTGCCAGTATGGGTCTGAAGGCAGACGCTTCCAGCAAAGAGATTGAGGAAGCTATGAAGAGAGTCCGAGAGGCCCAGTCTCTGATCTCTGCTGCTATTGAGCCTGGCAGTGAGTAGGAAGCTCAATTCAAAACAGTTCCTGAATCTACCCTTACAATGGCATTCGTTCATAAGCTATGTTTACATGCACCTAGGATCATAGTATAAGAAACTGGACTGAGCCAGCGCCATTAAGAGTTTTAATGGTCTGGTCCTTTCATGGATAGATTGACCTGCATGCTAGTGTAGTCTGACCTTGATACTGGAATTTGGCTCCTTCGGGACTGAAAACTTGCAGTACAGTTTTCCAATGTTTTTTAAAAAAAAAGAAAACTCCATGAGAGCGTTTACATTAGCAAGTCTATCTCAGGTACTCTGGCCATCATGGTTATTTAAGTGTCTGTATCACGCAAACAGGTGAAGTTTCAAAACACAGCATTTATTCCCCAGTCCATATAGCGCATATATGAAAATTCAGTAAAAACATTTTTAAAAAAGCAACAAGATTGTTGTTTTTGTGATGTCATGAAAAAAAAGAACACACATACAATAATTTGCCTATTTAGCCTACAGCTGTTTAGCCCAAAGTGGGATTGTTTAGCTCTGGACTGCTTTTTGAACGAGGCACAATACAGGGCAGAACAGAACAGAGGTCATTTACAAATATCAGTCTTATCAGTGGGAACTTGGTCATTTAAAAAGACTTAAATTGTCACAAGCTGACCTCAGGGAAAGATAAAATGTAAGAAAAAGATATGAGCTCTTAAACTGTGCTAAGCTTTGGTCAGCTGTGAGCATAGTGATGGTCAAACTGTGCTATTTACATGGTGTCTTTTCTAGACTAGCAGTTGCTAATGTTGCTCCATTTGTCTCATGTTGGTGTGTGAGGCTGTGTGTTGTTAAGGTTTTTTTCCATTTTTTGCCTGATGCTATTGGGAATAGGAATGAATTGCCAGTAAGAACAAAAACTTTATACAGCAGAGATCCTGCCTAAAGAGCTGATTCCTGCTTGCTAAAAGCGAATGTAATGTTTTAGTGCTGTGTAGGTATGGCTGGGCAGTATGACGATAATTGATCATTATTATGATATATTATGGCACAGTATGCTTTTCTGTGCATATCATGGGTATAGTCAGTACTTAAAGAACACTGACCAACTACATGATTCGTTACAAAGTGGGCATATCTGATTAGATTTAGTGCATTGCATTTTATAAATTAACAAATCATAATAGTTGTAGATTTTTTAATAGTAGTGTTTTTATAAAATGCAGGTTCTAAAAACTAAATATTGCGATGCATATCATGAAAATGTCTTAAAGTATCGTGATTTAATATTTTTACCATATCGCCCACCCCTGTATGTAGGTAAATACCTGTAAATCATTGCCTGTGGAAGACAATAAGATTACAACTGATGGACATATTATTGCTGTCAGACCAAAACATTTCCATTTTTGTCCTCATTTTTTGGCATAATTTGAAAAAGCCAGCTACTATTGCGAATGTGTTTAAAATTCATGACAAATGCACCAATGGAAATGGTCAAAAATGACACGGAACAAAATCCGAATTTAAAAAAAAGTTTTTTTCCTTCTTTAAAGTTCCTTTTATAGAAATACGGGGTTTTGTTTCAACAGTAATGAAATATGGCTTAGATTATGAAAGTATGTTAACACTGTGTTTTATTTCAGATAAAAAAGACAGCAAACGCAAGTATTCCCGCTCCAGATCCAGGTCCAGATCCAGACGGAGGAGATCACGTTCCCGCTCTCGACACAGGTACACACTTACTGTAATGTGTAAAGCTTGTGGGGTGTGCGCAAGAGTGCCATTCCATGTATAGTTTTTTCTGTGTTCATGATCAAAACTGTAAAACAGTTCTATAAAACTAAGAGCCCATTTACACTTTTGCCATTTCGTACGTCTAAAATTCTGATACAGTCCAGATACCCAGATCTACCCACATCATTTAGGCCTGGCTGTGTGAGTGTGTCTCTTGCAGACGGATACAAGTCCGATTTGCATCAGTGCTGCTTTTCCCACACTACATGCAAATCCAAGGAAGTGTCCTCTGTAATGTCGTGAGATGACACTGGAAGTTTGTCTTATGCAGTTATTTGTTTTATAAAAGCTAAAGGGAAGAACTAGCGCTAGTTTTTGACTTAATGTACAAGGCGATGCATTTTTTTTTTTGGTCATGATCGGTTTCACTGATTAAAGGGCTCAGTGGGTCAGAGGAGTTGAAATTGATTGGAGAGGATGGTTATAGGAACTCTGAAGCTAGATGCAGCAAAAAGCCCTTTAATTTCATATGCATTAATTTAAGGATTTAATTGTCTCAAGAACCTGTTTGAGACAAATAAACCCTTTAATTTCATGTGCAATTATGCAGTAAATTGTTTTATTTGTCTCAAACAGGTTTTTCAGAAATCCTGGATTTTGTAATCACTGAAAGTAACTGATTGCATATGCAGGTTTAAGAAACTGCTACATGTACATTTGTCACAGCTGCGTTTCCCAGTGTGTTACAAACCATCTCCTGAAGTGGTCTGTCTGAGTGATGGGAGTCCATCTCTTATGAATCTTTGATACATTCAAACTTTGCTTTTTCACAATCCAGATGGCTGTTCGATCAGGCCACAACAAGTGAAGTCGCTAAGTGTAACTAGGCTCCAAGTGTATTCATAAGACCTCTTTTTGTTCTTTGCATCCTAATGAATTCAGTTGCATGAGTGGTACAATGCCAGTACTGATTTTGAAACCTTAAAAACTGGCTGATGTGGGTGCAACGTTTAGTTTTTTCCCCCCTTTTAAAAGCTACTAGAAATGTCCCTCAGAAATATTACTTACAGGGTGCATTGTGCAAAATTAGACTGCTTAAAATAAAAGAATTGTAATTGTAGTTTAGTATAGATTCTAGTACAGTTCTTGGCTTGCTGCTTGTTAATCTTATGGTGATAATAGGATACGTCATGTGGCAGTTTGCTTTGCAGTTTATGATAGTATTTTCTGCCGGTATCAGCCCGATAGTGATACTAGGTACTGGATCGATAACCTCATCAATGAGCAGATGGAATTTGGTCCCAGAGTTGCATCTTTTTTCTTGGTGTTTATTCCCTAGGAGGTCCACCAGCAGGTCCCGGAGGCGCTCTCGTTCCAGGAGCCGCAAGCGCTCCAGAAGCCCCAGGAGGAGGAGGTCTCGCTCCAGAGACAGGAACCGACGCTCCACCAGCAGATCCAGGTTAGTGACTCATAAACATATGCCCAGCTGTTAGGGCCTGTTTTGTGAACTGCATTGTTAAAAATAAAGGTGACACAAGCTTTGAGCGTCGCCAGGTGGTGCCCAGTCTAATCTGCAAAGGGCCAGTGTGACTACAGGTTTTCATTTCAAACAAACAGGAGCAAACCTGAGTTCACTTGTTTTGTTAGTTGCTCTCAGTCTTCAAACAGCTGATCATGTGAGCTCCTGCGTGATTGAAATGAAAACCTGCAGCCACACCGGTCTTTTGCGGATAAGATTGGACACCCCTGACATAGGTGAACCACTTTTGTTTGGAAGAGAAATGTGTGACTGAACTTTTAACGGTTTGAAGAACCTTCACAGTTCAAGGATTTTTTTCTAGAAGTGGACGTTCCTTAAACTTTAAAAAGGTTCTTCACACTCGCACCTCCTGTACAAAGATGGTTCTCTGAAAACCATCTACTTAAAGGCTTTTTAGGGAACCAGAAGTGGTTTTTCCATGGGATTGTGTAAAGGGGAAAAACCCTTTTGGCACTTCCCCCGTTGTACTTACAGAAAATTTAATCACCATGCTCTGCAAGCTAGTAATCTACTGTATATTTCTATTTAGTATCATTGCTGCTTGTTTTTTTGTTTCCCTTGTCATGTAATATAACGATGCATCTTGTTTGTCTTTAGTTTCTCTGAATATTATGCAGCCACTTTGCTTTATAAGAACTTCATTTTTAGCTGTTCGTTCTAATAAGGTGTACTAATCTATAAAAGGGTATTGGCTCATCAACCTCTGTCATGATTTCTTTATTCTTAACGGGAAATGAGTCACTTTAGATGAGAGTGGAAACAGCAGAAATGTAAAGGTCATCCATATTATGCCAACCCTAACTCAGTTCTAATGTGACGGCAGCTTGGCTGGTGAAAGCAGGCTTATTAGTCCAAAGAACTGTTCTTACTGTGGTTGCCGGACAGCGTGTCAGGCAATTTGAGTGAACCAAGTGCTTAAATGTCAAACTGAACAGCTCTATTTTGGGGTTTGCATTGTGTGAAGTTTGTGTGCGTCAAAAGGAAATGGTTTAAGTAGCCTGACAGAAATATACACTTCTCTGTGAATGTGATTATGCAGCCATGCTGTTTCCGTCTTCGTACCAAGCTGCAGCCGCATAAGCTGAAGCACATTATCAGGGGTGCACAATGATATCAGAATTATTTTGGGATTAGCAGATAATCTCTAATTTTTTTTTAAATTGGCATTGGACTGATATTTCAAACTAATATTTGATGACTCTCTTATCGAGTTCTGAGACAGCAGATTGTTTAGATGCTGCTGGGTTACTTTGCTGAAATATCTGCATTTTATAAATTTTACTCCATTTTCAGTCTCACAGAAATAAGTGTGGTATTTTACAATTGTTTGTATCAGTAGCAGCAGATACGTACTCGGAAAGAAATATTGGATTTTGGGATTTGTTCACATCTCATATCAGTGCATCCCTAATAATTGTAACTTCACTAGTGTGGCAGTCTAAGAGACGTTAACCTCTCTCTCTCTCTCTCTCTCTCTCTCTCTCTCTCTCTCTCTCTCTCTCTCTCTCTCTCTCATATGAATTTCCATTACTAACTGAAACATATGTTCTGCCCTGATTGGCTTATAGAGTGTTTAGCTGATTTGCATGGGCCATGCCTGAGGTCTGGCTGTTGTTCACCAGAATAAATGTGGCATGCACAATGGAAATGAACCCATTGGCGTCATGGCTACCATTCAACCGTGCTTACAAGCTGTTACTTGGAATAGAAGGAGACGTCAGGTACAGGGAGCACAACAAAGGGCCTCCATGAAGGTGCTTCTGTTTTATTCTCAGGGATAGAAAGAAAGAGGAAAAAGACAAGAAACGCTCTAAAACGCCTCCAAAGAGCTACAGCACCGCCAGGAGATCTAGAAGCACGAGCCGGTAAATGTTTTTAACCTCAACCATCTTTTCCATGCTCCAGCTGGAAGACTCATGCTTAGTTGTAGTATCATGCAGACATAGACTTAACCTGAAACCAAACCCATCCATCCATCCATCCACCTTCATTTTGTGTAAATGCATGAGTAGATTTAACTTTGCATGTAACTGCTTGTGTGTTAAAGTGACCAGCTGGTGTTAGTGATTGCTGCTGCTGTTTAATTGATCTTTTAAATGTTTGAATTGCTTACTGAACAGTTTGGGTAAAAGACAAATTCTACTAGAACAGCTTTGAGTTTTTCTTCTAGACAGTACAGTCTTTATATACAGAACACTAGCATTAATAGTTTGTCTTAGTTATTTACTTCATTTAGGTTTTACTTGCTTTTTATTCCACTTTGCAAAAAAACTTGGTTGTTTGGAAAAGGGGAAAGTTATCTGTAGGTTGCTTGCAGTATTCAGAAAGACTTAAGATTTGTATGTTGACTTTCAAATTAGCCTCAAACCTCCACCTTATTAAGCATCCTCACTTAAAATGGCTATTTTAATGTAATAGCAGCTGTGAATTCTACTTAAATGATGTGTCAGTTTTTTTGAGCTTGAATTTCTGCTGTATTTCATTTCACTGTCTATTCATACTGTTGTCAGTTTATATTTTATTCATGTTTGTTCTCCTTTTTCCTTTTTTTATTGCAGGCGGCGCAGAAGGAGTGTTAGCCGATCTCCCCGAAGATCTCCAAAGAGGAGAGCGTCCAGGTCCCCGTCACCAAGAAAGTAGGTTTTACATAAGATGCGAGAGATGAGGGAAATGTATGCTTGAGTTGAAGTAACTGTAGATGCTGCTGATGTTGCTAGATATTCATGGATGTACTAAAAATTCTTACAGACACAAGAAGGAAAAAAAGAGGGATCGCGAGAGGGAGAAGGATCGAGAGCGCGACCGGGAGAGGAGATCGGAGAGAGAACGCTCTTCCAGCAAAAAGAAAAAGAGCAAAGACAAGGACAGGGAGAGAGAAAGAGAGAGAGAGAGGACGTCTGACAGTGAGAAGCGAGATGTGAAGGTATTATCAAAAATGAAGGTTATTTAAAAAAAAATTCCAGACACTGAATAAAGAGGGGCTCATAGAAATTATTTATGAATTTAAGTGAATTATAGTTGTTGGTTATAGTGAAATTCATTTAGTGCATGTATTGACTTGCATTAGTTGTGCAGTGTGCTGAGTATTGAAGAGCAAAACAAATGTATGGGGCTATCCTAACAGCTGGTTATGCTTGTAAAGTGTAATGAAAACACTCAAACTAAATAAATCTACAGCCTCCATTTAATAAGCTCCTTAATCTGAGCTGGGTATTGAAATTTAGTACCATTATGGTACTGATTTGAATTGCTTCTGTGCTTCAGATTTGTTTGTGAAAATTGTTTTAATTTCCGAATTTCAGTACCTAAGCAAGTCTGGTCTTCGCATCTGTCGGTAGGCATTCATGTCCCAAAATATGTGCTGCTGCTTGCTTGTCTGAAATAAATTTTATAGGCATAAATCTCATGGATGCTTCTTGAATAAGCTGCAGCCTTAGTAAATAAACCCATTTCAGCACTTCACTCATTTCTGGTTTAATCCACGCCCATTTTCAGTTTGTAGTTTAAAAGGTAAAGGAATTTAAATGTGAGGGGGAAAAAGTATCGTTCAGTAATCGGTACAAAAATCAAGGTGTTGGTATCAAAATTGAACAATGTGGCTGTTCTTAATGAACGCATGTTCTGGTGATGTAACTTCCGCTCTGTTTGCAGGTGACCCGAGACTACGATGAAGAAGAACAGGGCTACGACAGTGAGAAGGAGCGGGAGATGAAAGATTCAGAAGATTCCGGCTCTTCTCCTGCCCGTTACGTGGATGACGGTGAGGGCAAACACAGCCCAAAGCAGTCCAAGCAAAACGGTGATGACCACCATGAAGAACAAGACATGGAAGTTAGCGATTGAGGCCCTGTAACAGAATGAACTTTGAGTTGAATGAGGAAAGTTGCGATTACTTTTGTCGGCTATGTATCTTCTTTATTAACCTCACAGTTTAACGTTACTCTTCGACCCTCCCTTCTTACCCTCGTGCTGATTTAGAGTGACTGGACTGGGTTAACTAGTAATAATTATTGGAACACAGGATAGAGGCTGCATTTCCTTCCTTCTGTTGTCACATGTATTTGCCTTACAAAAGGGAAGGAAACAGAAGCATTCAGTTTAACTGCTGACCGGTCAGACAGCGCTCGGTATGTGCATCTTTTCTGTCATCTCTCCTCGCCAGTACTTTTTCTTTTAAGTGTTCGAGTGACTGTCAAACAAAATGAGTTGCTTTTTTTGTCTGGTTCAGTTTTTTTCACCCTCACTCATAAAACTATGCCTGAGGTAACAGGACATGGTGTTGGTGTCCAGGAAAGTGTATTGTTTTGTGTTGGAAAACATTCTTGCCCCAGTTTATCTGTTTTGATACCGATTTGGAACATTTGTCATTTTAAATAGTGGGTTCATGATGTATGTGTATGATTAGTGCTTTATATCCTTAGGCATCATTCAGTAGTTGGTCATTCAGGAGTTCAAAAGTGTCAAGTGAAATTTTTATACTGTAAATAAACTCACTTGAGTGGGAAAAGGTGTTGCCTGAGCCCTTTTGTGTAACAGTTTTTTGTCTGGCTGCGCAAAAGAAGCAAGGCAGTCATGAATGTGTGAGTCAGTTTGTTTATTTTTCAGAATAGCAGGGGTCTTAAAGGGGAAAGGTAAACAGTCATTCAGAGTGGTTTGATACAAATTGTTCACTGTAGAAAAGCTTACAGTCTAGGATTTTTAAAAACATTGGTGCCAATGGGGAGCCGGGAGTCATAAAACACAAATGTAGCCGTTTTATTTTCTATCCAAAACAACCAGTGAATCTACATGTCTTCTGAGATTTTCTATGTAATGTTGATACCGGCAAAATACTAGTAAATCTGGAAAAATAAGTTTTTTTGGGGGGACTATTTAGCCTTAGAACACCCTGCATGTACCCCTCCACTACAAATAGATTTTAGTAAAAGAACATTCTAGGCCTAAACCTTTGAAACTTTTAGAGGCATTAAACTCAAAAGTCTGATTGCTATTTCCACCACTGTGAACAATTCTGACTTGAGAGTTTCTGTACAACGGAGCATTTCTCACGCCACTCTAAATGACCGTTTATATCTTAAGATTAAGTGACACTTGCCCGGTGGGGTGGGCAGCCCTATACGCAGTGCCCAGTGAGCAGTTGGGGCTTAGGTGCCTTGCTCAAGGGCGCTTCAGTCCTGTACTGTCAGCTCGGGGGATCGAAGCTGGTGACCGTCACAAGGCTGGTTTTCTAACCTCCCAGCCCATGACTGCCCCACACTTTAACACTGATTATTCCTCAGTTTTAAAATATTAGTGGAATTGCCTTTAAATCTCACTTTACCTCACTTCTATTTAATTATCTTTTTTAAGAGAGGATTCAGTGCATCATGAAATCTCAGGTTTTTATTTAGTCTCATCAGTGAATTCACTATTTAGGCACTAGTGTACTGTAGACAGAAACACAGTTATTTCTCTGGGTTTTTATATTTAAAAATAGCCTGAAGATTTGTTTTTGGCCAAAAGTACATGAGCACTTTACTGAGTATGACGTGACCAGGCTGCACCACTTATGCAACTTGTGCTGTATGTCTAACCTGCTCCTGAGCCGGCTAAGTTCATAAACACCTCTTGGACTAATCATAGCGAGCTTTCCACCAATCAGGGACTGAAGGAGGTGGACCGCTCCGGTCACTTTTTTGTCTTCATGTTTGTGGTGTCAATCGTGAATAATATTGCTTTTTAGCAGAGGAAACAAATCATACTGCACAGATATGAAGAACATAAAGCAATTATTACTCCAATAAGCACTAACATGCAGGCAGTGGGCACAGACTGACTGTTGAACCCAGGCAGCCTTAAACCATTATATGTAGTTTCATGCTGTGAGGTTGCATTAAAGGGGAATTTCACTAGTTTTTCAAACGTTCTGCATAATTCAGTCATTGAAGTGTCACCAGTCATTCGGGGAGGTTTAATGTGAAACGATTAATTTCTAAAGCAACAGACTCAGATTTCTTTACAGTGGTGGTGACAGGAACCAGGTTTGTGATGTTTACATTTTTTTTATTTGCTCTCCAAAACAACCAGTGAACCTACATGTGTCTTCTGAGTTTTTATATGTAATGTTGATAAAATACTGATAAATCTGGGGAAAAAAAAGTTTTCTTTGGGGACTATTTTACCTTGCAATGCCCTGCATGTACCTTTCCACCATGAACAGTTTTAAAAATACATGTTTTAGGTCAAAACCAGCTCTCAGAACTAGCAAAAAACAGAGTTTGATGCATCAGGCAGCGTATTCGTTACCACCGTTTTCTATGAGGGAGCTTTTAGAAGCGTTCAACTCTTCAGACGTCTGGTTCCTATCACCACCACCGTGGTGTCAACAATTCTGACTGGGTAAGTTTCTCTAGAATGATGTGTTTCACATCAAACCACTCTTTGTTTACATCAATTTATGCAGATGTTTTGAATGAACAGTAGAATTTCACTTTCAGAATAAAGTGAGATGCACCAGGAACTTCTGTTTGTATTGTGAAGTGAACTTGTACCGTTTCAATATAATAAGAAACAACAACGAATCAAACTGAACTGTTACATTTATTTCTGTATGGTGTACAGTAGAAACTCCAGCCTGTTCCTATCCATCTTCCATCACACCAGAGCCACATAATCCAAGTTCTGCAACAACTCGGGTGTGTGAGGAAAAGAAATAGACTGGATTGAGAATTTCTGCTTGATAGGAAAATACTGTGTGGCTTACATGCCAACTGTACAGTCTGCAATATGTTTTTGTCTTTACATCATTTTTACGTGGGTAGTTTCCATGGTGCAAAACACAGAACAGAGCAAAAAAGAAATGAATACTGCTGAGCAGTGATGCTAATGTAAATGCTTTATGAATATTCACAAGACAATGACACACAGAGTGACAACTTTGCCACATTATATTTATATAAAAATACAGAGGGATGTTACCATCGTGAGCTGTAGTGCTGGTACAGTTTCTATACTTCAGCTACAGGATCTTCTCAGGCTATAAAAACACCCCACAAACGCTACATTTAGTTCTTAGTGCAGCATGTGAATGAGTTATTATATAAAGTATACAGAAAAGGAAAATGGTGAAGGCATCAGCTCGTCCTTCAGACACTATAAAGCATAAAAGTTTGATCTAGTATTGAAGGGGAATCCCACTGATTTTTCAAAATTTCTGCATAAGTTAGTGGTTAAGATGTAAACAAAGTCATTCAGAGTGATTTGATTTGAAATTGCTCATTACAGAGAAACTTACTCAAATTTCTTTACAGTGGTGGTGACAGGAACCCTGGGTCGCAAAGTCTATATGGCCATTTTATTTACTTTCCAAAACCACCACCATGTGTCTTATAGGTAATGTTGATAATTAGTTAAATGTGGTTTTAGGCCAAAATGTTCTCTCAAAACTATCATAAAACAATGTCTGAGACGTCAGGCGGCGTATTCATAATCATTTCTTGTAGTAACTTTCTGTGAAGGAGCTTTTAGAGGCATTAAACTCTTCAGACGTCCGGTTCCTATCACCACCACTGCCTAAGATCCTCTAGAACCGAGCATCTCCCATCAAACCACTCTGAATGACAATTATTTAATTATGTAGAGATTTTGAAAAATGGCTGGAATTCCACTTTATTAAGGAGGCCATCATTTGTGGAGCAAGTCTTTTCAGATCAGTGCAGGTTCAGCAAGTGGTATTCTAAATGTTTGTCAAAACACTTTTGAGCATAACTCCTCACAGTATATTCATTAAGTCTGTTGTCATTGAACAGTAACATGGTCTTTACACGAGTGTGAGAGAAATTAATTGAGCATCTGAATGCCTCTGTAGTACGACTATGTGTAAGATACATATTCCAGAAAATCATAATTTGAGAAAACAGAAACAAGACCAACCCTAAAAATATAGGTTAAAAAAAACCCCCAAAAGCAAGACTTTTACTTTGATATGTCTGAATGCCCTCGACTTTTTTTTTGCTGACATGTTCAACAGCCTGTTTTACTAGTTCAGTAGCTCAATAGCTTTTTTATGAGACTCTATTCAAATACAGTGATGCCAATCAGTGCATAGATCCACAAACTCAGTGCGCCTTCACTAATACCTGACAGTACCTTGTTCATTAGTACCTCATTCGTTTTGGTTATTGCTTTCTGAAGGAGTATTTCAGTAGGGGAGAAGCTGAAGGAGTGAAGCTTAAAGGAGCCCAGGACACTATAAAGAATAAAGGGGTAACTGTATAATTGTTGGGTAGCGATCAGGTCTGTGGGACATTTCTTTGATGCATTTTTGAATTACATGTATATTTTGAATTGTTATCTTAACACATGAGTATAACTTAACAAATAACATGACACACCTTGAATACCTTTACACTATTTTGCAATAAATGCTTATTTGTCACAGTTCTTTCCTGACGATAAAGGAAAAACTACAAAAAAGAATTTGTTTTTAAGGTCACTGTTCATTTTTTGGCAAAACAGAAGGCAGACAAAGGTATCGTTTCTGCAAGATGCCATCGTGTTATTTAGTTCAGTGCAGCAGTGGTCACCAGTTCTGCTCCTGGACATCTTATCTTCCTGCTGAATTGAGCCCTGGCCCAAATCCACCGAATCTAATATGTGTTCAGTTTGGGTTGGAAGTGAATTCTTTAGAAAGGTAGGTCTCCAGGAGCAGCGTTGATGACCACTGGTGTACAGGTCAAGGAGCGAGTGGGGGCGAGAGCTGTGCAGTGGCACTACCAACAAAGGAGGCCTTAAAGTTTGAGAACTGCTATTGTGTGATCATTGATTTATAATAATCAGAAAAAATAAATAACTAAAAATATTATATATATATATATATATATATATATATATATATATATGTATATATGTATATATGTGTATATATATATATATATATATATATATATATATATACATACACACACACACACATTGAGATTCACGAAAGCTTTCTTAAGAAAAAAACTTGTGAAGGTTCTTCCCTTATTGACCAGGGTATATTTTGGTTTTTCCATCTGAATTTATATGACCAAATCGTGAGGCAAATTATTCAGTAACTGCATGAAATAACAATTTTTTATTTCATTTATTTTTTTGTAGCTCCCCTCAAATTAACATAAAGTGTTTTATGATCATACACATACTGCTATATGCTTACAATTTACTGCTGAAAGCCAAAAAATCTTAGATGCTCTTTGTATTATTTTATAAAAAATAATTTTTACAGAGCAGATCACTGAAGAGACGCCATCTGTTTATAGTTTATAGCCCAGATTTGTGGAAAAATGGGTCGACTTTCAGTAGAAAAAAAAAAGTGAGTTCAGCTTCTTTTATTATAAGGGTTTAAAATTACATCACCCATCTATTTGACTGGAAAGAAGACAGTTACAGCTCTCATGACACCCACCTTTTGAATGTAGCTTATGAAATCTGAAAGTTATGAAGAATATGACGAAGTGCGTTTTGGAACCACCGGTGGTCTCAAGGAGTTGAAAAGGTTAAGACAAACACTAAAAAGTTCGTAAGAGTTTTCTTATATGCAATTCTCGAGTTAATTATCTTGTGATCTCAAGATCAAGTTGTTATCTTGAGATAACAAGTTAATTGTTTTGTGATCTCAAGATAACAATCCAGAAAATTATAGCAACATCTTATGGCCTCTCCAGACTTCCGTAAATCTTTTGTATATTATTTGCAGTATAATAAGTGTATCAGAGAAATATCCCATGGACAATAAAACGTAGCCACACTTACAGAACGACTCTAAGGTGATTTCGGCTCCTGAACTGTTAGTACTTATTTGTTAGAATTGATGATTAGCATTTTAAACAGCAGCGTTGTTTCCTAGTAATCCTGACCAAAAACACGCAGCAGCAGCATCAGATGAAGGAACTACAAAAGAGCTGATCCTGAAGAACTTTACTGCTTCACACACACAATATGCTCGTACCTCTGCGAGTACTGAGTGTTTTCTATGGCTGGTGAGTAGACGCAGTCCTGCAGCTAAAGGTCCTGAGCTTTAGAACAGTAACACACAATCTCCTCTGTTGGCACTGGAGGGAGATAATGAATATCCAGAGCATAATTCACGATCCATTTCCTCACAACACACGCAGCATACACACAAACACACACACACACACACATAAACACACACACACACAGATACTGTTCACAGTTTTCACTGAAGCAAATGACAAAAATAAAGAGTGGTTTCACCACAAATGACTGAGGTTAGGAGGTCTATCCCTTTTATATCGAGATAA
Organism: Colossoma macropomum; assembly: GCF_904425465.1. NCBI lineage: Eukaryota > Metazoa > Chordata > Actinopteri > Characiformes > Serrasalmidae > Colossoma > Colossoma macropomum. The sequence continues at coordinate 10,741,760 of NW_023494805.1, forward strand.
TCAAACAAAAAGATATATAATAATGTTTTAGTTGATGGTGTAAGATCTCTATAAGCCTTGTCCCAGTTGGCACACTGCTGTTCTGAGGTCCTCATTTGCACACGAGGTAAGGTGTTCATAAGCGTCCTCTATGCAACCATATTGCGGCCTTTGGTGCAAATCACATCATTGTAGACTCAGCAACAGTGTTTGAATCAAAATTCCTCTTGATACAGGTTCCAATCAAAGTTTGCTTACAGCTGCCTAGCCAACATGACAGAGAGGATGACATACAGGGGTGAGATAAAATGCATTTATCGGTGTAATTAATCATTAAGCTATGTTACATATTTAATCTGGATTGGGCCACTGTATATAACCAAGTTTGCTCATTTAAAAAATTATGCAAGTAAAAGTATGATCACTAACATACTTTGGCTGGATATGGGGAGGAAAAGTACAGACCTACATCATCTGCTGTTTGTGCTCATACAGTCTGATTCTGATAAATAATATAAAAAAAAATGAATGTGGGTAAGACTCCACACTTTATTGCTGTACAAGCTCCAATGTGCATTAAAGCTTTAACTGGACCACAAATTTTGGCCCAGTTAAGTACAGCCTGAAACCTTGCTGTCTGAATCCAACATCAAGCTGTTAAGATTTGAGTCAGAACCTGACCCAAGCCAGACAATATTTTGTCAAAACCTGACCCGACCCGAAACACATGAAGTTTTGCGTCCCAGGTATGTATATATATATATATATATATATATATATATATATATATATATATATATATATATATATATATAGATAGATAGCAAAATTCTGTCTGAAACTGACCCAAACCAGCTCGTTACCCGAAATACTGAACATAATACTCCTCATGTTTCTAATGATGCAATGATGCCGCCCGTTATTTTACCAGGTATAATGACAATAACATATTTTTGGCGAAAGACATTAAATATTAACTTGATTTACTGTTTTGTATCAATTCCAATACACGGTTAAGTTTTGACCACAAACAGCAGGGGGCGATCTGAGATCTGTCCTTCCCTATTGTATATGCATAGTCTGTATATCACATGGATCTGTCTCAAATGTGCACTTTATACCTAGTGCCCTTATGTCCTTAAAGGTCTTTAGCGCTATACATCCGTACATTGTTGCCGTCACCAAAGCGTGGACATGGAGGAGGGCCGCAGGGCTCAGTGTGCCTTCTGGGACAGGCTTATAGATTGCTAACCAAGAGGCTAAAGGTCAGGGAATCGGTTAGGGTCTTCTTTATAATCGGCAGGGATGGTGAAGACGGACTCTTCAAACTCAGTGTAGCGGAACTCCTGAAACGTCACCGTGGCCGTGATGGTCGGAAACACTGGGACGTCTTAAAATTCAGACATGTGGAGAAAAAGAAAGTTAATGCCTCCTTCGAGTTTCATGATGTCAATCAGAAAAGCACCAAACCGGTAACCGGAAAAAGCAGGGAACTTGGAACAGAACTGTCTTCTGTGTTAGTGATGATGTGGATCCCCACTTGCAGATATTAACTGTCAAGCGGTTCAAATCAAATCGAGAGTGTACCCTTACCGAGTTTGACTGGAAATCCCGGAGGAAGCTTCATCTGAACGAATTCTCTGAGTTTGTTGAAGTGTTTGAAGGGGGCAATGACCTCCAATACATTCAGCAAGCTAGAAAAGCAAGCACACTCCAATGAATTTCACATCATATCTTTGTGCACTGAAATCTCTGTTTTTGGGAAAAAGGTTTTGTTGTAAAGAAAATGTTCCTTGTTTTTGTGCCTGAGCTTTAGAAGGTTTGGAACACTCTTTTTACTGAATCACTTATCGCTGTTCATCACAACTTTATGAACAATCAACAAAACCTTACCAAGCACATATGCCAACAGTCAAGCATGGATTTCTTAAAGCATTTAAAATAACTAAATTTTCTTCTATTGATAGTATGAAATTTTGACTAATACTGGTACATTACTGTCATCTACTGTAGCTACTGACTATTACGTAGCCTCTTTCTGCAGGCCTGTTAGTAGCCACTCTATCAGCAGAAGGGAAACTGATATTTATAAACAATATAACCAAATAAAATACTTCTGTTATCAGATTAACTAGGACACTGTTATCTCTCTGAGTGTGAAATGATGTGACTGTGTTGAGCTGCTAATGAGCAATGAGGGGCCAGATCCCCCTGCTGTGAAGGTCCGTGTACCTTCTGTTCATTTGATTTTCATTTTAAAAACCAGTACAGAAAAACAGCAAATGGGTCGATTCTTGCTTCTGGTTCTGTTATTGTCAGTGGAAAAATCAAGAAATAGCTTTGTTTTTCAGTTTCACAGACTAATCATAAAATCAAATATCAAACAATTTTCTTTAATACTCATAGTTCCTTCTATTACTATTAAGCTTTATCACCTGTCTTTAAAGCACTTGAGCGGCCACCAGCATAAAAAATCTCTATAAATCAAGATATATTATTATTATTATTATTATTATTATTTCTGTTCTAAATGACTACACAAAACCCTTAAAATCACAAAATATGTTTCGTGTTACCAACTGAAGGCTCTTATACATCATTGCTACCACAAAAAAACTTTCCAACTCCACTTTTGTTGTGTTTTTTTTTTACTCTTTTCCATAATTTGAGAATACCAGTTACTCTGTGCATTGTGTTTAAATTTAATGACAAATGGATTAACAGAAATGGTCAAAAATGACTTGGAAAAAGTCCTGTTACATTGACTTCGATTACAAGTTACCATTTTGGAAATATGACAACAATGACATGAAGTGAGTCTTTAATGTAAAATGTTACCACTTTATTCTGTAATTGGAGTATATCTTTACCCCGAAGCACTGAGAAAATGCACTTACGATTCGATGCCCAGTGGAAAGTCTCGGCTCATGGCTACGGTCGCCTTGAAATTTTTCCTGCTCTCCTTACACACCTGTTCTCGGCCCAGAGGAGGAGCCCTGTGACAAACATCCACACATATCACACTGCAGAAGACAAAATACTAAAACAACATCTGCAATGTTTACAAATTTGTTCAATCCATGAAAACCACTGAAGTGTGCTGTGAACTACTGCACTCTCGGACTGGGATCTGATTTCTGTTTCATCTGCGCAAAGTCAGCAAAAAGCAGAATGCAAGAAGCTAGAGATGATTTAAGTGACAGTTGAAGTGCTGTGACTTACTGTCCCACTTCTGCCGAGATGTATTCCTCCCAGGACAGTGTGTTGGGCTCAGGGGCAGAGAGTGACTGTCTTCTGACAGGCTGTGGAACAAATTCAGACAGAAAAATAAAATATATTTTATTTTTAGAGTTTTTGACTTTTCATTTAACCCTCTAAGGTGCCCCATGGTGTATATGCCATGAGTCACCTCTTCTTACATGTTGTTTAATTATAGCTCACTGAAATAAGCAGAGAAGTTCGGCCAAAAATGCTTGCGAGTGCTCGCGAGTCAAAGAGGAGATTTAATTTAAATTCTATAATTTAACGGAAAAAAAATTCTGTGTACTTGTTTTGTTAAGAATACATCTAATGTGAATGTAAATAACTATGTAATTATGTAATAATTATGCAGTGGAAAATCATGACTATTAGAGCTTCGATTCAGCCCCCCCCAAAGATGGCTTTTCACATGAACATTGTTTGGCAGTTCTAGATTAACAGATACTTGAAGCTTCTAAAGGACATTCTGCGTTTTACTTTAAACACATGACCTAAATATTAGTATACAGTTTACCTTGTAGCAGTTTGACAGTGACTCTGAGTAGAGTCTTGGATAGAGCTGTGGCCGCTGTTTTCTGTTACTAAAAACTCATTAATTACTCACAGTCAGTGACTTATCTAGGACTTCTAGAAGGCCTATGGTGACATTTTTCTAACAAAATCGACCCCACTCATTTAAAAATCACAACATGATCTGCAGATTCTAGTTGGACAGTAGTCACACAGCACACGGCCTGTTCACCATACTGCCATCAGGCAGGAGATACTGCAGCATCCAGGCTAGAACAACCTGGCTAATGAACAGTTCCTACCCACAGGCTGTCAGCCTTCTGAACAAGCTGTGAAGCTCTGAGTCCTTCCCCAATACAATCTCATATATATATAAAAAAACTTGATACTTAAGATTCCACTGTGACTTTGTTATTATGTTTAACGTTAGGCCTCACTTCATTAGTTACATCAACTGAGATAACACAGAGAAAACCCATTTCTGATTAACTAAACATTTTTATAAGCTAGCAGAAATTGTTAGGCCTTCTCTGAAGCCCTAGAGCACCTTGACGGTTCTCTTATGTTATAATGTATAGTAAAATTACAATTATGACTCTAGATTTCCGACAGTTTTCGCATGTGACGTGTTGCTTTTCATCCAAATCGTTCCCACATAAAAAGTGTGAATAACATGGCACAACATTTCTCTATGTATCCTGGTTGTATCTGGCAAACCATCATAAATTCAAACATAGCTGTGTATCGACTCTCATATCATCTCATCCAAAGCTCACCTCGAAGGTCTGCTCTGCAAGACTGCCTCCTTTGCTCAGGCTCTCCATGATGGCTTTATTGCGCAGAATGTCCTCCTCACTGAGGTGTTCTCGCCTCTTCCTGGACTCCAAAACCAGACCCTTCACTGTGTAGAAATCTCCCACAAAGTTCCCTACCTTCTCCTGCAATGCACAAAAGTGAGCACTTATTGTGGGCTTAGGTAAAAACAGATATAATAATAATAATAATAATAATAATAATAATAATAATAATAATAATAATATTATTATTATTATTATTATTATTATTATTCTTTATTGAGCAGATATATTGTGATTTCCAAATTTAATTACACATTCTCACAGGAAGTCAAACACTGTAAAGACAAAACACCACAATCTAAATGAAATAACTGCACAATTACAAATATGAGAAAATGAGCCAAAATAATCTAGGCAAGCCTAAACAAATCTGTTTTTAATCTGGGTTTAAAAAAACCTAGCAAGGTTATATTCCTAATGTTTTCAGGAATGCTCTTCCAAAGTTTAGGAGCTATATAAGAAAAGGATCTTCCACCAACTGAGTGGTAAGTGATCTTTAGGGTTTGCAGTAAGCCTGCCTCAGCTGAGCTAAGCAGTCTGGACAGGTAAGCTCAGCCATTAAGAGCTTTGAATGTTATAAACAAGAACTTATAATCAACACAGAACAGGAATCCAGTATAGAGTGAATGAGACCAGAGAAATATGCTCAGATGTTCTTTTCCTGCAAGCACACAGGTTGCTGCTTTCTGAATTAGCTAGAGACTATTTAGAGATACAGGCAGGGCAACCAGCCAATAACATGTTACAGTAGTCTAATCTAATAGGTGTGAATGCAGGGACTAACTTCTCAGCACCCTGTAGGTTTAGTATGTGTCTTATGTTTCTTAAGTAATAAAACACAGTCTTAGAGATATTACTGGGCACTCAAAAAGGACTCAAATGATAAACTAGCATCTAGTGATGCTCCAAGGTCTTTAATTTTAGCTTTTTGTTGTGCTGAAAAACCACTGAGGACAATGACAAAATCTGCAACCTGTAAGCACTTTTAAAAAATATTCCCATTCAGTTCAAAATCTTAACACAGCAGGAGGAATTTTTCCCATTGCGTGACCATCACAGCAACCTGCGACTGATCCCAAGGGCTGTGGGGATCATTAAGCCAGAAGATTATGAAGCTTAACATGCTTCTACTGATGAGACAAGACGCTGCGTAACTTTTACGGTCTTCAAGAAACTCAACTGTGAGCACAATAGCAATTATATCTGCACAACAAGCTGCAAATCAAACCTGAATCCCACTGTCTACCATGCTGACATATTTAGGCTGAAATGATTACCGTCTTGTCCTCCCTGAAGAGCCAGCCGATCTGACTGCGGGCGAAAGAGATGGACTTGGTGGAGAGAGTGGCTGAGTAGATATCGCTGCTCATCAGAATATCCACCTCCTCCTCTGTATCCATTTCCGTATCCTGGAGAGAAGCGGGAAGGGCAAGGAAAAGTGCTCTAAACGGCCTGTACAGCATATACAGTATATATCCTTTAATTTGTCAACCTGAAGAGTATCACAATGTAGGATTTCACAGTTAACCAGATACACCTAACTAAAAGTCAAGCCCGTCCAACAGGAAAAGAGGTAGGAGGTGTTTGTACTGGAAAGTCCTCAACTGGAGCTTAAATTATAGAGTAAAACTGAGAAACCCCGTCTTGTGAAACACAACTTGTTTTAAAGTTCAGATTTGTGTACAAGGAAGTATAGAAAACAAATAACCTCTTAACACGGAGGCTTATTATTCATCTATTAGTCTATTCAGTAATATAAATTATTTAGTAACTACTATGAAATCAGTTTGCAAGCTATGCAGGTCTAGTTCCAGAGCTAAATTACTGGGGGTACATGAAAAATAAACAGGGATGCACGCTAGAGAAGTGCATGATTTTTTTAAAAAAATATAATAAAATACACAGCTGCCATTTATTCATGACTATATGATTAAAAAATTAATAAGTTCATGAAATTAATGGAATATTCCACACTTCAATGGCTGATGTGCAGAGATTAGTTGGGTGATATGACAATATTTATCATTATGGTGATAAATTACATCACTATATGTCACAGTACACTTTTCTGACCATGTTGTGGATATGGTCAGTACTTAAAAAGAACTGCATGTTTGATTAAAAAAAGAGTATAATTAGTCCTGTTTAATGGGATTTAGTGCAGCGCAGTGTGTGAAATGTTGAATATAAGTAATTGGAATTATAGTTTTGATAGTAATTTTAAAATGTGGCACAACTTTGTCTGTTCTAATGTATCAGATGTCAGAAAAAATAAATCTTGTGACACACTGTGTTTCATAAAAACTTCCTGAAGTATCATAATATTACATATTGCCATATCGCCCACCTCTATTGCAGAGATTATCACATAAATTGCTAATTTGTGGATTTTACTAAGCAAAAAAAAAAAAAAAAAAACACAACAGAGATATTCAAGTAGCATTGGCTAAAAAATGGTGCTAGTTATGTCTGATAAATTTTTATATTGATCGAGAATGCACAAACGTCTCAGACTTCATCAGTTGTACAAGTGCCGAATTAGTCTTCAAAGTACACCACCAGAGCACTGATCCTACCTAAGAGTTAGGCAGGCTGTTTAAATGTATTTTCCCGAAACTTCAACTGATCATGCACAAATTCAAACTGAGTGTGTAATGCATGCATTTGCACCGACACAGAACTGGCCCTGAAGCTATCTGGTTATGAAAGTGAGTAATTGAAGAGTAAGCCCGAGCCCTGTGTATTTAAGGGGTTAATCTGGTAAATTCCCTGGAATTCACTACTTCTCACCTCATGATGAATTCTCTGGTACACCTTGTGTTCGTTGTCCAGGACGATGAAGGCCTCGGCAGGTGGTGCTTCTCCGTTAAAGATGAAGCTGAGGTCGCCTCTCTGGCACTTCCTGTCACTGAAGTCCACAAGTGTGGTGTCTAACCTGCAGAGCCCACCAGCAGCTCAATTACTCAATTCTTGAGTTATTTGTGATCAGTTACACTATTCAGTTACTACTCAATCTTTAAAAACTGGATCTGTCATGCACATACAGAGTCAGAACCAGTGTTAGCGTTACAAAAGTGTCAGTAAAAGCTACCTGATATTGAGTCCCTGCTTGTAGATTTTGCAGGCATCGGATGGCAAAATTCGCGATAGAAGAGGCACTGAAAAGAAGAGAGGAAAAGTCAAATTGTGCAAGGACAAAAACTGTTTAGCAGAATTATGGAGCTCTGCATGTGCTGCAGAGAACTCATGCTAAATGGCACAAAACTTGACCAACATGACGTGCTAAAAAGGGATGCTGTTCCTTGACCAATTCCAAAGTCAAGACGTAAACTGATCCAACCGCAAGGCAGATGTGACTGTACACTATATGCTAGGTATGCTAGGTTGCATACACTGGCTGACTAATAAATCCACTAGTTGGCGCTGTAGGCACAACAGAAATTAGTTGTCTGAAGGTCACAAAGCCTAAAGTACTTTATTTGTGGTGAAATACTACAGGAAATTAAACCAACTGCACTGCAAACAGAGTAGGCTTGAAAGCCAGAGCTTGTAGGTTGCGAGAACCAGTGCCCCTGACACACAAAATGACCAGTCACAGATGTATGTTGTTTACTTTCCATCCACAGCTTCAGACAAAATTCAGGATCTTTTTAAAAAATGGAATAGCATGAATGTTTCCTGGTTCAGTGTCTAGGTCTGATGTGAAACACATCAGACTGATAAACCAGTGCACAGAAGCGCAGATAGCCAGAGCCAGTTCAAATTCTCAGTGAGAGGTGAGATTCTGAGAGCTGTGGTAATTTTAGCATGCAGTTTACATCAGACAGCCATTTACTACTGCAGGCAGAGTGTCTGAATCTCAAACTTACTGAGAACTTTTCAGCAAAGCACATCTCACACCTCAATCTGCAGCCTCTGCCAGCCCAGCCCCTATTAGCAAGCTATTAACTAACTACCTTCACTGACGTCCCACATAGTAATACGACTAGTCTAATACGTTTTTGAATGCCTTGTCAACTAGTCAAAATTAGTAACTGTGCAATTTGTACTATATTCACTCAGCAACATTCCAATGGGAAAATGATGGAATACATATTCAATGAACAGCCATAAAACCTACAGAGCAGAACAGTGTGTTAGTGTCAGCTTTGATGCTGAAAATGTCCTCACAGGTTTAGGTGTCTAGAGTAACTGCATAGTGATACCACACTCACCCCAACTCTGAAAGTCCCAGTGCAGCTCCAGGTAAAAGTCCCCAAGCTATGAAGTTATGAAAAAACAGCATTATTTGAAATATTATTAAAAAAGAATATTGAATATTGGGCAGAAAAGACAAATATGAAGGCATTTTAGGCTGTGCAGGCTTGAATTCCTGCTTACTGATTTTACAAAATGCCATAGTTGTTTATTTTCTGCTGAAACTACAGAATCCTGCTGTGTAAAACACTGTGTGTGTGTGTGTGTGTGTGTGTGTGTGTGTGTGTGTGTGTGTGTGTGTTTTACCTCCCACAGTGCTTTGAGCAGCCGAGGCCTTTTGTTCTCCACGTTTTCTCTAGACTGCTGTTTCAGCTTCCGCAGTAACGCTGTGACTAGAACAGGGAGAGGAATACATTAATACAGGACAGGATTCCCCCAGTACACACATAGACATACAGTCTAGTAACATAAAAACGGCATAGACTGCTGATGGTTCAGCTTCTTTATCAGGACCCCCATTGGCCATTCTAAATAAAAATCTATTCTACATAAATCCTATTATATTTAAATCTGTCCTATTTAAAACTAAGATTTTAATTGACATAGTAATGAGACAAATATATACAACATCATCATTTATATAATACTTTATATTGGGAGGTGTTTGTCCCAAATCCTAATTTCTAAATTTCAAATATTTCAATACTTATTTAATAATACTTACTTTTTTTTAATTTTTAATATGTGCTGTCCGAGGTGTCATGTCGCTACCGAAACACAGAGCTTTAATCCCTGTCCTGTCCTTGTCCCCTGTCCCTAATGGCCACATGGTGAGCAGTTAAATCCCATTGTTTTGAAGTAAATGTGTCACAAAGTCAAAAATCAGTGTGTAATATTAAGATCAGCTATTATCGAAACATCTTTTCTGTGATTAAACCTTTTTGTGTTTTAATGAAAAACATTATGATTTTATGTGTGATATTATTTTATTCGTGAATTTATGTAGAAACTGAAAAATGGTATTGTTTTTCAAAAAATATATATCCATTTTGAAACTGATGCCAGCAACACGTTCCAAAAAAGTTGAAGGACAGGGCCATATTTACCACTGTGCTGCATCACCTCTTCTTTTAACAACACTCTGTAGGCATTTGAGAACTGAGTAGACCAATTACTGTTGTTATGAAAGTGAATTTTTTTTTCCCATTCTTGTTTGATATAGGATTTCAGATGCTCAACAGTTCGGGGTCTCATTTGTCATATTTTTTGCTTCATAACGCACCACATGTTGTCAGTGGGTGACAGGACTGGACTGCAGGCGTGCAGGCGTTTAATACGTGCAATACATAGCTAGATATTGCCTTACTGAAATAAGCAAGGCCTTTCCTGTAACAAACATCGTCTGGATGGCAGCATGTTACCAAAAACTGTATATATCATTCAGCATTAATGCTGTCTTCCCAGATGTGCCAGTCACCCATGCCATGTGAACTACTGCACCCCTGTACCATCACAGATGCTGGCTTTTGAACTGTGCACTGATAACAAGGTGGCTCCTCTCCTCTTTAGCCCGAAGGATGCTGTGTCCATGATTTCCAAATCAAATCTCACATTCTGATTCTTCAGACCACAGGACACTTTTCCACTCCACCTCAGTCCATCTTAAATGAGCTGAAGCCCAGAGAAGGCGGTAGCGTTTCTGTATCCTGTTTATATATGGTTTCTTCTTTGCATGGTAGAGTTTTAACTTGCATTTGCGGATGCAGCGACAAACTGTGCTTAAAGACAATGGTTTTCGGAAGTGCTCCTGAGCCCATGCACGACGGAATCAATTCTATTTTTCAGTGCAGTGCCGCCTGAAGGCCTAAAGATCACAACCAGCCAATACTGGTTTTCAGCCTTGTCCCTTTCATACAGTGATTTCTCTGGACTCTCTGAATCTTTTAAAATTATGTAGCCTAGATGATGAAACACCCGAGTTCTTTGCTAATTTATGTTGAGAAACGTCTTTCACAGAGTGGTGAACCCCTTCCCATCTTTACTGTACTGAAAGACTCAGCCTCTCTGGGATGCCCTTTTTATACCCGATCATGTTACTGACCTGTGGCCAATTAACCTAATCAGCTGTGGCATGTTCCACCAGGTGTTTTTTTAACTTTACCAAATAACTTCACCAGTCTTTTGTTGCCTCCATCCCAACTGTTTTAAAATGTGTTGCTGGCATCAAATTCAAAATGGGCATCTTTTTCAAAAACAATACAACTTCTCAGTTTCAACATTTGATATGCTGTCTTTGTACTATTTTTGATTAAATAGAGGGTCTAAATGATTTGCACATCATTTCACTCTGTTTTTATTTACATTCTGCACAGCATCCCAACTTTTTTGGATGTATTATTGTATGTTACTCCTACTTTCAGTACACACATAGTTATAATAACTAGTGTAAAGGAAATGTCACAGAATGTCATAGATGCCACTGTATGTAAGTTATAGGGCTCCAGTCTCCCCTGTTACTCCTTTAGTCATGGAATAAACCAACCGCTCACAGCCGCAGGCACAAACTCAGGTAACCATAAAGGACACTAAAAACACCTTTGTCAGCAAATGAAATACGACCCTTATATAAAGAGTCTCCTTCCTCGTCCTGCATAGCAACTGCAGTGGTGCAAGGAATGGTCACTAACTCATGCTGAGGGTGAGAGTGTGCATTAATATATCATAGAAAGACTTTTAATGGACCAACAGACATGGTCCAGAACTGCTTGGAATTAAAGACCTTTACATTAACTTACATTAAAAGCAAAGAAGCATATCACACATTCAAAGCTGTTCTGCTATATATCACTTTTTAATAAAGAGAAATAGCACCTTGTGCATAGTATTACAGGATAGGGTTGCAATGAGCCTATTGTTTAAGTTAGGGGTGCCCAAACTGTGTGACGTCAAGCTTGTGCCTGGGCGCACTAGCCGAGCACCTTGTTAGCCTTAAGTTTTTTTTTTTAATTACATTACATTTTAATTCAGTTAAATTTTAAATATAGCGTAAAATAAATTTTATTTTTTATTTTATTTTATTTTACACTATATGTATTGTTTCTAAAAGTACTTTATAAAATCAAATCTTTCAGACAGGCCAAATCGAAAGTCTTTGCAGGCCAAAATTGGCTTGTGGCCCCCATGTTGAGCAGCCCTGGTTTAGATCCATGATGAAAAAAGAGAAATCGGCAGAACTTTGACAATGCCAAACGAGAGGAAATGGCTGAATGTAAATGATTCAATTAGTCAGTGAATCAACTAACAGTTGATGGATTAATCAATTATACGATAATCTTTAGCTGCAGCCCTACACCAGACTTCCTCACTAGAGATCAGAGGCAACGTCCACCAGTCAGAACTGAAATAAAGCTTGTCTAGTGGACAGAACGACTGCGCTGTGTCCAAGCAATAACATACATGGAGTGTCACAACAGTCTAATGTTTTCCGGTTTTAAACCTGCTGACTCAATTCATTAGCTAATTCTCAAGCCCTTGATGAGATAAAGCATGCAGGTCAGAACAGGGAAAAAATAAACTGTACACTGCCGTGGCCGCGGCTCAGTGGCCTAACGACTGGCAGTGCAGACAGGGCAACCACACTGGGACTCTAACGCCTATATCTCTACTTACACAATCTTAATAATGTATTTTAACTATTAGAATACCAATAGCGAGTAAACATGCAAATTGCAGTGTTTTTTTACTAAAGGGAAATTCTAGCAAATTTTTAAAATTTGTTTTACTATAGTTGATTTACGCAGGACACTGCAAGGCAAATAGTCTCCAAAGAAAACTTAAAAAAAAAATTCAGATTTACCACTATTTTACTATCATTAGCATTACATATAAACATTACAGTAACATTACATATAAAAAGTCATAAGCATGTACAGGTTCACTGGTGGTTGTGGATAGTAAACAAAATGGCTATATTTGTAAATAAACAGCTATATATGTGACTCAGCACCGTGTAAAAATGTTTCTCTATAATGACCCATTTCATATCAAAGCACTCTGAATGACTTTGTTTACATCGTAACAACTGAATTATGTAGTAATTTTGAAAAATTGGTGGAATTCTCCTTTAATTGTAGGCAATTTTTGCACTAGATCCCAGCTACATCTCTGTGGTCTTACTGCCACTTACTCATTTGTCTGTCCCCATAGCTGATGGCCTCGGCAAGGGGGCTCCACCCGAGGGCATTCTTCACTTTCACAGGTGCATTGTGGGCCAGAAGCAGATGTGCACACTCTGAAAGAGAAACAAAGCATTGAAGTAAATCATCAGACCAGCACCACAAGCTTTTCAAGCCCCACCCAATCACGCTGAAGTTAAACAGAATGTTTTGGCACAGACTGCTGTTTCAATGAGGTACAACACAGGGCAGCCAATCAGAAACAAGGTATTTTACATATACCAGCACAGTAACAAAAAAGCATGTTTACTGTAGAAACTGTTTATAAAATGATTGCTCTGAACCTGTGGGCGTATTTTGCTGCTGGTGAAACACTCACCTTTATGACCCAACATCACAGCCAGGTGGAGGGGTGTATTTCCTGTGGAAAACGGAGAGTCATCGAGACACTGCTGGTAATTATGATGTAAAACACATTCATTCCAAGGTCTGAATTACCTAAACCATATTTATCTGGCAATGCTTCCTGTTTTAGCTGCGGATAGAGCAGCTACCTGTTATCAGGAGCTGGGAGTTAAATCAGAACAGACAGACAGTGTTTACTTCTGACTGAAAATCGAACGTTAAGTGGTCGTAAACTCTTCTAATCAGGCCTGATCATGAGTTTTTTTTTCATATTTGCTCTATTTGGTTTCCCCAAACATTAACCTGCTTTGTGATTGTGTAAAGCTAATAAACTTAAAAAAGGTTTTGATTTAGGAGTGTCGTTTTTAGATTTTAATCCAAATCAAATCTGAAATTCAATTTGAACAAGCGAAAATGTTTTGGCATCAATAATAAACGGAATGGCAATTTTACTAGTATAAATGATATTTTAGCTATTTTAGCATGTAGGTTACTATTTCTGTTCTCACTAGTAAGAAAAAACACATTCATTATAATGGGAGAAACAGTTGTTACTAATATTAATTAGCTACATGTGATAATTCTATTGTCACAAGTAAAGTAAAAATGACATTTATCACGTTATTATTCTACACTCTTAAAAAAGATGGCTCTTCAAGGGTTCTTTAGTAAAGAAAATGGTTCTCTATAGAACCATTAATACTCAAAGAACCTTTTGCGTGATTAAAGGGTTCTTTGCATCATGACATAGTTCTTCAGATTAATGGAAAATGTGCTGCAGATGGTTCTATATAGCACCTTTTTGAAAATGGTTCTATATAGCACCAAGAAGGGTTCTGTTATTATGATGACAAGCTTGTAAGAACAGAGGAACCCTTTTTGGTGCTATATAGAACCATCTGCAGCACATTCTCCATCGATCTGAAGAACAATTTCGTGATTAAAAGAACCCCTTAATCATGCAAAAGGTTCTCTGAGTGGAGAACCATCTTTTTTAAGAGTGTATAACTGATTTGTCACTAGCGAAATCTGAACTCTTACACGTACAAGTCCAGTTCTTACACTACATTTTTACGAGTAACAACTCGATTTCCAGCAAAATCTGACGTGTGAGGTTATTTTTACACGCCCAACTCCATTATTTTAATAATTTGCATATCACTAATAAAATTTTACTTATTCAAACTGAACTTCTAATACGAAAACACGGTGAATGAACGGCTAAAACAGCGTTATATAACCGGCCCGTGTCTGAATGTACGTGTAGCCGCTGCAGCCGTTTCCAGGGCAACACATTCGCCAGCTCCTTGATCGAATTTTCCCGTTCCAGCTTAAATGGTGCAGAACCATTTAAGGTGGAACGGGAAAGCCCAACTTCAGCCTCGCGAAAATCTCACCGTGTACGTCCTTCTGGGCGATGTTTTCAGTGCGGATTAACGAGGAGAGCCGCCGCACGTCGCCCTTATAAACACACTCATGGACGGGGAATCCGGACGAGGCAGTCACACCGACGGCGGGGCTCTTCTTGCTGCTCTGCCTGCACTGGTTGTTGTTGTTGTTGTAGACGTGGTTGTTGTTGCCTCCTTTCAGTCGCTCTGCTGCTGCTGAGATCTGGAGCGGTTCCAGTGTGTTCTGGTGCTCGCTGTGAGCCGTGTCTCTGCGCAGGCTGTAAATCGTGTCCCCCGTCATTTCGAAAACACACGGATATTAATGCGGGATGCTGTGTTTAATCCAAATGGCCACCACGCAGCAGCACTAGACATCACTACGCATCCCCGCGGTGCACTATAGCGGAGTTACTGCGGTGTGGAAGTCGGTCTAATCACTGCAGACGCTGGAGCGGAGATGCCCGGCTGTCCCTTAGCTCGGTTTCTGCGGTCAGCCGGAGGCAGAGAGCCCTCATGGTGGATCCGCAGCTCTGCTCCTTCCGAAACGCACCGCTGCTGCTGCTGGAGGAGATTAAATTAAACACAGCGCCGCGGTGGGGCGATAAAATTGACCCACCGGCGGATCCGCTTCCTATTTCTCCCGTTATATTCGAAATATGACTGCGAAACGCCAGAGGGCGCCCGCGAGCGAACCCTCAATAAATGGGCGTGGATGGAGCTAAACAGCTAAAAACGAAAAGTTAAAATAGCTTTTAACCATCTGTTCAGACATTTCTGTGATTTTATAAAGTAGGATGTATTTCATTAAAAGAGCAAAGAATACTTACCTGTCCTTCACTGCTACTGAGAGCTGATTGGTTATCATTACTGCTACTGAGTGCTGATTGGTTATCATTACTGCTATTGAGTGCTGATTGGTTAACATTACTGTTAGTGAGTGCTGATTGGTTATCATTACTGCTATTGAGTGCTGATTGGTTATCATTACTGCTACTGAGTGCTGATTGGTTAACATTACTGCTAGTGAGTGCTGATTGGTTATCATTACTGCTAGTGAGTGCTGATTGGTTAACATTACTGTTACTGCGTGCTGGTTGGTTATCATTCCTGCTACTGCGTGCTGGTTGGTTATCATTACTGCTACTGAGTGCTGATTGGTTAACATTCCTGCTACTGAGTGCTGGTTGGTTATCATTCCTGCTACTGAGTGCTGATTGGTTAACATTACTGCTATTGAGTGCTGAATGTGGTGGTGAGGGTGGGGTGAGGGTGGGGTGAGAGGGAGAGAGAGACTTTTCAAAGTATGTATGGTGTATATATATATATATAATATATATATATATATGTATATATATAATATATATATATGTATGTATAAGGTATGTATGGTGTGGCTGTGGCCAACCTCAGCTGGTTAATAAAGCACCAGAAGATACATATATCTTATGTGAAATGAGAAAAAGTAGAAGAAAAAATAATATAAAAGAAAAAAGAAGGAAAAGAAGAGAAATAGGAAGAGAAAGAGGGGAAAAAAGATGGTCATTAATCCACGTGGTCTTTTGTTTAAAAAAAAAAGACGATCAGTAATCCACACGATCGTTTTGAAAAAATCTCAGTCAGTGACATTTTTTCTGTGATTCCCTGCTTGATGGTACTATTAGTAAATTTTTCGATGTGACTCAGGGATGTGTCTTTTGTAAAGGGCCCACAGAATCCACTGAACTCTCATTTTTCTATTGTGTATTTGCTTAATCGTGTTGAGTTGATCTGTAGACTTTAAAAGAAGATTAGTTAAAGAGATTTAGTCTAAAAGCCACTCCCTTACTCATCACATACATTAAGGGTGTATGAAATTTGTGATTTTGAGAACTAAATTTTAAAAAAAAGAAGAAAAGAAAAAGAAAAGATGGGAAAAGGAAAGGAAAGAAGAAAAGAAGGGGAAAAAGAAGGAAATGAAGAAAAAAGGAATGTCATTAATCCACAGGTTCTTTTGTTTTGAAAAAAAAATCACAGTCTTTAATTATTTTTTTTGTTGTTGTTTTCAAAGCCGCAACCGTATCAAATCTGTCGGTGTATAAATAAACACACACAGTCTTCAGTAGCACCGCCGGTATTTTTGAAGCGCTGAAAAAACCTCCCGGACATTTGGCTGGCGGACGTGACGTCACCGGACCCGCCTGTGCGTGTTTGTTCTGGAGGCGAATCTGTGGCCGCCTGTTTAGCACGGAAAATCCACATTTTTATCATAATAATATTGCTTTTATAAACTAACCATATATATAAAAAAATTAACAAAAGTAAGTGTTTGCGAGCCCGCGTTTGCAAAGACGGCCATTGGCCTAATGGGACTTTTATTTTGAAAAAAAAATCACCGTCAGCGATATTTTTCCTTTCATGTTTTAACTTTCCTATTTTTTTTTTAAACCGAAACAATCTCATGAGAGAGAAATACATTTCTTTCTGTGGCAGAGACTGTTAAACAGGGAATCACAAAGCAACTTTAAACCAATAAATAACACCGCCGATATTTTGAAGCGCTGAAACCCCCTAACCGCCCCCCCCCCAAACCGGGCGCTGGCGGAAGTGACGTCGCTGTGTGTGGTCTTTCGGAGTTCAATGGAGGAAAATCTTTCTTTCCTTCCGCTGTAGAACATGATAAACATCACCATCGCTCCGTCTGCGGCGCGTCTTCGGCTCCAGCACTGAGAGGCAGAGCAGCATGGCGTCTAAGGGGAAGAAGGCGGTGAGTCAGGAGGAGCTGCGGCGCCTCATGAAGGAGAAGCAGCGCGCGGCGGAGCGGCAGCGGCGCGTGCAGTCTCCTTTCGCCAAGTACACGAGCGCGGGGCGGCTGATGTGCACGCTGTGCGGAGAGCAGGTGAAGAGCGAGGCAGTGTGGCAGGCGCACGTGCTGGGCAGGGGGCACAAGGAGAAAGTGGGGCGGTTGAAAGAGGGGCAGGGGCAGGAGCAGGAGCAGGAGCAGGGGCTAAAGAGGAAGAAGGAGGAGGAGGAGCAGCAGGGAGCGGGGAAGAGAGCGAAGGAGGAGAGGAAGAAAGAGGAAGAAGGAGCAGGGAAGGAGGCCAAGAGTCAAAAGGGGCTGCCGGCAGGTTTCTTCCAGACCAAAGGCGTGGCTGGGCTTGGGCTTCTTGCTGGACAGTATGGTGAAGATGATGATGATGATGAAGATGAGGAGGAGGAGGAAAAGGAACAGAAGGGAAAAAGTGATACTGTTAACGCTGGGCTGAAGCCGCCAGGTGGCGCTGCTGGGCTCCCTGCAGATTTCTTTGAGTCCGCTGCCCCCGGCGGGACCCCCTCGAAGACCACCGGGGAGGAAGAGGAGAAGGTGGAAGAGAAGGAGGAAGAGGAAGGGGAGGGTAAGGGGGCCAAGCCCGAGCTGCAGCTGCCCGAAGGCTTCTTCGATGACCCGGTGAGGGATGCACGTGTGCGCAACGTGGACACGCCACGTGAGCAGATGGACCGCGAGTGGGAGGAGTTCCAGAAGGAGATGCGCCTGGTCAACAGTGCCTCGGACGCCATCGTGGCTGAGGATGATGAGGAAGGCCGCATCGAGCGCCAGATCGATGAGATCGATGAGCAGATCGAGTGTTTCCGCAGAGTGGAACTCCTCAGGGCCAAACAGGAGGCTGCTCAGGTCAAGACGGCCAAGCAGAGGGCAGCGGCGGAGGAGGAGGGCCGAGAGGCCGCTGAGAATGATGAGGAAGATGAAGAGGAACTGCTGCATGTGTTGTCGAGAGACTGGAGAGCTAAAGGAGCGCTGGCGTAGCACCCACTGCTTCTCCTGAGCTCCGATGAAGAACTGCTGAAGTGACACCAGGCTGATGAGCAGTGGTTCTGCTCGAAGGACACCTCAGCAGTCACGCTGAAGGTCACCAGACTGCGCTGACCCTCCAGGACCGCACTTCGACACCCCTGAACTAAACTGTGGGCTTCTGTAAAATACTGAAACTTACTTTTCCATTGTTCTGGTTGTATAAATGACAAGGTTATTTGTTGTCAACAGATGTTACAAATCCTGTCACCCTGGGTTATATTTTCTTATTGTTCTCCATTAAATCTAAAATTCATTATGTAACGTTGCAAGAGGTTTTGAAAGCTAATTGTGGGTTTCCAGTCCTAAAACAAGGGGAGTTTCACATGACTACCATGTGTTCCACCTTGGTAGCCTATCCACCCCAACCAAAACACTGTTTTTTGTCTTTTTTCACATTACATCACCAATCAAACAATAAAAATCCAGGGTTGGGCAAGATGGCAAAAATACAACATCAAGATACTTGAAGACATTTTCACGATACACAGTGTGCATCTCAATATGTAGTTTTTCTGACGTTTGATTAGTTGTAACTGAAAAAAAAACAGGACCAGTAGAGCCACATTGAAGAGTAATATGAAAAACTGCATACAAAAATTTTTTTGGTTCAATGTTTCACACACGTTGCACTCAATACAAATAACAGTATAACTATGTCGAAACATGATGAAACATGCAGTCGGTCAGCGTCCTTTAACTACTGATGATGTCCACGATATGCTCGGGTAAGCATGTTGTGATGTAACGTATCACGATAATGATAAAATATCGTCATATTGCCCAGCCCTAATTCAACCCATAAATTCGTCCACGGCTTCGTTTCTCATTAAACCCAGCACCATCCATGGCATCACGATAAACATGACACTCTCAGAAAACCATTTCTGAACCACTACCACCCAGCAGACATGGGCTATCTACATTTCCCAGACTGAGGGATTCGAACAAAGCTTTTAAAAACAAATTTAGTTGAAACATCAACTGTTGCATCTCAGAACTGCAAAAAAATGACCTTTTTTCTGTGTATGCTGTGAAGATATAGAAAGAATTTGGCTCCCACACTAATCATCACGGGATACTGTAAACAGTTCTGATACCTCAAAGGGCTAAATATCACACAAGAGAGATAACTGCAGTCCTCTTACTGCAGCAGACCGCAGAGTTTCCACACAGTGTGCATCTCAATATGTATTCATGCTTTGAGACCCCAGCCTATACGAGAGAAATGAACCTGGTGCATTGATTCAGTACAGAGTTTTAAACTGACCCAGTTGAAGGCCTCACTCACTGCAGCACATTTCCCAACTCGCCTGGGCCAGAAATGGTTTTCCATGCTTGTACTTACATGCTCAGACAGCCCTGGACCAATCTGTGGTCAGTAAAATACTTGAGATTTTAAGTATGGGCTGTAAAATAAAGGGATTTATGCTTTATATCTAGTACGTATTTGATATTTAAGTATTCACATAGGAGCCAAAAATGTGTTTCCGAATTGTGTACATTTTAGTTAACACATACTTTAAATTGCAGGAAGGGCTTGAAGGTGAGCTGATTACATGTACAATGCAGGACCACTCAAGGACCAGGTTTACGAACAACTGTAATGGCATTTATACCCCAGGCAGTGTGGTATGGTACGGTTATAAATCCATGATCATTTTGTTGTCATTTCCTCTGCATTACCTGAAGACCTGTGCTAAATGTGCTTGTTGGTGTACCAAGCGTGCCGAGCCGGGACGTACAGGTGGAGGTGCTGATGTGGCAAACCACTGACTGGTCAGACATAATTGTCACTGGAGTCAAATGATTCCGTTAAAAAAAAACCTATAAAACCCTATCTAGCCAGAATCGCTGTCTGTGACCCTTCACCAAAAAACATGCGCAGAGTAAAAGGTCAATCAGAGCTTGAAGCTCCAGCTTTGTTGCTACTGTTGTTTGTGTTTACTGTTAACACATGACAATTAACGTGACCTTACAAGCTTAAGTTTTGGCCTATTCTGAATAAACAATGGCTGTTCGGGTCATGGCAAAGTGTTAAGTAAAAAAGAAATAAAAACACAGCTGGCCCACGGATTTGAGGAATGTGGCCCTTTTAGTAGTTGAGTATGACACCCCTGGTCTAAGGGAACACCTATTGCTGGGAAACTGTGACAAAAGACACTAATTATTGGCAAAGTATCGCCAATACAAATAAAACCATGAGTCATCAACATCGGCCAACATTATCAGCCAAATGATATATCGTCTAGGCCCTAGTACACCTCTCATTTAAACATCCTGATAATAACACAGTGCCAGCAAATGATCAATGTTGATAGCTGATAGCGTGTGTAAACATGGGCCTGGTTAAACATAAAGCAACACAGTGAGACAGATGAAGCAGATCGTTCAGATAAATTAGGTCTTTATACATGTTATGTCAAAAGCAAAACGCAGAGCAAACCTGAATTCATTACAATGTACAATGCTGAGTATTTTACACCATCAGGTTCTCCGACCCACCCCTTCAGAGGAACAACCTTTATTAATACATAAAGCAGTTAAAAATTAGCCTGAGCAGCAGCCCGCTGACATGACGTACTACTCCTGCCCAAACAGTCAGACAATAATAAGCCATGGCTGGGGAGCTGTTGGCCATTCTGTGATGCCAGTTATAGGTAGTATTTATGTTTTTCTGAACCCAAAACCAAACAGAAAGTAGCATAAATGGTGCTGCCTTGGCTCCTCTCCTCTGCATGCTGTAGTCTGGATTAGAAACACTGATTGGATGAAAATGGTCACAACATTAGAGGAAAAATTAAGCACTTTCAGTTTGCCAGGACAAAAGCAGTGCTGCTGCCTTTAGGCTGATACTCAGGCTAATACGAGTTTCATATATTTACATTACTACACAGTTTAATGTGACTGGACAGTAAGTGAAACATTATCATAAAAAAACTAGACTCAAACCAAAGCAGTGTTTTTCACTACCTGTCTAGACCTGCTTCCCCCACAAATGGACAAGCTGTGTAGAATCATCCCTCTTGTCCCGAATACATTATTGGAGAACACAGAGTAAAACACCAGTTCCAAATAAAAGCCTTTGGGGCCAGTTTCTCTGACATGGATTGAATTTACACTTAGATGAAATTGCAATGCCAATGCTGTTTCTCAATTAAAATCCCATCTAGTCTAGGCTTGAGCTTAAATGGGAATGCCAATGATTTTTCTGAAGATATCTGTATAATTAAATGGTTACGATGTAAACAAAGTCATTCAGTGGTTTGGTGTGAAAAGCGCTGTTGAAGAGAAATCTACAGAGTCAAAATTGTTCACGGCAGTGGGAACCAGACGTCTGAAGTCTTTAAAAGCTACCTCACGGAACGTTACTACATTAAACGGTTATCGATACACTGCCTGATGCCTGAGACACTGTTTTTCGATAGTTTTGAGATGAGATTTTGGCTTATTTTAAATACATTCATGGTAGAAAATTACATGCAGGGTGTTGTGAGGCAAAATATTCCCATTGAGATTTACCACTATTTTTCCATCATTTCACATCAGGACACTCTGAATGTCTTTGTTTACACCTTTAATCTGCATCTGGGGAAACCAGCCCATAAATGTTATTGCTACATTTGCAGAATGAAGAACTATATAGTAAATAATTTAGAAAGCTTATCGTCTTCATAGCCCTTCAAATTGTAAATTCAGATTATGATAAGAAGGAAATATATTTTAACAGAATAGGATATAAATAAGGGAGAGTAAAAAGACAAAAAAAAACAAACAACCAATTCCTACTCTAGACAGCCTTCCAGCATGATTGTGTACTTAGAGAAAAATAGAAAAACATGACTACAAACATTCAGAGAATCACAAGTGGGAAGTGTGACATTTTGTGAGAATAAATCTAGTTGTTATTTTTCTTTTATTTTAAGGTTAGGCATCAAAGCAGCCAGCAAGAAGCTGCAATATAAGTATTCACTTCTGAGTAAGTATTCATTTCCATCACATTCACGTGTACTAAAACAAACCCACACACCTTTAGCTTAAGAATCTTCAGATTGTTTCTTCTGAGGTCAATTACAGCACTGTAAACGCTTACGTCAAATCTGCTGTCGCCGAAAGACAACGTCAAAGTAAACAGCTCAACTGGTGACGCGTACCCTGTGCTGCTGGCATGCAAAGAGGATCCGTCTGCCATCAGCCAATTAACCTCTCAAACACTGATTTAAACGAATTAGAAAGTGCAGCGGTCATTGGGAGCCACCAGCTGAACAGCATCCACCGAGGCAGCGTGTCGTCCAGCTGTTCATTCAGGGCTCAAGTGTTCTTGCTTCATCTTAATGTTCTTCATGACCGCTCCACGATCAGGAAGTCAATCGATTTTGATCCGTTAACAAAAGCCACGGGCTCAGCTCACAGAGCTATAGCAGCCTGGAGCTCATCCAAGGTATACCTGTGGTCTCGATCTACATCGTAAGGCTGGAGAAGGTGGGCGTCCGGAGTGGACGGCCCAAAGATCTTCCTCAAGTCCTCATATGACACGCCTTCAGAGATGTAGCCCAGTCGAGCTTGCAGAAGCTTCTCTAAATCTAAGAGAAAAGAGAGAAAAGCAAACATGTCTATTAAAAGTACTCGATTACATCTACAGATTCAGCTCCGTCTGCCACAACAAGAAATACACCAGCTAGGTTTCCCATGAATGAATTTTAGGTATATTTTTTTTGGGGGGGGGGTAACAACTTTCTGGAATCTGTGAACATCAAATAAAATTTCCCAAACGTAAGTTTGTATGCTTGGTTTGAGGTGCATAACTTTCATGCTGATAAAAAAAAATTGCACTACATTAAGATGAATGTGCCAAATTCAAACCTTTTAAACATCTAGATCCAGATTAGGCCTAAGCCTCTACTAAAAAGAATTTCCAATGGTGATGCACATTTGGCACTGCAATGTAGTCTTAGACTACACTGTTAAGAAAAGTTCTACATGGTACCCAAAACATGCTTTTTTATTTGTAACAATAGTGGCACCCTTCTTAAAAGACACTTTAGAGAAAAGATAAAACTAATTTTAAAAGATACTTTAGAGAACCATATGGAGAATTTAATATGGAGACATTTAACCATGCAAAAACATTGGCTCTACAAAAGAACCCTCAAAGAACCCCCCTTTTAAGGAGTTTTTCCTATAATCGACAACAAACTGCATATGAAAGCAAAAATAATGACCTTCGACGGAGCTAACCCCTGGAAAAGTTAGTCGCTGTCGTATGGGTGAGTTCTCTCTCTTGGCACGGCTCTTAGTCAGAAACCGCGGGTGTCGGGTGGGGTGCGAACCTGAAGGTTGTGTGGGACCTGAGCGAATGTGATAAGAGGACACGTGAGATTCACATTCAGACACTCCGCACACAGTCTAATAGCCTTCTCTAGTGCAATGACTAAAGATGTTGGAAATGCTGAAAAGCTGAAATAGATACCAGAATTGCCACTGGTTTCTGTCCCCTCATTGAGGTTTCTGCTACTTTCATCATGGTCCACGGCCAATGGAGAGTCCTAAATACAGCAAACGATTACAGTCAAATTTTCAGGACATAATAACTTTCTATGTGAAACATACACCAATCAGGCTTAACATTATGACCACCTCCTTGTTTCTACGCTCATCGTCCATGTTATCAGCTCTACTATATAGGTGCACTTTGTAGTTCTACAGTTACAGACTGTAGTCCATCTGTTTCTCTGCATACTTTGTTAGACCCCTTTTACCCTGTTCTTCAGTGGTCAGGACCCCCATGGACCCTCACAGAGCAGGTACTATTTGGGCGGTGGATCATTCTCAGCACTGCAGTAACACTGACGTGGTGGTGGCGTGTTATTGTGTGTTGTGCTGGTACGAGTGGATCAGACACAGCAGTGCTGCTGAAGTTTTTAAACACTGTGTCCACTCACTGTCCACTCTATTAGACACTCCTACCCTGTTGCTAGATGCAAAGTCAGAGACGATAGCTCATCTGCTGCTGCACAGTTTGTGTTGGTCATCCTCTAGTCCTTCATCAGTGGTCACAGGACGCTGCCCACAGGACGCTGTTGGCTGGATATTTCTGGTTGGTGCATGATTCTCAGTCCAGCAGTGACACTGACGTGTTTAAAAACTCCAGCAGCGCTGCTGTGTCTGATCCACTCGCACCAGCACAACACACACTAACACACCACCACCACGTCAGTGTTACTGCAGTGCTGAGAATGATCCACCACCCAAATAGTACCTGCTCTGTGAGGGTCGTGACCAACGAAGAACAGGGTAAAAGGGGGCTAACAAAGTATACAGAGAAACAGATGGACTACAGTCTGTAACTGTAGAACTACAAAGTGCACCTATATAGTAAGTGGAGCTGATAAAATAGACAATGAGCATAGAAACAAGGAGGTGGTCATAATGTTATGCCTGATTGGTGTATCGTTCTTATAGAAGCCTAGAGAAATCATTACAGTAAAAAACATACAGACATATGAAAAAGCACCCCCCCGAAATGTTCTGCTTTTTTTGATATATTTGGACACATCACTGTTTGATCTTCAGTTAGACAGTATGTACAAATAAACGTTATGTATCAGAACAAAACCAATGGAAATGTTACTTTGCACTAGTTTATTAAAAAATATATATATAGTTTTTAAAGAAGTAAATCAAGACAGATGAAATTTTTGTGTGTTGAAAAAGTAAGCAAGCTTCTATAACTGGTACTTCCTCCTTTGGCAGAAACAACTTTACGTAGGGGAAAATACCTTGTGAGGAAGACGCCGACTCTTTAATGTGACAAGTTGGCTCTGCCAGCTTATCAGCTTATCTGAAGAGGCAGCCACCGTAACTCAAACATGAAAAACCTGCTGATGCCCTCTGGCCATTTTTAATTTAAAAAACACGCTTTGTGTGTGCTGATATATTTTTTGTCCAACACTAATAAAAAGTTAAGCCTGCAGTTCTACATTATTTTCAGCCAAAGTTCATTTTGTGGTTTGTTTTTTCTTCCCTATGGTTAGCCAGATATGAGTTGCTGAACTCTTATGGACACTCAAATTCAATTTGTAACTACAGTCACACATGCATGTGTGAAATCCTTCTGCTGTGAGTTTCCTCTCTTTCAGTGATGCTAACAAAAGAAACTTGAGTACTAACAGATCCTCCTTGTGGAGAAGCTGCTTCATAATCACCTGCAGAAAACTTGCTGATCATCACATCCACATTTTAAGCCATTCACGGTGCTGATTCATCGAGAATGTAAATTTCACTCTATTAACTGACTAACAAAGACCGCCACAGCGCTGAAAATTACTCAATCACGCTAAACGCACATTCATGTGTTTTCCTCCCTCTTTGAAAACGCTTGTTTACCGTTAGAGTCTTCTGTTTGTCCTCTCCTTTCTTCTGGTCCTCTATAAAAGTCTGAATCATCTTCACATCATGTTGAACACTAGTAAGTGTGCTTCCAATTGTAGCTACACTCTGTAGGGAAAAAAATAAGTAAGTAAGTGAAAATGTCAGATAATAGTTTTAGGAGCACAAATATAAGACATATACTGATATATGAATAACTGGTCTTATTTGGCAATATCAAAATATTTTATATATACTTTTATCACCATTATTTTTTTTTTGCTGAATTCACTTACCTTCTGGAGCTCTTCCACTGTTGTTGGCAGACTAATCAAATCTGATGCTGATTTAATGTTTGCCTTCAGGTGGTTAACAGCAGAGTCCAGTGTACTTATCTACACAGACAGAAAAAAGACTCAGCGTGAAGCAGCCCTAAGGCAATCAATCAATTTCATGGCAAGTAAACAACCTGGCACCTACAGTGAGGGGGAATGCACATGCACTGTAATACATTCGTGCACTACAGAGCCTTCAGCACTGACTAACAACTGACAAAGCAAGGAGGGCATTTTAAAATGTAATGAATGAATTTGATTGGAAATATGAAATGTTAGTGGTGAGCTGACCTTCCTGTTGATTTCCGTAAGATTGGACCACAATTTATTCAAACCCCTGTCTCCATTCTCCATGTCCTCCAACATCCGCTGTTTGGCCTTCAGCTCCTCACCAAGCTTCGGTATTTCATGTGAAGAAGCCTTCTGACTCGATTCCACTGTTAATACAAACAAAATGCTTGAAAGGGTCGCAATGACCCAGACACTGTAAAAACAGACTTCATTCTGAATGGTTACGCAAGACAAATTTATTGTTGTAAATGTTTGCGAGATGAGAGACAGAACAAAGTACATAACTGTCACCTTTAGTGCTGTATAATTTAACAACTAAATTGCAGACTATGTAGTCATATAGTGTGGTTTCATGGTGACGTCTTTTATTTTGGGTCAAAGATGAAGCAGACTAAGTATCAAACAGATCACGCTGCCTATTTTATATCTAAGATTTTGCGCAGAATTATAAGTGCGAACTTACTGGTGCGAAGCTTTTCTTTCAAGGAGTCCAAATCTTCTTTAAGTGCTATCTGCATCCATATCAGTCCAGCACAGGCCATGACACAAGCAGCCAAAATGATAAACACACATAAGGGGTAGCAGATGCTGCAGCACTGGGTGTAACTTCTGCAAAACAAAACAAACAAAAAAAGAGACAGAGTAACTCTTAACAACACTTATTAACAATAAACCCATCCACAGTGCAGGTACAGTAAACATTTCCTACAGTCCACCTGCACCTGGGCTGAAAGATTTGGGGAAAATGTCTAGTTTGCGATTTTTTCTGAGCAATATTGAGATTGAAATATTTAAATGTGATTGATTTCTTTACGTTAAGCTCTAGGACCTTTTTTCCACCAAGAAGATCAGCACTTTTTTAAAATATTTGAGACTGAACACGCTGAATGTAGTATGTCGGTTCACAAGCTCTGCATTACCAGGCTAAATTTCCCCACTTAAAATTTGTTAAGACAATGTTAATGAATAGTTTAAGGTTAGAACTGCAGCTCCTGCAGTCTTTCAGATTGTGATTTGGATATAAAAATGACTAACTGTTCAGCTCTAACATGCACTGTGTGGTTTCCATAATGAGCACACCTGACTGAATTCAGTGAGGGCATAAACAGCTGTATAACGATCAGGGGTCACAATTACAACTGGCCAAGACTGGACTACTCATAAAATCAGCATTCTCAAATTAAATGCCTAGCCCACAGCATCATTGTGTTGTGACAATAAATGTGATTTGATTCTCATTTAAATAGACAACAGATTATTTAAGATTTTAAAAAATGCCATTGTTTTAAAAGAGCAATGTTAATTAAGTTGCAGCATTTGCTAACAGAAAGTATTACTGTAGAAAATATTACTGCGCTATGTGCTTCGTTTACTTAGTGTTGAGAACCACTCATCTAGTATTTCTGTACTCCCGACACATCTAATTCAGCTAATCAGCTCATTAACAACCCTTTACCGAGATGAAGTCAGTGTGATACAGCAAGAAAAGCAGTAAATTGTGCAGAGCGGCCAATAAATAACTGCCAATAAACACTGGCCAAAAAAAGCGGACATCAGCTGACTTGGTTGTAAAGAAATCAGAATCGGCTATATAAATTCATGATTGGTGCAGCTGTAACAGTGATGTTTGTCAGAGTGGAAAAAACAAAACTAATGTGATAATCTCTGGGGTGTTTCACTCACAAGAGTGGTTCTCAAACCATTCCTGAGAGCCAGAGGGAAAATGTTCACGACCCTGGCGGTCCTGAGGACCAGTTTAAGAACCACTAACTTGAGAAACAGAACACAAATGGATGTGTTATCGCAAATTTGGTGGTAATGACTCCTTGACTGGATCCAATCACAGCCGTGACGTAACTTGCAATAATACACTTCTTCTCTTGTTCTTTTATGAATGTTCTGCAAGGAAAAAGAACAATTATAACAAAGAGGCCTCAAATATTTTGCAAAGATGTGTTTTTTAAAAACTGCCAATTTCTTCCACCAAAACCATCAGCTTAGAGTGAAGCCAACATTTTACTTAGCAACCAACAGTCCATGTGTGATCAGAACTGTTGAACCAAAGCAGGATTTCTTTTTTAGTCTGATAACTTCAGTCAGAAGTCAGGAATGTATAAGATGAGTGGTCCTCAACTGTAGTGATGGGGAGTCACTTCCCTGCACATTTTCCATGATTTCCTGCCCTCAAGCTCATCAGCTAATGACCAAGCCAGTCATTAGCTGTATTAGGTGTGCTGGGGGGGTAGGGGACCCTTAAAACTGTGCAGAGCAGCAGGTATTGAAGACTGGAGCTGAGAACAGAAACATTTCTGAAACATTCAGCCAAAATTTCCACTGATCTCCTGTTTTCTCTCATCCAGCACACCTGATCCAAGGTATTAAAGTGGTTTGGTAAAAACATCTGCATTACTCAACCAGTAATGCGTAAACAAAGTCATTCAGAGTGTTTTGGACGTCCAATGAGGTCAATGCCTCTGAAATCTCCCTCAAAGAAAGTTATTAAATTAAATGGTCACTAATACGTTTCCTGATGTCTCATATGTTGTTTTATGATAGTTTACTGATGACGTTTTGGCCTAAACTGTATTTTTAAAATACATGCAGGGCTTTGTAAAACAAAACAGTCCCCAGATTGTTTTGAAAGCTACTCTAATGTTATCAACGTTACATATAAAACTCAGGAGACACGTGTAGGTTCACTGGTCATACTGTGTAGTAAGTAAAATGAATCTGTGTTGTGACATTGTGACTCCTGGTTCCCATTAAAACCATCATAAGGAAAATCTGAATCGTAACATTTTTCTACAGTGAACCACTTCATAACAAACCACTCCGCATGACTGTTTAACATCTTAATGCCTGAATTACACAGAAATTTTGAAAAAAATCATCAGATGTGTTCTTCAAGGGTTCTTTAGTCAAGACAATGGTTCTATATAGAACCATGAACTCTCAAAGAACCCTTTGCATAATTAAATGGTTCTTTGAATCATGAAAGGATTCTTCAGATTGATGGAGAATGTGCTGTATATGGTTCTAAACAGAACCTTTTTGAAAAGGGTTCTTCTACTGTAACAAGCTTGATACAATGACAACAGAAGAACCCTTTTTGGTGCTATGTAGAGCCCTTTTCATGTGCTTAAACAGAACCATCTACAGCTCATTCTTCATCAATCCGAATAACGCTTCCATGATGCAAAGAACCATTTAATCATGCAAAGGGTTCTTTGAGTGTTCATGGTTCTATATCGAACCATTTTATTTACTAAAGAACCCTTGAAGAACCATCTTTTTTAATGTGCTGAGTAGGAAAAAAACAAAAATGTGTACTACCCTCTTAAAAAGATGGTTCTTCAAGAGTTCTTTAGTAAGGGGAATAGTTCTCTACAGAACCATTTCATGCTTAAATGGTTCTCTGCATGGTAAAATGGTTCTTCAGATTAATGGAGAATGTGTTGTATTTGGTTCTATACAGAACCTTTTTGAAAATGGTTCCATATAGCACCAAAAAGGGTTCTGCTGTTGTTGCAACATCAAGCTTTTCTAAGAAGTTCAATATAGAACCACATACAACACATTGTCCATCAGTCTGAAGCACCATTTCACCATGCAGAGAACCATTTAAGCACGGAATGGTTCTACATAGAACCTTTGGCTCTAAATAGAACCATTTCCTTTACTAAAGAACCGCCCTTTTTAAGAGGGTAGACTATGATAGAGGACCACAGATCCCGTCAAAGTGAGACACTAACTTTCTGAAAACTCCAGCACTGCTGAGGTTGGTGAACTCGTCGTCCTCCGAGCTGGACTCGGACTCGGATCCGGGCGGTTCGGTCCGCAGCAGCCGGTGTCCGGAGCCCTTCTTTGTCTTCTTCCTCTTGCTGTCGCCCAGTCCTATCAAAGCGTTCAGCTCTTTGCGCTTCTTCATCTTCTTCTGAGGGGTCAGCGCTCCGGCCGACCCCGGTTTAAGCCCGACCAGATCCAACGTTTTATCCAGTTTGGTGTGACTGACTGAGAGGCAGCGGGCGGGTGGCTGTCTGTTGTTGTCAGAGCCGAAATAGAGCCGCGCTGTGTTCGAGTATTTAACGTTACTCCTTCCTACTACACCGACAGACAGCCACCTTGCTGTCTGTCTGTCTGTCACTTCTGTGTGTTGACAGTCCGGTTAAGAGTTAAGGGTGATCTAATCAGATCTAATTCGGTCAGATTATCAACACAACCCGAACCTCAGTCCACGTTGATTAGTCATGTCAACATTTACGAACCTCATTCACATCTAGGTGCTGAAAACAAACAAAACGGTCGATTTATTCGGTCAAATTCCCACAACACAACCAGCTCCAGTGGCTATAATCCAGCTAGGTTAGCTGGTTTAGCTACAGGGCTGCCTGTACCACCCCGTCATGAAAACAGCGCATTTCCCAATGATTTCTGCCACCGGAGGTTTCAGTAGCGATCAGATTTTAGTTAAGTTCACTCCAGACTCTCCACAGCCGTCCTTGTTGTCGACGACAGATTAAATTCGTTTAAATGTAAACGGTTAGCTTAGCGAATCGGCTCCTGCTACACCGCTTCCTCTCCAGGAACGTTTGGTTTCTGCCGCAGAAGAAGCTGCGCAGATTTTAAACACCCGTCGCACTTTCACTGATCTGTAAATCATACCGTCTTCATAACCTAAGTGCGCATGGTATACGTATCGCAGAAACGCAACAACGTTCTGAAACGATGGCACTGGGCTTCAAAATAAAAGCTCTCACAGGTAGCGAAACGACAACTGACAACATAATAACAACAACAACAACAATAATAATTATAATTATAACTATAATTATAATTATTATTGTTATAATTATAACATTATTCAGTTAGTGTACTGACACATAAGGTATATGTTGCAAACAGAGCATTGAAAGACCACCATGGTAAACAGAAAAATAAAAGTTGAGAGGGAAAAACTAGAATAAAATAAAACAAAAATAAAATAAAGGTAGCTGAGGGTCTTTGTCAGTCAACAAAAATCGGTCAATTAAAGTTAACAGTCTTTGGGCTTTCTTGTTTTTCACACTTTTCAGAGACTTATACAACAAATGAACATCCATCTTCCACTGTTCAGTTGGGGAATCACTTTTGTACATCAAAATGTATGTGTGAAGTCCATATGACAGTGGACCCTACAAAAGGTTCTCTGAGAAGTACAGATAAATTTGTTGAAATTGGGTCTCTGTGATACAGTAAAATCATCGAAAACATTTTCATCAGCGTTTTCAAACAATCAAAACTATTTTCTGGGGTTGCAACACACAAACTAATCTTCGATCTCAAATCCAATTTCTGGTCCTGGAATTTGTAATCACAGGTAGGTATGATCATAGATACATACATATGTATTTATATCTATGGGTATGACACAGCCAGTTAAATCAACAGATTAGTTAACGTTACCAGTCACTACAAAATCCAATACCAAAATCTGGACTCATGGTCCAGAGTTGAAGACCTTCGTTTGAGCGTACTAACTTTCCTACTTGGTCAAGTGTTCCCAATCTCAGTCCTGGTGACCCAACACTGCACATTTTTGCTTTGCATCTCATTGGCTGGGTCAGGTGTACAGAGTACAGAAACCACAAAACATGTGCAGAGCAAAGGGTGGCCAGGACTGGTTTTAGGACCCATTGTACCAGGCCTAATTATGTCCACTTTCTGCTTAGCAGGAGGTTGTGGTGAAACCAGTGGTAACCAATGAAGTTAAATAAATAGCGGAACTAACGTAACTGCTGACATTACAGTTTCAGCTAATTAGCAATGGAACTAACACATTAGCGGTTGCTCTGGTATTTTAGCCCCGTCTGTGACATCACGAAGCTCTTCTCACAACGAGAATTAACTGGACAAACTGGACAACTAAGCAGCACGTAACAGTGTGAAGTAACTTGCTGAAGTAAAAATTTCACTGCATTATTCAGAAACATGGCCTCAAATATATTTAAGTACAAAAGTGCAGATGACCAATGTAAGGACAGCATTTTGTAATAAAAACAATACTTTTGAAACTTAAGATGTTAAATTATTCAAAAATCTATCAGTGCATACAGTACCTCACATTTAGGAGAATATTGGTGGTTGGCTAAATCACTCATTTTTCAAAAGCTTGTTTGAAAGTACACATCCTGCATGAGTTCAGCCCTCAGCAGCTCTCCTGGGTTTCGAGTTCAGACCAAGGTCTTTCCTTTCAAGTTTCTGAAAAGGAACCTCAAGTAAATAACTTATTTGAACTGTTTTGACTTTTCCAAGCACAGACTGAGGCTTCACAATGACTTTTTCAATTATTTTGATTGTCTGTCTGTATTTTATAGTGTTTTTTTATGCATCTAAACTCAAAAATTAATTACTGTATAAGCTTAATGAAACGATGCCACACATTTACCCCATTTCCATTCAATCCAGTAGAGTACAGTTTCCATACACAGAGTTTGTTACCTAAAGTTCAGTTGTTGATGGAAAAAAGTTGAAACATCTCAGTGCAAATGATTTGGGTTTCATTGGAATGGAATTCTTGTTGTATCAAAATGAACAGTTTGCTTTGATTGAAATGCAGTTTCATACCTTCATTTTTGTCCATTTTATGTAAACCTGCTACATACAGACAATACAACTTATTTACTTAAACATATTTTCAGTTTCTAAGTTAAACAAACCCTGTTGGTCCATTATTTGAGTTATATAAAACATAATATATGTATACATACACACACACACACACACACACACACATATATATATATATATATATATATATTATATATATATATACATACATGTGTGTGTGTATATATATATATATATATGTGTATATACATATATACATATATATATATATATGTATATATATGTATATATATATATATATATATATATATAGTTTGTACACAGCTACACACAAGCCTAAGATCAAAAATGCTCCTTTATCTGGCAGTCTGGTGGACGAGTCTGTGTTCGGTGAATGCCAGGAGAACGTTACCTGCCTGACTGCATTGTACCAACTATCACGTTTGGTGAAGGAATGACGATGCTATGGTGTTGTTTTTCAGGGGTTGGCCAAGATCCCTTAGTTCCACTGAGGCGAAATATATACATATATATGAGGCAGAGAAACCTAACTTCAAAATTTCAGATGTTCTTTGTCTGCTGTGTAAGTTTCATCTATTATGTAATGATGTGGTAATATATGTCAGGTTTTTTTATCCAGACCACTTTTTTGCTTGGTTTATTCCTGCTTGAGGCTTGTGAAGAGACGAAACCATTTTAAGCAGGAAAACTGTGGTCATTTTTTGGGCTGTAGCAGATGGTGACCTTTTAGCAATCGGTTAATCTGTTGATGACAGTTTCATTTAATCTTAAACACAAATAACATGACTGTAAATGGGTCACAGCCCTTTGTTTCCTTTTCCAGGCTGCCATAAGAGGGAACAATGTCTTGGCTTTTTGCCTGACTGTTAAGTCAACAGAGAGTTCAGCGATATTAAAAACTGGAGGAACTTCATAATAATAATGACAGTCAAATATCAGGTCCCTCAACCAAAACGCTCTGTTATTCATGAGCTGCACAGTCAAACCAAATGCAACTGTACATGCTGACCATGCATAAGAAGATATAAGATGCCGGCACTGCAAATATTAAATTCCTCTGGACATTTTTGTCCTCTGTAGCCCTGAGCCAAGCTTTTCTTACCCCTGCTCTTACTGCACTTACATTAAGCTGTTCTGCTTTTGACTGTCATGAAAATATGAAAAGATTTTCATTTATTTTCTCCTGGAAGTTAAATGTTATTGCTTGAGAATGAACAGCACTGGGCCATACAACCAGTGAAGCACTGAAGCACTCCATAGGAAATCCAGCAGTATGGTGTGTTTGCCCCAGACTTGTCCATTTAGCTCCATTCCAGACGTCACATTTAGTTATTTTGAAGGTGTGAACGTAATGCTGCCAGGCATCTTTACTTTACTTATTGTCGCTGGGGACTCCCTCTCAAAGGCTTTGTTGAGTTCTTTATTTATTATGATTTTTGTTCTTTTCTTGCAGTTTTTCTGTCTTCTGTTTCTGTCTTTTATCTAATTAACACATAGTTTGTCTTTGTACCAGCAGTTCTTATAAGTTTGGCCTGCAGTCCTGCTTCCTGGAAGATTTCTCACTTTGGAACGTCTTGGCAATTTCACATTTCTTGACTTAGTGTTTTATAACATTTTTGCAGATTCTTTATGATCAGAATCTGCAAAGGAGATCTGAAGATCTGAAGAGGAAATGAGAGACAATATTTCAAACTGAGCTTTGGAACTGAAAGCATTACTTCTTATTGGTGAGCTGATTCAATTGATCCAACTAACGGGGCAAAGTGTGCATCGTTAGCTTTGTTAGTGTGCAGCTGCTTTCCATCGCATTTTAATTTGCATTCTTCACAGCACAGCTATGAACAAAACACGTTTTCCTTTATTTTTAACTTCTCAATGCAATCAAATCAAATGCTCCATCTGAGAGATTATTCTGGCTCATAAGAGCTCCATTTAGCTGCTGGTTATTTTGGTAGCCTGTTTAAATGCCAGCATGGAAAATCAACACACCTGGCTTTAATTAGATGCGGCTGTATTAGCTAATAACGCTGAACGGTGCGCTGCAAATATGTAGCTGGGCCTGACGTAGGCCGTTTCTGCACGTTGCACATTGCATGATGAAATATACATTTTAACCCAAGAGATTTAGATTCACTGCTGTGAGACCACAGTGAAGGCAAAAGACATGAGTCTTACAATAAACCAGCAGTTCGTAACTAAGCTGCACAGCTCTGCAGCTTAGTTATTTAGCAGGTAGTTAGGCTTCTTGTGATGTGCAATGAGTCCAATCATGCCCTGTAAATTTGATAATTTAGAGGTCAGGGGCCTCACTGAACACAATCTGCATCATGTGTAATGTATAATGAAGTGGTAGCCTAGTCATGTCTCTTCTTGTATGGGTGCTCCTAATAAAAATGTTGGTCTCATTTTTTTTTAGAAAAGTAGAAGGAGCAAATGCAAACATTTTGCTTGCACTATAGAACAGGCCTGGCCGATGCAATCAGATATTGTTGATGATAGATAGGTAACCCAATGGCGATGGGTAAAAAGTTATAATCTCCCTGTTGGGGAAGAAAACTAGTACTAGTAGTCACTTTTTTCTGTGTGATAAAGAGAGATGTTAAGAAGCTCTCTGGTAGTTCTCTCTGCTATGCACTGTGATGTTAGCTTTACCCCACGGAACCTTTACTTATTTTACTCTATGTTAAGTTTAACTTGAGTGTATGGAACCAAAAACAAATGTCTACATCTATGTCAGGACCAGAAAGAGGTAACAAATAATATTAACTAATATAGATACACATAATGTTTTATTTACTTTCACTATTAAAATATTGAGTTATAATGAAGGCTTTAAAAGCCATTAGAAAACTTTACAGTAAATTCCCCAGCATCTGCACATATTAAGTGTCCTGGTAGTTAAATTATGAACACTCCGCTGTCTCGATGAAAAGCGCCTTGTCTTGTAATATATAAAACATGTGGGCACAGCTTAGGAAATCATTGTCTATTGCAGTCTTTAGTTCCTCCAGCAGGAAGCACTATTAGCACGCAAGTTGTCACGGATCTGCACCAGAAAAAGCTCAAGATATTGGATTTCTCAATATTATGTTAATTATTATGTGAGATTTATTAAAGATTTTTTATTAAAACAGTCAATGTTAAAAAAAAGCATGTAAAGTAAAAATGCAATAGAAAGCTGTGGCAGACTGTGTGTATTGGTTGGGGGATTGAGGGAAGTGATATAATTGATAATTGAGATTTTTTTTACTAGAGAATATCTTACTAATTACCTTTGGATATCCCTCAGGCCTATTGTAGAGCCTTGGTCACTGTCACAAAGAACTTAAGGAGCTATGACTATGCAGCTATGACACTTCTTTAAAACAACCAGAGTGGCGTGGAATAACGTGTATGTATAAGTCCGCTGTAATCAAACAGTATGAAGTGGGCTTAACTAAAATAGTAAGAACGCCAATCACTGTGAAACAGTGTCTATAATAATCCATCTCTTTTCGTGCATGTGAATGGGTTCAGGTCGGGTACAGGCTTCAAATTTAGCAGTACCAATCGGGCCTGGTTGGATCGGGCCTTAAACTCGCAAGTACAGGTCGGGTTCAGGCTGCTAAACTGTACTTTATACTGCATTTGCATTTGTTAAAAGCTCTCTTATTGTAACTGTAGCTGTGAACTTGCTCCGATTTTCCCTCTTTATTTTAATATGACCAGCAGTTTCCTGACTTGACATTTTCATGCAGCCAGGAGGGACGTGAGACACTCGCGATACACCTTTAAACG
Source organism: Colossoma macropomum (assembly GCF_904425465.1). Taxonomy (NCBI): domain Eukaryota; kingdom Metazoa; phylum Chordata; class Actinopteri; order Characiformes; family Serrasalmidae; genus Colossoma; species Colossoma macropomum. The sequence goes on from NW_023494805.1 coordinate 10,778,756, forward strand.
GGCATTCTCGCTCGGGTTCAGTGCTCTCTAACGCTCCCCACTGTGAGCTTCTGGAGTGGCTCACTTTATCTCGGCTTGCCTGAAATATGTCAGAGCTCTGTGGGGGCGATGGCTCCTGAAAGCCCTTTACAAATCCAGTCTTTGACAGGCTTCACTGAGATGTTTTTTTTATTTTTTTATTTTACCCAACAAAGCTTCAGGCACTGGCAAAGCCTCCACAGCAGGACTCCGCCTGTTCAAAGACACCCGTGATGTTTCATCTGTTTGCCACCGTTTCCCTTCGTTCCGTTTGTGGCGGGGTGAAGGAGTGCCGCCTCGTCCGAGCCCGCTACAAGGCGGCTGGCGGCTGGGGTTGTGTGTGAGAGGGGGCGGGGGCATCTGATTAGACAGAAACACTTGTTTTCACACTTTGTTCGCCGTGGGGGTCCTCTTAGGCTCGTCGGGACTGATTCCTGTGGTTTCGGTTGGCAGACATTTCTTGTGAGGGAGGAAGTGAGCGAGTGTCAGTGTGATGAATAGAAATTGGAGGACCAGATTGCTAATTAGAACACTTTCATCTGACATGCACTGTCATATGAATACAGATTACTACGGCCAGTGCGGTGTGAGGCCTCTTTCCAAGAGTAGCCTACAGGGACTCCGCCTTGTGGAGGGTAGTCACCTTTGCTACTGGTTAACTTTGCTTTTTGAAGTGCTCTAAGCACATTAGCATAACTACTGGCAGTGCACGCAGGGCAATTGTACTGGGGCCCATAGTGCGGGGAGGCCCATAACATCTTCATTGGACTTCATATCGCTATTTCCACAATTTTATACCCACGACTCATAGATGGTTACCATAACTTGCACAGATTTCTTTCAAAATCTCTGCAAGATTCAGTGGTCGAGATGTAAACATAGTCATTCAGATTGATTTGATGTGAAATGGTTAATTGTACACAAATGTTCTGTCTCAGGCATCATGGAATGTATTTGTAACAATTGTATGTAGTGGCTTTCTGTGATGTAGCTTTTAGAGGTTCAAAGCATACTATTCATACAGTCTACATACTCAGTAGTGACTTAAGTACCTTGTATCTGAAAATTTTATCAGCTTCACTTACCATGTATTTTGTCTTCGTAGCTGAAACAGAGAAACGGATGGACTACAGTCTGTAATTGTAGAACTACAAAATGCACCTATATGATAAGTGGAGCTGATTAAATGGACAATGAATGTAGACACAAGGTAGGTATACTTAATTAAGTGCTAAGTGAGTGTCTATGGAAACTATGCTGCAAAAACAGCCCATTTTTAATGAATTCTGTTGTGTCATGAAAATCAATACATTTACATATATACACCTATTCAGCCTAAAGTAGTTTAGCTCCACCCATTCATGCTGAAGTTATAAGGAATGTTTCAGCCTGGACTACTTTTTCGAATGAGCCACAATACAAGGCAGTCAGAATGGAGCTCATTTACATATATACCAATATTAAAGTAAAGTTTAATTCTAAAGGATAAAGAGAGTTCGGAAAACGTTAGTGTCATGTTTTTTGTGCATAAATCATGCAAATATGATAAAATACAAGCCAAATCTAAAAAAAATGGGCATTTTAAACATTTTGGACATCTGGTTTTAGTCACCATTTACCACCAGTGTAAACAATTCTGACTTAGTAAACAAAATGGCACATTTCACAGCCTACTCTGAATGCCTTAACTAATAAATAATTAATAAATGATACAGAACAAATTGAAAAATCAGAGGAATTCCTCTTTAATAATATATTTCAAACATTAAACTACATTACATTCACCATATTGGTTGAGATATAGCAGTAGTGAAAAAACAAGTGTTACATGTCTTTATTTTGTATCTGTTGGCTAGATGAAGAGTAGAGTACACTCTCAGGAAAAAAAAGTACTAAACTGTCACTGGGGGGTACCTTAAATGGTTGTATGTATTGTAATTCATTTTAATTACATTTTTTAAGTTGCATTGACTCCACACATGCTGTCTTGCCTTCAGGCCTTTTATTTTATTGTTTTGTTTTGAAGCCTTGGTTTTTTAAAAGATACAAATACATACTTTTCCCACTGGGAAGAACTTAAAACCATTGTTGTACCTTTGATGATACGCTTGATGAATGAAAACTGTACCTGTACATAGTTTTTGACAGTATAAGGGCTGAGACCTCGTTATGGTTATGTTGTCTTATAGGCCACAGCAAAGAAAGAAACTTTCTGCCTCCAACAAAAAAACATTGGTTTAATGTTTGGAAAAAAGCTGAAAAATGTCAAACTGCTTTAATTCAAAGAATTTCTATAACAAAGATTAAACAGTAACATTAAGCCTGCATGTTTGGGCTGATTTTCCCACATGATTTATACATTTTGGAGCAGATCTAATGACTTTTTTTTCCACTATTATGTAGTCCAGAACTTCTGCCTGCATTTTTCTACCCTGTATGCTTTCAAAACCAATATCCTGTGTTTACCTAGGCTACATTTCAGGGGTGCGTTCTTTTATCCTCGTCAATCTAGCCAGCCATGCCTGACTGAACCGAATCTTTGCAGTCTCTGTAAAATGTAGAAGCTAAGATTCTGAGATTAGCATCAAACTTTGCTTTCATTTCAGCTCGGCTGGCCTCAAGCGCTACGATCCTTTCCCTGAGAGATACAGTACTGCGGACGGCCACCATGGGGTGCTCTCTTTACGTGAAATAATAGCAGCAACTGCGCCTCCTTGACTCAGCTGTCAGTGCAGATAGATATTGAGCGCCACAGGAAGATGAATGGTAGCTCATTTTTCTCTCAAAGGTTAAGATTCCAGACAACTTCTGTCTGCTGTGCTTTGAGAGTGAAGCTGTGAATCAGGACATGGACATGAAAAATACATGTGCCAGTAGAAATTGTTCTAGTCGCTGTCTCCTTTTAATCATTTCATAGTGAAAAATTAAAACATAAATGGTGCTCTTATCAAAAGTCCTGCGGGGATTTTAATTTCACATCTCATCTGAGTAGGCTCAATAGAATTCTCTAAAACGTCATTCAAAAAAGCGTGAATTCAAGAGATGTTATTACTTCATGACATCAATTATTCAAATCATAATATCTGCGAGTGTAAATCAGGTTTGTATTTCTTTAAGCCACTTTATTGAATTAGTAGAGTGGAGGAATGCAGAGTCAGTCAATTTCTGTGAAGGAGAAGTTTAAGGATTATTTATTTATTTATTTATTTATTTATTGGATTATCCCAACTTATCCAACTAATTAAGGTCTTATTAAATTTAAGACCATGAAAATAAAAAAAAATGTTAAAATAAAACCAAACAAAACAGCTTGAGTTTATATATCTATAGTGTCAGTGCTGACAAACCGCCTAATGCTGTATGTTAAACAGCTGCTGCATTTTGAGGAATGCATAGTGGGATAACACCTGCCTCATCATGATGAGGGTGTAAATAACCATTAATGCGAGTAATTAATTTAGTGTTAATTTGATGTATGTTAAATAATCAAAATTGAAATCAAGAAAAATATGGTACACACTCCTGCCAGCAGCTCAGTGCCTCATCTGTTAACATGCACTCAATTATACTGTGATCTGTTACATTTCAATTAAAAGAAAATAAGCACTGATCCACCTGTTATTAAATCAAATGATTATAAAACAGCACTGATCAGATTCAGTTCATGTACTCATTTCTTTGCTTGTGATTTGATCCTGGATAATTGTGTTTGATGGATGAAATGCTTTCACATCTGACAGTACATAGTGGTTTGTTTTTTTATTTATTTGTTATCAATGCATTTAAAATGAATGTTCATGAATATGCTGATCTATCTAGGTTGTTTTTTTAATGATGTCTTAAAAATATACCCCTCAGTTAGTTGATGTACAGTTAATGTTTTCATTAATCAGCAATCTATTAGTAAAACAGTCTTTCAACAATTTTCAATTACACATTCATGCAAATTCAACCAACCCTCACACGGTTTGTGAGGGCTTGCAATTTTGTCCAATCACTGCAGAATTTCCACATTACATGGCATTTAATGTGGTTATAATGTGGTCATTGGACAAAATCACAATCGTCTTCAATCTGCAAATATCGAGAGGGATTGCTGTTGAATTTGCATGAATTTGAATCTCAAATTCCTGGAAGGACTACATTCGAACAAATTCTTTGGACTGTCTACTTAGTTTCCCTTCACATTCTGTATAGTGTCATGTGCTGTTTTGAATAACTCTCAGTGTTGGTTAAATTAGGGATGCACAGTCTGATACAGTTTGATAAACAGTGAATAGATATTTGTTTAACCTCGGAATAGGGAAAAAATCAGTAGCACAAAAGTTTATCAGCACACAGAGGGAAACACTTGAAAACATGTTTTATTATTCTTACATAGCAAAGAGAATTCTGCAGATTGTGTGGTAGATGAGTCACGTCCTTGACAACATGTCCTTGGCAATACGACCACGTTAAAGCACTCATGTTTCATAGTAGCAAAGTATAATATACATACAAATACAAACAACATTGTCATTTTACAGTCCTAAAACTGGCACTGCACTGAGGTGTTAGCCTTCTTGTAATGAAACAAATACCGTATAGTGATTTCAGTATTCGCGTGCTGGCACCTCGAACAGTTAACAGAGTACTCGTGCACATGCCTAGTTCAAATTAAGGATGCACAATGATATCAGAATCATATGGGAATTGGCAGCTATTTGCTTAAAAAAAAACTATCGGCAGATATTTTGATTTGACCGATATTTCAAACTGATATTTGGTGATGTATTTATTGTAGTACCTGATGAAAAAAGACTATTAGAAACATTAGGTTTAAAACCAGACAACTGGCTTAATAGTTATCAGTAGAGACCACTAGTTTCCTGTAGGACACCTTTAGATCCCGTTAGGAAACCATCAAATACATGTGCAATTGGTTTCAGAGCACCTGTTAAACCATTAGAATCCTTTACACTGTGATAGCAACACATCAGGAAACCACAAGATACCATTAGTGACTAATGGACAGCATCAGGGACCAATAGAAACTCTTAATGGTTTCTATGATTTTTTTAGCAGGGCTGTATCTGGAAAAGCAGAACGTTTAGGCGACGCTGGGTTGCTGCTAAATCATCTGCATTTTATTCATTTTACTGCATTTGTAACCCTAAACATTTGTTATTTTTCTAAAAATAAAGTTGATATTTTATAAATGTTTATGTATTAGCAGATATATACATAAATAATATTAGATATCACACAATTCTCATTTTGGTGTATCCCTAGTTTGATTGATTGCTCATGTCAAAAACAAATAAGCCCTAAACAGGAATTACCAACACAACACTACAGGCATCAAAGTCCCTGCATATTTTGTGTCTTAGTGGCTGGTTTTCTAGTATAGTGTTACATCTGTTGTAATGGTACATAATAACTAGGCTGCCAGTTGCAAGGGTTCCAGGCAGGAGCTTCAAGAGACTCGGAGGCAAACAGGCCTGCACAGTTCAGCCTGATTAGGTTAGACCCTTTGCAGGAAAAGTATTTTTGCTCCCACGATAATGCCTTATTCATCAATGTCAGTGTCAAGAGTAAGAGCCCACAGCAATTCCTCTTTGATGAATTGCTCCTGATCCAAATTGACATGCATGCTGAACATGGCCGTGAACTCCCTGAACACACACATCAAATTCAATCATCGTATGCAGTGTCGGAGACAGAGATGAGCTAAGGCCAGGTTCTCACCTGCTAGTTCCCTGAAGGCAGAGAGTTAGATGTGAACTAGACAAACCAGGCTAGGCCTGAGCTTCCTCCAGAAAACCGTCCGCGAGTGCATCGTCCATAATGTTGCAGCGGGTTTAGCGGATGGGCTTTAGTGCACCTCTGGGAACTCTTGGTTATTCTGTTGATGGAGCCTCGGCAATTGAGGGCACAACTGAGAGACTGTGAACTCTCCCACTGGAGCCATATTTATAGGTCTATCTGACCCCACACCCCACACGTACAGGCACTAAACCTTATTTATACACACATAATGCATTGTGTTTTATGTCTCTGAGCTGGTAGACGGACTTTAATCTGATGCAAAGAAAAAAAAAAGAGATTGTTCAGTAGCCCTGTTCTGGTGGGGGAGGGAGTGGAGGGTGGGTGAAATAAATAAATAAATGCAGCGTAAGATAAATCAGAGATTGTGTTTCAAGTCTGTGGGTTGAATTAAGTTTATCTATCACATTCAAGTTCAATCTGTATTTCATTAGATGTAATTTGAATGTGGAAGATAAACTTAATTCAACCCCCAAAACTGCATTTGAAGTCTATCGTAATGAATCTAAAGCCTGATAAGCTAATAGTAATAGGGGAGTCCCTGGGATCTGCCTGCAAAGTCTCAACATAACATTCTTATCGGCTCAGCTGACTCCTTTAATGTTAGTATATGAAGGCCTTCTACCCACAAAGCTGTATTCTCTCTCCAGTGACCGCAGCTCAACCACAAAGGTCTGAAACTTTACGATGAACTAGAGTGGACAAGAAGTTGGACTCTAGGACTAGTGTATGCAGATGCGTTTGGAGGCGGCCAAGAGTTCCACATGGTGCAGCCTTCCATTGTGGTGCCTTTGATTGGGTATGATGGGCCTGTCTGGGAGATGAAAGGCAAGGCCTTGCCAGTTTAGGGATGTTGGCCAACTCTGTGGATGGCATGAGTTGTGGAACATGTGGAAAAAATAACCATGGGAAATAGTTTCTCCTAGAATTTTTTCAGGCTGGGTGGTAGACTCTGCCAGTGTTGTCGTGAGTATGTGGTGTCGTCAGTTGTGTGGGGGCTGGTGTAGTATTATCACGCAGAACAATGTTTCAAAAACACTATACATGTAATTACACTGTTATCAATTCTCTACACATTTATTTTCAAAACATGCAATTATGTTTGTATAAGTTCATTTATATTCATTTAATTTATATACAAAGAGTTCATGTATAACTGATTTATGGATCATAATGGGTGACTAGATGCTAGACGATTACGCTGCTCCCTTGGCACAAACCAGCTCACCTCTAATCATATCCATGCTGTACATGGGATCTGAATGTAGTGCATCTTTAAAATTGAAAGTAGATCATGCAAAACAATTTGAAAATATTGTATTTTGCCCAAAATTAAATGAATACCACATTAAATCAAATGCTAGTAAGCATTTAATGTGTCAGTTATATCCTAATGTCTGTTTTTCACACAAGTGGCATGCAAGTTTGGCCGACTGGGCTGCCCGGCTTTTATTATTGTAGGGGAAAAGCTGGAAAATGTGTAAGACTACAACTTACAATTTTAAGCCTAATGCCTGATGTTTGCATCACTTAAAATGACAAAATGACTGGCAGATGTGAAAAATGACTGACAGCTAATTAGACCAGCCAAGTCAAAACCTAATTGACCCCTTATACGCTTGGCTAATAGGCTGAGGCAGAAATGACTGACAGTTTCTCTAGCCTTTCTAATGTAATAAGTTACAAAGGCACCAAGGGTCTTTTTTTTACAAAGTAAACTCAGTCTTAATGAAATGTACAGCATTTAACATCTTGCTAATCGCAAGGGAGAAGACTGCAATTACTGGGCAGATTCCTGGAGAATAATAGCAGTTCTATTACCCGAAAGCACAGGGCTGCCCTGGCCACTGATTCTTTCAAAGAGATAACCCTTAATAGGTCTCATAATCAATGACAAACCAATTGGAAATCCCTTCAGGAAGCTGTTTGGAAGACGTTGTCGTCAGAACTTCCCACTCTGTTTAATCTCCACCCCGGACCCTTCTAACCAGATTTGAACAACTGATTTCACCATCGGCTTTTTGTCACTTTCAAAGGCTGCCAGCGTTTCTCAGCTGCAGCTAGCCAATCGGAAGGCTCGGATTCGTTGTTGTCGAGGCATGCGTTCCACATACAGTTAGGGGCTTGGATGGGGATAGGAAGGGGGGGGGTTTTGGGCTGGTGAGTGCTGTGCGCTTGTTTGCTAATGCAGAGGCTGATCTGCGATTCTCTTTGTAAAGGCGTCTCTTCTGCTCACTGCCTGACAGGCCGGGGGATGAGTGGGAGCATGTGGGGGGATACACAGGGGAGGCCGTCAGCACATTTGGGTATTACCTTCAAAGCCTTTTGCCCGCACGCTGGATCACACTGGCATTAGCCTCATAAAAACACAGAAGTAGTGTAAGAGATAAGGGTTACAGTGTGCCAAGGTGAAATGCATTGCATTTCTCTCTCCCCTCTCTCTCTCTCTCTTTTCTCTCTCTCTTAAACGTCACTCAGGGCATTGAGCGCTGTCGTTTCACGCAGGGCACTTAATTGCAAAAGAAAGCGAACGCTGATATAGGACAGCGTAAATAAATGAAGAATCCCATCGACGGCCTTTGAAATTCAGCTGCATTTAATCACTTTTGGGGTTTTTTTGCCCCCCACATGACAAGTTCAAATAACTCCCTGCTGCTAGTGTAATCTACACTTTTCATATTCATTAATAATTATAACGGTTTGCAGACTATTATTACCGGGCCTGAGGTCTCTTGGCAACCCTGGCCTGCTCCGCTTCATACTGTCAAACCTGGGTACGTTTTGTGCAGCTTGAGCTCATTTTGTCGAGAGCAGACGTTCTAGGGTATAAGCTTGTTTGGCACGCACTTTGTTCTCAGGGTCCAGCGAGTGTTTCATGGCCATATGGTATTTTGAAATGTCATGTCTAACTACTGCACAGCATAATATAATATTTTTGCAACCACCGTTCATTACTGCTAACCCTTTAAAACTAAAAATCCACACACTCTCTGGTATAGCTTAAAATGTTTGCCCAAACCCAACAAGACCCCACTGCTCATGTCAGGTTCTGTTGGATTCGGGCGTAATTTTCCAAATGAGTGGATGCGTGGAAATTAACACAGTGGATCTGTTCAAGGAAGTACAGATTGGAGCAGCCAACAGGACACTTAATTTGTTTGTAAGCTACTTTATACGCTGTGTGTTCAGTATGTTAGAGATGAAGGATTAAAGTGGTGAAGATGTCAGCAAACGCACAGCGAGAGAACAGCGCAGTATAGAAAGTTCATCTAGGCTAAAAAATGTTAAGGATATTTTTCAAAAGCATTGCTTGATGAATGAATTTGTCATTTGATATAAAATATATTATATGTATTTGTCTGTTATTCAATGACAGCTATTGTTGTCACACTGTATTTTAACCATGTTGTCATTAGAAATATTAGGTTTCACATAGCACTTTGGTGATAATGAGCTTGTTTGGTACTTTGGTCTAAAACTTGCAGATCGGGTTGGGTTTGGATAGAATTTTGCTGAGCTTGGGTCACGTTTGCAGACCTTCCAGCCATTACATATTTTCTGTAGCAGGTTTTGACATCAGAGTATGCCGATACGATTTGTCACTCTATGCATGAAGCTGGTGATGCCTGCAAGTTCAATTGTGCATGTGCAGTACTCAAATCTAACGCAAGAGGGCGCAGCAGCTAGCCATCCAGAAAACAAAAGAAGAAGAGTTCGACCATCATGACAAATGCATAATGTCAATCATTTCCAGAGACTGTAAACCAACAGCAACTCGAAATGCCTCTTGTTCGGCCTCCTCAATCCATCAGGCTGGTTCCACAGGGAGGACGGTGCTTTCAACTCCTTTGCAAAGGAAAATGGGCTGGAGTGGCTGTGGAAAGTTGAAATTGTCAATTGAATTAGCTAACTTAACACAGACCTGCCAACCGTGGGAAAATATTTAACGTTAATAATGTTAGCTTAATGTTACATTAGCTAGCTTGCTTGTTCACCAGGCATTTAAGTTGGCACAAAGTAATGTGAAGTTATACTGTCTGTCTGTTGCAGATTGTTAAATGAGACTTTTCACAGAACTGTATTCAAAATCACTGCAGGCAAACCTGTAACCATAATGAGCCGATCCTGGCAGGATGAAAAGAAGAAAAAAAACAAGTACATGTGCCACAGAAATAAAAGTTACAGAGAGATGTGTGTGTGCATGCCTTACAATTAAAATGAACACGATGTCAGATAAGGATAACACTGACAGGGGGAGAGCAGCAGATATTTTAAACAACCAAACTTGATGATAAGGTGGCAAGTGGGGAAATGACTGTGTGCTAAACAAAGTGTTTTTTTAATACTGTTGTGCTATGCAAAATATTTTCCCAGGGTTGGCAGGTCTGTGTTTGGGCTCAAATTGCCATGCTATGTGTTGGGACGGACTGCACTAGGATAGAAAATTATTGGGTTGTATTCGAGTTTGGACCAACATTTCAGGTCCTTTTTAAAGCTCTACTCACTAGCCTTTTTTTTTCAGAAACTGACCAGAGGTGTGTGAGGGAGAGGGGTGCTGGTAACAGATGGGACAGATGGGCTACAATCTGTTATTGAACACCTATACACCTATCCTATAAAGTAGGTGGATCTCAGCAAGGGGCCAATAAATGGAAGTACAAAATATGTGTTTCTATTAAAGTGATTAGGGTAGATGATCTAGGGTGTGATCTAGGATCTCACTGTAGATGATTAACATCTGCACATGTCTATGAGGATTTCATCTCACCAAATCCCCTCCCAGTCAGTAAAGTTGGGTAAGACGCCTTTTGCTTCACGGATTTCTGCGCTGATCAAATTATTTGCAAATCATCACCTCTGTGGATTGTGATAAAGCTGCGTGTGCTACATATTTCTGTCATTCTGCCCAGGATCAGCCCAGCAACACGCCTTACAAATCCTGTAATTTTACACACACATCCCATACAGTTTCCACCCATATTGTACCATCATCAAATAGAAAATACATTTGGAAAATACATGGGAATTTGCCACACACACATCATAACAAGCAATAAATAAATAAATGAATAAACACATAAATAAGTAAATATGTATGTTTTTCCAGCTTAAAATGTTTGGCAGTCATCCTTGCATATTAGAAATGTGTATCTTTCTAGTCATGCCTTGAAACAGATTGGATTAAGTATTGTGAAACACAAACATATTCTGTAAAAATCTTTCTAAACTCTCTGGGGAACCAGAATAGAGAACAAAAGTTCATGTGAAAATGGCCTAAATGGAAGATTTCTCACAAAATATGAAATGGTTTAGCCAGGATTACTGCGGTCTGCAGTCTGCAGAGATGGGTGCAGTTATCATTTGATGTTAGAGCAGTGACCCTCACTGTTTTTTTTTTTTTCCAAAAGGAGCCATAAATTATGTAGAGAATCAACAGGCGAGCCACATTTATAGCACATCACCAAAGGCCTGTCAAAGCAGCAAGTCTGTCTGCAAATTTGTCTTCTCACAAGGCAGCCAGTACAAGATGTTTGCAACATGCTCCTATGTTGATCGATGTAACCTTTTCAGCCACATACCAGCCACATGCATCAAGAACTGCAGCAAATGTTGTTACAAGCTTGACATCATAACAGTAGCTGAACCCATTTTCAAAAAGGTTCTATATAGAACCATGTACAATACATTCTCCATTAATCTGAAGAACCATTTAAACATGCAAATAACCATTTTAACATTAAATGGTTCACTTGTGGTTCTAAACAGAACCATTCTTTACTAAAGAACACTTGAAAAACATTTTTTTTTTGAGCGTGTAGAGAATCTTAGGAATGCAAGCTTGAAACGTGTTTTTAAATAAATTAAAAACATCCCAGTTTAGGCTAGTTTGTGCTTAGAGCAGTGTGGCTTATTTTGTCTGTTTAGAACGTAAAGACTTATTTCCAACACATTACCTATAGTCCAGTGTAAGATTTTACAACTAAAATTAAAAGTGCTATCTAAATAAAGATTTATTATTACACCAAACTCATAATTATTTGCTGCTAGTTGCCAGTAGTAAGCTGTGAACAGCATGTGCAAAAATACACATTTTTCACTTGCATCTGGTGTAAAAGCAAAAACATTGCAGTCAGATTGACATGTTCCATGCTGTGCCACTTTTGGTATAAAACTTCTGGTTTGCCTGATTTATTTGCAGGTACAATTCAGGTATAAAAGTTCTGGATTGCATAATTTGTGCTGTGGATATTTTATCTTCCATGGTGTCAGTAATGACACACAGAGTACATTCAGCTAGCCAAAGTCTAAACTACCCTAATGCACAGTTGTTTATTTTTGTTGTATTAAGTATCAATTATTATTAAATTATTAAGCAAATTGTTGCTGTCCAAAAAAAAGAAACCCTGCAAAAAACTTTTCAGGAAAAGGCAAAAATGTTCTAATGTAATTTCTAATGTAAATTAATGTAAAGGGATTTTATTCCAAGTAATTTTGGAGCCTTTCTATTGGTCTGTGTTCAAATGATGTAGAGAAAAATGCACATATCTGTTTTTCTTAGGACAACGAAAATACTGAAGTTTTGCAGGTAAGCTATCCTTGCTTTGTGCTATAGGCTAGGCTATTGTTTGTTAACTGGATGGCTGCCAACTCAAGCTTTGCAAGCTTAATAACACAAGTGTTGCCGTTACTGTATTACAGTGAAGCAGGATATGAAGTACTGGTTAATAAAGTTGTGTAGCATGAAGCCAAATCATCTTATTTGCATCAGATATTTCTGGCTTATGTTTGGCATCATTATATGGTGTAATATGAACACAGACATGCAGCAAAACATTGCAACCACTAATGAGCTGATCTGAGAGGGGTGTAAGGGGTCAATAATAAAAAGACATAATCTCCAAAATCCTGACTTAATCTATGACTTCTGTCCTCAGAAAAATACTGGAGATGTACAGATATGCCAACCACATGCCCTCCTGACTAGTGCTACAACAAGGTCTCCTGGCATAATTCAATAATACAAGGCCGCGCGGGGAAGATACAGATAAAGAGGGGATTAGAAATAGATGCCGGCTAGCGCTGTCCCGCTGAGGCGGACGTGTTCGAGGGTTTCGGAGTGGCTGGCAGGGCAGGGGGTAAGAGATTAGTTAGAGCTTTGGACTTGTCTAAGGCAATTCCACACAAAGCCAGAAACCCAGCTGGGGAGAGCTGTACCCCTCCTCCAGCTTCTGCCCAGCCACATCCACAATGACTGGGCCTGCATGGAGAGTACTTCACATGCACTTCAGGCTGCTTAGATAGGACGTAAGACTGAGGTGCATCTATCTAGCTGTCGATCTATTAAGGGTGTGTGATAGGACAAGAAATATATCATGATACTTGATACTTTCACGACACATAATATATATGATAGGATTTTCTGGGGTTTGTGAACAAATTGGAAGAAAAAACCCCCCCAAAATTACCACATGTATTATCTGAATGCGTGACACACATCTACATTTTTATTTGGAATTTTTGGGGGGCTTTTCAGCCATGCTTACGCTACATCAATGGTCTGGTTACAGGTTTGTCCTCTGTTAGGCAATGTTGACAACCATCCATCTTAACATTGTTTTATTGTTTTTTGACAAATATCAAGTATCAAAAATGACAGGTCATTCCTCTTTTGAAATACAGAGACAATTACCAATAATTATAGCATCATTCTATTTGTCAGTTCAAACATGTCAAATTACACGTTTTGTTGATTTTCTAAGTGAGAATATCTCAACACATCCTCTACACTGTTAGAATTAAAGGTTCTGTGCAGGTACATTACTCGTTCATCAAGGTACAAACAGTGTAAATGTACCCTTTTGGTTTTAAGGTCCAATTGTGAAAAGTAGGTGAAAAGTACATATTTGTACCTTTTCATATCCGAATGTTTTAAAACAGAACAATAAAATAAAAAGCGTGGAGATGAGACGGGGTGTGTGGAGTCAATGCAACTTAGAAAATATAATTTCAATGGATTATGGTACAATTATGTTCCCTGACTAAAGGTACTGAGATGTGCTCTTGAGGGTACCACCCCAGTGATAAGAGGGGTACTGCCCCAGTGACAGTTTCATACCTTTTTTTGAGAGTGTACAGAGAAGGTTGGAAAAAAAAACACAAAATGTGCCGTAACTTTTTCATCTAATGTTTTATTTTTTTCCAATATGCTAAATTCAGCAAACAAACAGTTATTGTGTATTAACATGTGTAGAAGTGTGTCCTCTGTAGAGGATGTGTGACTTACTTTCACTTCAAAATCAACAAAACATGTAATTTGACCAAACTTTTGATTGTGACTGTATGTCTATTTATTTCTCTAGTGGTGAAGATTGACTTGTTGTATGAAGTCCTGCGAGTGAGACACCTTGTCACAAACATCTAACCCTTTAACTGTTGCCATAACCCTTTATTTCTTATATAAATCTCTTTTTGAGCCACCGTCTTTCTCTGACTCTATTAATCAGAGTTGAGAAAAGCGTAAAAGTGATTGTTTGCTGCACTTTAATTAGGCCAATAATTCTTTCAGAAAACTGACTTTGCCCTATTATTTATTTTTACACTCTTTATTAACATTCTGCTGCTTCACCATCCCTCATAACAATTAGGTCCACCAAGCACTTTGCACGAACTAAATGGTGATTAGAGGGAGAGGAAGAAAGAAAGAGAGTGACACTCTCTTGAGGAAAGGTAGGTCTTTTAGCTGATGAAATGCTGTTAACTTTATTGTTCATTAGTGTCCCTTGCAAAACTCTGCTCATGCACTCAGTTGCACTCATAATGACATGGTTTTGATTTTGCCTCGTTCTTGGCCTTGTGTCAATATCTGTTGCAGAAAATAATGTTGAACAAACAACACTTCAGTGACATTTAACTGAACCGAACTTGCAAACATTACCTTATCCACATTGTCGCACACTGTTGAGAAGCTGTTTCCCATGAACACTGGGGCTTATTGCACAACTGCCAGAGAATTACAATCATCAGCGGCTTGATTAAATCCCTTCACTGGCTCGTAATGGACATAAAAGATTTGGAAGATTTAGAAAATTCTGAGAGCTCATTGTGAGCGACTGTACAAAAGGACCAGCAATGCAAATGACCAGAAGGCCTGTGAAAAAAAAAAAGCACGGCCGCAATGGTGAACAGTGAAACCGCCAGGGGAAATCACACGTTTCCATACACAATTGCACTCAAAGCAGCGTCAGAAAATCTGCCTACCACACTCGCACTTTCCCACTGCCCAGAAATCATGAAAAAAAAAAAAAACAGGAATGGAGGGCTAAGTGTGGAGGCTGAAAATCCATTATGGCTGCCTGAGTGAGACTTTATAGTGGAAATGCAGTGACATCATCATTCCAAGAAATTGTAAAACTGGCCTCGCCACGACTCCTCACAGCTTCTGCAGCCATATCAATCTAGATGCTGCGGTCTCTCCTCAGACTTCAAACGCTCGGACAGGCTGCGGCCCACTGCAGAGAGAGCATTTCAGTTTAGCCCTGAGCTAGCGAAAAGGTGTGAAGAGAGAGCTCTTCCTTCCAGCGTTCCTTTGCTGTGCTTGTTATTTTTGGACTTTTGGAAACTCATCACCTACATTGTGAGCGGAGATGAAGATGTGTAATGAGGTTAGTGCTGGTCAGAGGTCTGGCCAAATGTTTGTGCTTGGATTGGATGTAGATCGTGTTCATGTGTTTAGATTGAAAACTTTGCTGTCTCACCATTACCAGAGCAGAGATGAGAAGATTTCAGACACAAAAAATCTGTTCTCAGTATGGACGGGTCAGAATTTTTGAATATTGGGATAATCATGAAAGTTTTAGAGCTTTAAAAATCAAATTGTAAATTAGCTTCTCTATAATTTTACACATTCTCATCTCAGAACCATGAACTGTCTGAGCTCTGTGCTCCACTAGAGGGCAGTGTAGAGCCTGTGTCTTATGTTTTGCTCGTTTCAGAAAAGGAAGCATAGGAAGAAGGCTTGTTCTGTTTAACTATACAAAGCGAACACCACCTGGTTTGAGCTTAAGGAGGTGGCTATCAGGTTTTCAGAGCCAGGCACCGCAGTTGCTCATCACCCAACATGAGCTTGATGATGTCAGAACTCAATTCTCATTGGCTGAGGCTGATCTGCCAATGATGTAGACACAAACTGTAACCATGTAGCTTATAAAAGTGTGTAGTGTTTGTGGTTATTAATTTGAATATAAATTCAAATGTATATTCTTCAAAAAAATGTTCTCTGATATGTGAGTGCTGTGAGAGCTGTGGGGTGCTGCCAGTAAAACTGTCCGGCTTGATAGCGCTCTTTTCTGTTCCGCCCCCAACTGCAACTGGCTACTCTCACAGACCATCACAGACCATCAAGCCCAATCTGCTGTAGCTGGCTAAAGGCTACTGCACACCACATGAGAAGCATGGTGCCGCACCACCAGAGGGTCTCTGGCAGGTAGCAGCTGGTACAAAGCACAGCTATAGTACATAGGAAGCATTGCAGAAAAGAGCTGATAAACAAGAAGCTCAGCTTAATTTTACACTCTATTTGTATAGATTTAATGGAATTAATCTTTCAATACCATATATTAGTTATCGAATTCATCACATTTGGTATCAGCTAAATCTCACTTTTTTAGGGTAAAATTGTGAAAAAAGTGAAATGCAATGTAAACTCAAAACACGCTTAACATGTGTCTGTTTATCTTTAAAGACTTTAGATGGACAACTTTATCGGGGTAAATTTCAAGTCGCCTTCATCTACTGGGGATTTATTGTATGGATTTCAATTTATTATAGTACAGCAAATGAGAGGTGCTGAATAGGAAGCCGCAAGTTTAGGATACTGCATTTTGTCCACCTTGTGTCCAGTCTGCAGTAACTTGTAGCCTTAGGAGTCCTATACTTTTATACTTTTTTTTCTAATATTTCAAAATAATTTGAATGAAATGCCCATCAGCAATAAAAACATCATTAAGAGCTGCATGACAGAACATATGCACTGGGACTGAATCCTGCTGTCCTATATGGGGGACAAGCAACTTAACCATTAGGCTAAACAGCTGATTACAAAACACACATGCACAGCTCGAAACTACTCTATCTTGAACTACAAGCCTGTAAAAATACTTTAAACATTAGGATTGTCGACACACCCAGTATTATGTTTTAAGTGTGTGAGGCAGTAGTGGCTACTGTCACAACAAACATAGTTAATAACTAAACATAAACAAACAAACTAACAAATAAATAAATATTATTTCTTCTTGTGTATCTTTATAAAAATATATATTTATTTGTTTTTGTAGCCTTTATAGAAAAAGCTGTTCAGGTATTGCTGTTTCTCAGCCTTTCAGTGCACAAAAAATATGCTTGCAGTTATGGTGTAAGTAGCTGTTAGTATTTCTAGTATTAGTATTGTTTCATTTTGCACAATAGTAAATGGTGCTTTTGTGATTTTGTTTTTTGCTATTCACCTAAAGGACAAGTTAGTTATATTTCTGTTCACACATCCAGAAATGAATGTCCCTGTGTCACATTCAGTCAGAGACACATTATATTAATAATAATTTATTGCTTCTCATATAGTCATCGTGATGTCAGGCAGCTTTATTGAACATCGCATTTTATGTCCATATCGTACAGCCCTATTCCTAGTCATCAAAGCCACTAAATCTGCTAGTAAGAGACAACAGCCCATCCTGCCAGCCCACTGTCATCAAAAACAAGGATGTTTTAGAGATCACTGAAAGCCCTTGTCAGTAATTTTATCAAGACCAGATGAGTTATCCACCTGAGGTCAGTGTGAGATCTGTTTTGGAGCCATCGCCAAGCCAGAATTCATGATAAATATGATCTTAGACATGAATCACACGGTGCATGCCTCAGCAGATGGGAATGCATGGGAACAAGGTGTTTTGAATCAAATAGACCAGCGAGGAATCCTGCTGTGCTTTGAACACGGTAGACTCGTTAGAATAGTGTTCGAATGTGATGTGCCATTTTCTTTCCCCACACACAGATTAAACACATGTCCTCGCTTAAAAAGGATTTTTAACGGAGCATCATCGTTGTCATTGCAATTCACTGCAAGACTAGGCTTAATCTGTGTCTGGGAAACCAGCCCATAGTCACTTTGACCGCAGTTAGAGTTCACCAAGTGACAGAGCATGGAAATAACTCTGTTTGCTTGCCAGTCAAGGGAGGGCAAATGGGGACGCCAGAAGTGTTGGTACAACCTACAATGTACTACTCCCACATAGTAGTCCTAATTGTCTATTTGATGTCTTTGTCATCGTTGGACACATCTCCAGCTAACATCACCTCAGTTAGCCCTGCTTGGCATCTGGGCTTTGTGTTGGCGTGCATGAACTGCAGAGATGCTCAACTCCATCAAACAGAGATTAACTTTCTTTTGGCCGTGAAGGGCAGCCGATGCGTGTACAGCACAGAATAAGGCTTTGCATGGATTATGGCTGGGACTTTGCAAGAGAGCAAGGGAAGAAATGAGAGCTTGAGCAAATACGAACTCATCATGCCGCATATAAAATCCTCTATTTTCAGAGAGGAGCCAAAACTGAGTATACTCAGGGGAACATGAACTCTACCTTGGGGCTTAGTTAACACAAAAGGAGGAAGACAGTGGCTTCAGAAAGTATTCAGACCTCTTCACTTCTTCCCGCTTCTTTGTTTTGTTATAGACTTAATTAAAATCATTTAGAATTTTAACTCATCATTTAACTCTCTTTGGCAAAAATGACAGCTTTGGGTCTTCTTGGGTAGGCCTTGACCACATTTGCACATCTGGAATTAGGTATTGTCCATTCTGACTCACAGACCCTCTCAAGCTCTGTCAGATTGTTTGGGAAGTGACTGTGGCCTCTAGAGACTGTGGGGGGAGCGGTGGGGGGTTGCTTTGCCTGGGCCACTGAAGGACATTCACAGACCTTTCTGTGTTGCCTCGGTTGTGTGTTTTGTCGTTTTTGTGCCGAAAGGTGAATGTTTTCTCCAGTCTGAAGTTGTGGTCATTTGCGTTTTCTGAAAGGCTTTCTGTATTAGGATTCCCTAAAACCTGACCAGTCTTCAGTCTCTGCTGGACAGAAGCATCCCAATAGAATGATGCTTCGCCATATGGAATAGGGATGTATTAGCAAGGTGATGAGTAGCACATGGCTTTTGCCAGGCACAGCAGTTCAGGTTAAAGAGTTTAATGTTTGTCTCATCAGACCACAGAATGTATTTAAGAGTCCTCAGAGTAAGGGGTCCAGGTGGGCTGTCATATGTCTTTTACCTAAAAGTGTTCTCTATCTAGCCACTCTACCATAAAGACGTGATTGATGTACTGTTGCATAGATGGTTGTCCTTCTGGCAGGTTCCTCCATCTCTGCACAGGATTTCTCAAGCTCCAACAGCCATTGGGTTCTTACTTACCTCCTTAAACAAGTCTGTATTGCAGGATTGAACTGGCGCAAATCCAAAATTCTTTTGCCTAAAAATCACCCTGATCTGTTTTTTCAGAGCTGCTTGAACAGACAAATCCAGGGCACACATACTCATATATACATGCACTGAGCACTTTATTGTATCTATGCTCAGGGTCCATTTTATCAGCTCCATTTACCATATAGGTGCACTTTGTAGTTCTACAATTACAGACTGTAGTCCATCTGTTTCTCTGCTTTGTTATCACACCCACCACAGAGCAGGTAATATTTCGGTGGTTGATCATTCTCAGCACTGCAGTGACACTGGCATGGTGGTGTTAGTGTGTGTTGTGCTGGTATGAGTGGATCAGACACAGCAGTGCTGTGCCACTCACTGTCCACTCTATTAGACACTCCTACCTTGTTGGTATATGCAAAGTCAGAGATGATCATCTGCTGCTGCACAATTTGTGTTGGTCATCCTCTAGTCCTTCATCAGTGGTCACAGGACGCTGCTCACAGGACACTGTTGGCTGGATATTTTTGGTTGGTGGACTATTCTCAGTCCAGCAGTGACACTGAAGTGTTTAAAAACTCCAGCACCGCTGCTGTGTCTGATCCACTCGTACCAGCGCAACACACACTAACACACCTCCACCACGTCAGTGTGAGAATGATCCACCACCCAAATAGTACCTGCTCTGTGAGGGTCCATGGGGGTCCTGACCCCTGAAGAACAGGGTAAAAGGGGGCTAACAAAGTATGCAGAGAAACAGATGGACAACAGTCTGTAATTGTAGAACTACAAAGTGCACTTATATGGTAACTGGAGCTGATAAAATGGACAATGAGCATAGAAACAAGGAGGTGGTCATAATGTTATGCCTCATCGGTGTATATATTAGTTATCAAATTCCCAATTTGAAAATACATAGACGGGCTAGCTGGCTAAATTCTCATATTGAATGAAATCATGTGAGACATAATGTTGATCCAAACACATTTGGGAGTTTGTTGGTATGACATAAATAATAGTCTAGTGGGCTGCAAGGAATGAAAAATAACATTATTTATCAGTAAGATTTGAGCCACTTTCAAGCACAGCCTTAGTCTGGATACATATCTAATATGTGACCATGCATCCTCAATGAGCTAAAAACATCATTCAGTGCCTATTCATGTCATCATTCAGTGCCTGCAGTGTGTCAGCAACTTGAGAAAATGTAGTTGTGCAGGTCCTTTCAGGTGTTTCACACTAACGACAGATGTGGGTCACTTACATGAATATAAACTGTCGAGGCAGAAGGATTGGAGCTGAGTAAAAAATCAGAACTGAGCAATAAGACTTGCAGTGTGAATGTAGCCCGAGGCCTTTCTTGTCTGGTCACTGAGTTTGGCCAGAGGGCCTGCTCTCCGTGGCCTGTTGGTGGTTCCAAACTTCTTCAGTTTCACAATGATGAAGCCCTGAGTGCTCCTGGGAACCATCAATGCTTTAGCAATTTTTTAAGCCCTTCCCCAGATCTCATGCCTCAACACAATTCTATCTCTGCGGTCTACAGAGAGTTCTTTGGACTTTATTGCTTGGTTTTGCTGTGACATGCACTGTGAACTGTGGGACCGTTTACGGACAGTTGTGTACCTTTCTGATTCATGTTCAATCAGTCGAATTTGCCACAGGTGGACTGCAGTCGTGATCTTGAGGCACACTGCAATCAAGATCAAGATCTCAAGGGCGATCAGATGAAACTGAATGCAGTGCAGCTCAGTCTGCAGGGTCATAGTATTAAAAACAGTTTTAATACTTACTGAAGGGAAATAAGTATTTCATAAGTATTTGAGATTATGGGGATAGATTCTTTTTAAATGATTCAGTTTATTGTTTTATCTTTTCAAGTCTATAAGAAAATACATTACAGAAAAAGTGAAGAAGTTGGAACACTTTCCAAAGATGGTGTACAATTTTCATTTTTCCTTTTTTTTTCTTGATCACAAGACTCATAGCTACAGTGTTCTGGATCTGTGTTTGTTCTATTGCTTGATTTCGTGGGGTGCAGTACATCCACAACATATTGATAATTTAAAAAGGCTGGCAGATCCAGAAGAAAACTCTGTATAACTACGAAATGAATGTGCATAGCTTTGAAATAGTCTCCCTGGCAAATGTCATTTTAAAAAATGATGTTCAGCATCTGAAAGTGGTGGGAATTTGGGAGTAAATCGAACTGCATACAATTTTCTCATGCTGCTGCTGGATGTGCCATCTTGTTTTGATTGCATAGTTGAGATTATAGCAATAGACTGAGTTCACTGCTTAGCAGTTGCACTTTGGTCTGCATATTCAACAAAATGCATGGCTGACACACGAGTTTCAACAAAAATGTATAGTATAGATGTTTTCAAGCTTGTTTTTTCTTAGAGGACAAAAAATGTTTGGAATAGCAGGGTATTGCAGGCATCAGAAGTTAAACAGCTCTTTGTACAATAGGAAAATAGAGTGTGTACAATGTACTATAACTACTTCTACTACTAATTGTACTACTACTACTACTACTACAAGTACTACTACTGCTACTACTTGTACTCATACTGTTTCTACTATGAGTACTACTTTTACTACTACTACTACTTTTACTTATACTACCACTACTTCTTATTCTTTTACTATTACTACTAGTACTTCTACTTGTACTAATACTAACTTCTACTTGCACTACTACTAATATGATTACCATTACTACTACTTCTACTACTGCTACTATTTCTACTACTAGCTCTCCTATTACTACTACGTTTTCTACTACTGATAGTAGTGCTTCTACAACTACTACTTATACTACTATTACTACTACTATTACTACTTCTATGTGTACTACTACCACTACTAATATGATTACTACTACTCCTACTATTTATACTACTACTACTGTTGTTGTTCTTTCTATTACTATTGCTACTATTTCCACTACTATCTCTCCTACTACTACTGAAACTACTTTTACTGCTCATTCTTCTTCTTCTACTGATAGTAGCCCTTCTACTACTGCCGCTACTACTATTACTACTGCTACTTCTACTATTACTACTGCTATTTCTACAATTACTACTTCTACTACTACTACTACTACTACTACTACTACTACTACTACTTCTACAATTACTACTACCTCTCCTACTCCTGCTACTTCTACTTCTACTACTACTTCTACTACTACTACTACTACTACAACTACTACTACTACTTCTTTTACTTCTATTAATACTACTACTAGTAGTAATAACTCTATTACTACTACTATTATTATGATTATTACTACTACTTCTACTATGGCTGCTACTACTACTTCTACTACGTTTACATCTTCTACTACTACTACTCTACTACTATTTCTACTACTACTTATACTACTAGTACAACAATCACTGCTTAGCAACTGTTGCGGTCAATCCTTCAGTTATTTAGCAGAGCAGCATTGTGTCATGCATGTTGAATTTAAAGCTCTAGCTGTGGTCAGATTATGTGCATGGACCATGATCAAATAGATTATTTCAATATCTACCCATTTCCATAGCTAAACTAATTTACAAAATGTCAGTTTGTGTTAAGAAAAGGTTGCTTCCAAGCATAAACTCGACCAAAGTGCGAGTTAAAGGGTGCTCAGACATTTTTGTCACACCAGCTGTGTGACAGTATGCTTTAACCTACGATTATAAAGTGTTCACTGGGCAACAGTTATGCCTGAGCTGAGCAGATGAATGCTTTATAGAGAAGTGTGTTGCACTGTTGGTTGGGTTTATGTAAATGTAGCATTCTTGTTGGTGTGAGTACTCTAGCTATTGTTGGCAGAAGTATTGACAACTGTACTGCTGTAAGGCCACAGGCTGATGCTATGACATTACAGAAGGGCATTTGAGAAATTTCGAGACTCTCTGGGTTAACTATTGACTATTCACAACAGGGTCTACCAACCAATATGACAGAAGTGGACAGATAACCTTGTGTAGGAGTGCAGATATTGCTGCAAGCAGGAGACAACTTTGAGAGCTTCTCAAAGAGAACAGAACATCTCCCAATTTTGAAATATTGTATATTGACTCACAGGGAGCACACATGGCTCTCTTGATAAGATCACCTTTACTTTCACTCCAGTTCCTGAAGTTGTACTGCCAACCATGATTGAATAGGTTGTATTGGCCATGATAACAATCTCATCTCATATTTCATTTGTGGTACCAGTTTTCTATATGCATCTACTATTATGTAGATTGTACAATGAACATGTAAGGTTACACGCAGTTGGGGTTACAGCCAAGGCAAGGCTTTACAGCATTTCAGTTTAATTTTGATTTTATATTGGTGTTTCCCCCCAGAGACCAACAATCCGGCTTGGGCTCTGATTAAATAAAGTGACTATGAGCTCACAAAATTTTAAAAGCACTTTCCCACCTGTAAAAGAACTGGCTTTGTGGCTTCATGCCAGTTCATATTGCTTGTGTGACATGTGAAATTAAAATTGCAGGCAAAGGACTAGCAGGTTCTGTGAAATGTCAGAAGTACTAGTACATTTCTTTTGGGAACTGATGACCCATTCATCTGAATCCCAGACTACCCAGTGTTCTTACTGGTTTCCTGTCTTTGTGCCAAAGCATTGAAAATTGCTTGCATTTCTCCTTTCTGGTGACACAAATGTGCAGATGCTGCTTTTAATTGTAATAATTGTAAAATATTAAGTATAGTTAATGAGGTGATATGATTATCAGTTGTCAAATATAAATTCTCTCTCTTCTTAATTGTCACATTTCCTAAACTGAGAGCCATCAGCAATTCAGAAAGTGTTGAAGTGGAATTCTACTGACTGTTTAAATCTCTGCATAATTAAAAGTTAAGATGTAAACAGTCATTTAGTGGTTTGATGTGAAATGCTCTGTTCTTGAGAAAGTTTAAAGCCTTTAAAAGCTCCCTCACAGAATGTCTTTACGCTAAATGGTTGTGAATATGCTGCCTGATGTCTGACATGTTTTATGATGGCCTACAAGGTATTTTAAAGTCCATTGATGGCGGAGAGGAACATGTAAGGCATTGTAAGGAAAAATATACCTTATAGACCTTATATATAGACCTTATTTTTAGATTTAATACTATTTTACCACTATCAATTCCTATCACCACCACTGTAAAAAAAAAAGTTGGTAAGTTTTTCTGCAATTAACAATCAAACATTGCACATCAAAACACTCTGAATGATCAAAGTTTCCCAGAGCTCTTAGCACTCTTGGATTCTGTTTAATGACCTCTCATTTGCTTGTTTTTTAAAGTACTTTTAATTAGTTCTCTTGATATAAGAAGAGTGTTTTGTATTATATTATCTTCATACTAAACGTTAGGTTCACATGCATTTTATATATTCTAATAGTAACACTTTATTTGGACAGCCCACTGTAAATGCTTTGTAGATGCTTATCTTGCATTTATCTTGATACATTCTACTAATTATCAATTAGATTTACCTATTTAAATTTACCCTAAATCTTGACCTAAACTCAACCCAAAATCTAAACCTGGTCTCAAGCCTAACTGTGTAACCAATCCTGACCCCAACCATAACACTGTTCAGAATCACTAACTATGATAGTGCTTCATGTTCTTGTTTACCAGTTCAGCCTTTATTGGTGTAACAGAAGTGAGCAGATGATGGTTGTGATATTAGCAGGCTCTAAAAGCAGTTGCATGTTAG
The DNA here is from genome assembly GCF_904425465.1 of Colossoma macropomum. Taxonomy (NCBI): domain Eukaryota; kingdom Metazoa; phylum Chordata; class Actinopteri; order Characiformes; family Serrasalmidae; genus Colossoma; species Colossoma macropomum. The sequence goes on from NW_023494805.1 coordinate 10,803,762, forward strand.
CAAGAAGGGAGCTTTTATCATCTCAGAGGTTCATTCGACAAGATGAGATACTTCATTGAGAGGAACTTTGCCGATTCTGAAAAATCTCCAACATCAAAATATATTCCACAAACTGATACAGTAGCATTTACAAAGTTTGGAATCACTTGTTATTTGAATAATTGCTGTATATTTTATTCAGGAATAACTCTATAGCATGCATGCATGTAGTATGCAAAAGTTTGGGTGCCCCTGGTCAAATGAAGTGTTAAATGCACAATTACTGTTTATTAGCTGAATTTAACATATTGGATGATAAACAAAATGTAAAATGTGGCCTGTGCAAAGTTATGTCACATTTTATGTTTTACGTTAAAGCTGGAAAATAAATAGAAATTGTGCACTAAATTTTTTTGCAAAACAAAAAATGTCACATTTAAGTTTATACCCTGTGTAGGACATGTTAACTTATTTTCACTCAACAAAAAAGTAATTTGGCCAAACTAGAAGATATTGAGATATTTCATTTTATATTCCTTGGTTTTTGGGAACACTAGGACTTCATTCAGTGATAAATGATAAACTACAATTATTTGTTTATAGTCATTTCTTATATTAATTGCTTGTGATTTGATCATGTGGACACATCTAAAGTTTCTTTGTACAAATGACTTGAAATCTAAATTGTCATTTTATGTATATACCTGCAACAACTTGCTTTTTTAAATACTTAATTGAAAACAGTTCAAACTTGTGAACCGTGATTGTGATTCCAAGCTTTTAGGTCTCTTACAGTTTTTGGAATGTAGATTATGACGTGTTTGGGATGCAGATAGAGATCATATTCATTGCACACGGGAAGCAAATGGAATAGCAAATAAAGGTGAGGAAAAATGTGCTGAATATGAGCAAAAATTCCTCTTCTTTTATGTTTTTAAATGCGCTCTTTATTTGCATGAACATATCATTGCAGATCTTATAGAAAAGGAATGTGAAGCATTGTAGGGCTTTACCGCCTCGGCTTTCTGCTCGGCCGCCTTTCTGCAGATTTGTGTTGCAAATCTAATTACTCACTTGATTGTTTGAACTCTTGTTTGTTTTGTCCAATTTCACGGCCTGTGGATGGCAGAATGCGAACACCTACAATTACGCGTGTCTGTGTCCGAAAGAAGCAGTGACGCCTCATTTTCTCAGTTTTGTGCATCAACATTATCATTCGGAGCATCTACTGCACCTGATGGTCTGGATGTGTGCAGAGCCTTTTGTCTTCACTTTACCGGTGTGCTGCACCCCTCTCCACTGCGGTGGGCTCGAGTGGAGATTAAAGGGGTCCGCTAGAGCTGCTCCCTCTTTTTTTCTCTCTCCAACTCTCCTTTGAGCGTGTTCCCCTTTATGTCCTTTTTTGGGTTTTATCATCATATTCAGGATTTCTGATATTTAATTTAAAGCTTTCCATCTCTGAAAGGTGGCAGGGAGAGAGAGGGGAGAGGTAGAGTGAGAGAGAGAGAGAAATCTTTATTCAAGAGCAGGAGACATACACTGTAGGGCTAATCAAGCTGGCCTACTTTCCTCTGTTCTTTTCCAGTACTCTGGACAGATTTTTAATCCACCGACTTTTCACTGAGTCTGCTCCGGGCCATCAGTGTACAGTCTGCTAAATTTAGGAGGATTTTCTCAATGCTGAAAAAAGGGCATATTTAGAGTAAGAGTATTTAGAGGGCACTGAATGTGCTCGAATGGTTTAAAGCTTGTTCACTTGTACTGCTATAGATACAGTTTCATTCCAGACAGAGTGACAGGCTCTTTCGTTCACTGCTGTAGCTGAGCTCCAGTTATGTTCCAGAGGGAGTATGTTTTTCTTTCTTTCTTTCTTTCATTCTTTCTTTCTGTCTTACTTTCCTTCTTTCTTTCTTTCTTTCTTTCTTTGCCTTATTTCTTTGCAACTGTATTGAAAATAGGTGTTCACCAGGGGGCACTAAAGGGAAGGGGAGGTTTTTCTTTGGTGTTTATTTATTTATCTATTCATTTATTTATTTATTTATTTAATGGGATGATGTCACAACTCATCATGGAGAGAGCCAGAGCATTTGGGGTAAGGAAACCGTTAAGGGACCTCTTATTCCTCTGCTTCAGGGACTCTTTATGGAAAAAAAAAAATCATAAAAATAATGAAACCAAATTTTATTCGCAGTATTTTTGGACCATTTCAGTCGGCTCAGCTGCCTCTTTTAAATAAAAAAAATAAATGATGAGATTTTGTTTAGACAGCAACAACATATAAGGATAAATAACAGGGAAGACACTAGCAGAATTTTTACAAGCTTTAAATAGTTTCTGAACAAGTACTCGAATAATTATTCTTGACTCCCCCTCCTGTTTATGCTTAATTTATGCTTTATTAACCATAGTTTTAAGCATGTTTGTGACTGTAGTTCGAAATATGTCCAGTAGACAGCAATGATGTATTAGTAGTGTTTACCATCCGTTCTCGGATCCTTGGATCATTATACACTCCTATGTGTAAAAAAAATATTGAGCATTTAGTGGTCTTAACAACTGATTAGAGGCCAGTAAATTAACAATAATTAAACTAATAAATAAGGTTAGTATGGGATAACTGTTCACTTTAATTTCTTTAAATGTTAGTCTTAATTGCATTACTTGCAGACAGCCTATTACAGAGTTAATATTGTTCCACTCAGCACTGATGGCAGCTGAAAAACACTGCCAAGCTAGTTTGTGTTTCATGTGAGACTAAATATTCTTCTATAGGGTTTAAATCTGGACTCTGACCAGCCCAAAACCATTAGGAAAAAACATCAGAATTTTGTGCTTGGCCCAATTTTTTTTTGTCTGTACTTCCGTATTTGAGATGATTCATCAAAGCAGTACACCCACCTCTTACTGCAGATTTTGCACTGAGAATTTTTCCTAACATTTTATAATTAAAAGTGCTCCCACTCACCTGTGTGGCAACTGGTGTAGTCTGTGGCTCTGTTAGGTGAGTAGATGTGGATGGCTGGCATCAATTTAGAATGCATACACCTAAACCAGCTATAATTCTTTACTTTCGACCTGTCAAATGATTATAATAATCATGATGAATCATATTGCTTTGTGTAGTTAATCACAAGACATTGCACATCATATTTGCTCTTTCCACTTAAAAGCAAGCAGTGCATTTTGTTATAGCTGTATAAGTAAAAAAAATCTAATCACAGTGTATTTATTACTTTCAGTAATTCAACTTGACTATTGATTTATCTACCTTTGTCCCGCAAGCTCTGTCTAGCATAGTCTCCTGAAGGTGTTCTCCAGTGCTAATGTTAGTAGTGATAGTGATATTGCCTAATCTAACCATGAGGCTAACAATTTCCAACTACCAAATACAGACATATAAACTCATAAGTAGTGACAAATGGGATATGTTGAGATACCAACCCCTTGTACAGGTTCCACATGCTTGGACAATTTAGCTTAGCATTTTTTAATGAGTTTCAATGAAAATTAAACATTATGGTACACTTATACAGGGAAACAGGTAATTGCTGTGGAACAGAGGGGACCAATCCTGGTCCTGTGGATCCACCACCCTGGAGAGATCAGATCCAACAACTCTGTGTCTAATTTTCAAATGCCTCTGAAGGCATCTATTAATTGGATCAGGTGTGTTATATAAAGACCGGAGTTAAACTCTGCAGGGTGGCAGATCTCTAGGACCAAGATTGGGTGCTCTTTCTGTAGGATGATTCAGTTCATTGAGTTCAGCTACTATGGCAATTCAAGTCATGTCAGAAACTGTATTGCTTTCCAGGAAGTTTGAAAACTTTTCTCCTTTAGAGACCCCTCCTCAACAGTTTTTATAAATAGAGACCATTCTGAAAACTTATTTGTTTTCTATCTGCTGAAAGGCCTACACTGGCTCCCTAAGGCACGAAGTGCTTGGACCCCCGTTATTGCCACTCGCAATATAATTTGCTTATCTTTCATTGCGAGCACAGTGCATAGAAATGAATGTGTTCTACATCAGTTTCAGACTAAACAAAGTGGTACTTGATTGGCTGCAAACAATGATAATTTGCACATAGTAGTCTTTTTTGCGCCCAGAAGAAAAACATTATATATTTGAAAGTGCAACAAACTGCTCAAGAAACTTCTGTTGCACCAAAGAGGTTTCGTTTTACAGTACAATTAAAGTACCAGTAACTTTAGTTAATATTATCCAGTAGCGCTCCTGAAACTCTTTTAATCTGAACAGTTTCATATGAGTGGCACCATTTAAATTCAGGAATTTCACTAAAAGTCGATGAGTTTGTCAATTATGTGCTTGGAGGTGGCAAGTGCCTGGAGGGGGGGCACTTAAGGAGCCAATCAGATTTCTTCTGGAGCGAGCCAGCTCCCCTAGATCTGCCCTTGACAAGAGGGATGCCATCGCAGTGTCACAACAGCAGCGCATGAGCAGCTGGGATTCATGTTGGAGCTACAGATGGTTTGAAGGGTGAAACCAGTGTTAATTGCATAAAAAATTTGGTGGGATTTATAATAATTTATTACATTAGCGCAATACTGACATGTTAACTTTGTTACTACTAATTTATTTTTAATGTTTTCCATACATAAGCAATAACTATTCTGTCTAAAGGGTTTGCTGATAAAATGTGTTGTAGTTTAGGCTACAATTTTTGAGGCTTAAAAAAAACGAAACTTTGAATGTTAAATAAAGAAACATGCCAGCATAATGAATGAATACTCAAGCATTGAAATGATTAGGGCCAGTCCTAATAAACACGCATTTAAGAATGTATTACAGATAATTCAAGGATTTTAAGATATAATTCTACTTTTTTCACTTTTATCTTTATTTTTTATGATTTCTAAAGCATTTTCTGCATCTCTGTCGATCCTCACTGTCCATTTCCTGGCCTATTCAGGGCATGTTAGGCCAGAGGCGAAGAGCAGAAACAACAGAAGGCTGTTTTTTTTTCCCCTCTGAACTTTTGCACTCTGCATGCTCAGGCTTTGTGTTGAGTTGGTTGAGTGCACTCTGAGCATGCAAATACAGAAACTAGTGTTTGGCCGGACTTCCACTCCTGATATTCAATAATGACTGTGCGCTCAGTAATGTGTCGCTGCACATTGTCTCTATGTGTAAAAGGAGGGGAAGGGGCTCGGTACTAACAGCGGATTATGAGGCCAGGAACAGGTATTTTCACAGGCTTTAGTTGTGTCAACAGTGAGTATGAGCGTAACAAAGCCTTGAGCTTTCAGAGCCCAGGGTTTGCTGGGCTGGAACAGAATGCAGAAGAGAGATTTACTGCTTCTTAACATTCTCTACAGTTGTGTGTGCAGTACTAAAGAGTTCCTCTCGCAGTCACCACAGGAGAGAGAACAGGATTAAAAATGAGAATGAGATGGCGCTTAGATTTCCTCGCTAACATGCACGCCGGGATAGGAAGATACGCTTCCCCCTCATTTTTGGGCACACTACCCGCAAGACGTTATACTGGCGTGTCTTGAAAAGAGATTTCGAAATTCTTTAAAATGACATGAGATGGCAGAGCAAGAGTGTCTGGGGCAAACATCAAATCTGTTCTTAACCCTTAGAGGTCCTCTAGAGTTTTAATTGTCATTTTCCTAAACATTTGATTCACATTACGCAACTATTCATATATAATTGCACAATTATGTAGATTATTATTACATTCATATTTGATTTACTTTGTTTCGGTAGGTTCAAGTCTGCACTTCTGGCATGAAGTGATAAAAAGTTTTCTTTCCTCAAAGCAAGATAATAACGGATGAACAACTTGGACGGATAAATATAATACACTTTATGGCCAAAAGTGTCCAGACGCTCCTTCTAATTAGAGAACTGAGCTACTTTAAAATGCACTCATTGCTCACATTGATGTTAAAATGTGCACACAGTCATGTAATCTGCACACAAAAAGCATTTGTCAGTAGAATGTGATGCTCTGGAGCAGCTGCAGCTCATGGTCACCATGCCCTGTGCCAAGCATTGGCTTGAGAGGTATAAATCCCCCCAGCAATGGGTTGTGGAACTGTGTTCTCTGGAGAGATGGAGCTCGGGTGGGTGTCTACGGGCACCTTTTTGCCATTTAAAAGCTGACAGACAGGTGTCTACAAACTTTTGGACATACGCTATATCTCCTCTTATACTTACAAACACAAATTTGATACTGACTGAACAATTAGAATCTGCACTTTCAACAGAATATCTCAACTTGTTTCAATGAGCTACAAGTCAGAAATAATTAATGTACAATTACAATATGCTTCTGATGATAACTACACCTTGTAAAGCTCTAAATAACAAACGTCCACTCAGTATTAAAGGATGTTTGTCATTTACATGGATCTGGAAAAGATCATTTATTGATAAATTACCTCTGACTGCTCAGCCTTCTGATGTCAAAGGCTCTGAGGCTGAAATCGGACACAAACTGACCAGCAAGCTGTCGGATGTTGAGGAAAAGCAAATTGTAATGGACGTGGGCATTAAGCACTGTCAGTCAGCGGAGGTCCGCTGGGGTTGTACGAGATCCAGTAGACGCAGAATGAAATACTGCTCTGTGCTAACTATACAGTGAAGGAAGTGCACTGTTTTGTCACTTGTGAATGATCTGGTTACCTAGAGGTCATCTCAGTTTTTTACTCTTTGAAGGGCCCATATTATGGAATTTTCTTCACTTTTTTCAAAAATAAGAGTTTAATAAAGTATGCAAACATTGTTCAAGTTTCAAAAAATTATATTTTGTTCCCACTCTACATGGTCCTTGTATATAAACTAAACAATAAAAATAGCCAACTTTGAATTTATGTTATTTGTGAGGTCACAAACACCAAAGCATTTTTAAACATCTGCCTATTCAGGCTATGGCTGATTAGCCCCACCCATTCACACTGAGGTTATAAGGAGCATTTCAGCCTGGACTGTTTTAAGAATGAGGCACAATACAGGTTAGCCGATCAGAACAGAGCTCTTTTACATAGATTAACATAGACCAGTCTTAGAGGCCTGAAAACAAAACAGCCCGCCTAATTCTAATGGATAAAGAGAGGCTGGAAAATGGCAACGTAAAAATAAATTATGGCTGTTTTTGGTACATAAAACCATACAAACATCATAAGTGGACCTTGCCAAGGCAAAAAGCTTCTTCTTTAAAAACATGATTTCTGTCTGCTTTACATTTATGTACATTTGCTCTCAGTCTCGCATTTATTTTCATCTAAAGTGCATGATCTAAAAAGACTTTTGTTTTATTTTGTTTTTGAGCACCAAGATTTTGAGCCAAGTAATATATGAAGGGGAATATATTATTATACAAGCAAACTAATATACTGACAAAAAACACTTTAACGCCAAGGCAAAAAACTGCCAAAGCTGTTTCTCCCCTTTTTTTTCTTTTTGCTCTCAGTGTTGCATTGATTTTGATATCTAAAGACTGTTTTCTTTCACAGCAGAACATTTTTATTTTTGTTTTCTTTTGTGATTTTTGAGCACAAACATTCTAAGCATGCTAACATATGAAGAAAGGTACTACACTGTTAGAAATAAAGGTTCTGTGCAGGTACATTTCTTGTTCATCAAGGTACAGACAATATAAATGCTCCCTCAAAGGTACAACAGTGGTTTTAAGGTCCAATTGTAAACATTAAATAAGTTTTTTTCAGGTGAAAAGTACATATTTGTACCTTTTTATAACCTAATGTTTTAAAACAGAACAATAAAATAAAAAGCCTGGAGACGAGACGGGGTGTGTGGAGTCAATACAACTTAGAAAATTTCAATAGATTATGGTACAATTATGTTTCCTGAGATGTACCCTTGAGGATACCACCCCAGTGACAAGAGGGATACTGCCCCAGTGACAGTTCATACCATTTATTTCTGAGAGTGTAATGTACAAGCAGACTGAAATACTAGCATCCTCCACTCTGTGGCAAGATATAAAAAGGAAGAGGACATTAATCAGTGGTCTGGTCACCTACAGGTCATCTTTCTTTGGGCCCTTTCATGCCAGGGATATTTCCTTTGATGCTGTGCGGGTCTTTCTGCCTTCCAATCTGCTCTCCTCTGTGATTTCTCATTGCTTTGCATTATTTGCTCTCAGTGTTGCATTTATTTTGATATCTAAGGAACATCTAATAATGCCGGAGATCTCTATTTTGTTTGATTTTGTGATGTTTGAGCTTGTTAATATAAACAGGAATGTACTAATTTATTAATATACAGAGCTGTTTCTGCCTTTTGATCTACTCTTCTTTAATAATGCGATTTCTCAGTGCTTTGTATTTTTGCTTTCAGTGTTGCATTGATTTTCATATCTAAAGGACAAACTCTCAAAGATGAACATTTAAATGTTTGTTTTATTTTGGCATTTTTGAGCACAAACATATTAAACATGCTAACATATAAGAGTGTACTAATACACTAGTAGACTAAAGTACTGGCATCCTCTACTCTGTGGCAAGATATAAAAGGAAAGATGATGTTTATCAGTGATCTGGTCACCTACAGGTCATCTTTCCTTTAGCCATTCAATGCCAAGTCTATTTTAACTTTAATGCTTTTAATGCTACTTTCAGTCTAATCTACTCTTCTCCTTTAATAATGTGATTTCTAAATGCTTGCATCGTATTTATTTGACATCAAAATTTATTTTGTTTGTAAGTTTGTAATAACAATAACACATGAGTACAAATAGCCTTCACACTTCTGTCACCTTTTATTGTGCTGATTAAACAAATACTTATGTAAATGTGTTCTGAATGTGTGCACAAGCTAGTTTAAAAACTATTGCAGTGCATCCACCACTAAAGGCAGCATAGAGCTTCTTTTATGCAGTGATAGGAAACATACTAGCACACTCAAAGCTCCAATTCCATATGCTGATCCATTTTACTGTGGCCAACATGGACTTGAATACAGCCCAGCTGCTCTGAAGGCAGGGTTCAGTGAGTTAAAGTGGTCAAAAAGTGAATAGTAGGTAAGATAAATGGGTGTAAATGGCCACATTTCAATTTATTCACAAATGTAACACTGAAAAACATTTTTTTTTATTTTTTCCAACTTAGCTGTTACCATAAAGAGGACACCATTGCTAAAACGGTTGTATTCAAAAGTTTGGGCACCCCTGGTCAAAGGACAAGTGAAAATAAGTAATAACACATCCTCCATATTTCTGCACATTTTAAAGCACAACTACTGTTTAATTGCTAAATTTAACATATTGGAAAAAAAAACAACATAAATTGTGGCTTGTGCAAAAGTTATGGCACATTTCATATTTTATGTTTAGTTTTTTTTTTTTTTTATATGTTAAACCAAAAAAACAGAAATTGTACATTAAAATACAGGATGTGTTAACTTACTTTCACTTAGAAAATCAACACATAATAAAAATAATAAGAAATTTGACCAGAGTATACAACATTGGCATACGATCATATCAATGTGAACATCTTTGATTCTAACTTCTACTTTTCTATTCAAACAGCACTTAATCCTCAGTCATTATAATGTAGTAAGCATTGCAGGAATATATTCTCGGAAGTTGCTGTTGACTGAGTTAATGAAGGGATGTTTTCAACTTTCAGAACAGAAACGCATTTCAAGTTTGGGCCCCAGAGGATGCACGTCTCGGTAAGTGTACGAAACTAGGAAACAGGGGTAAAACCTGGAGGACAAGGCTAATGGGGTGCCGACGAGCCAAAGTGACACCTGCTCCTGCGCTCCTTGAGAAATTTAGGTGCCAGCTTCAGAATTTACCCTCTCCAAACATTTGCATATACACAATAAGATGGCTCCATACGTTGGGCTGAGGAGACGCCTGCGGGCCATGGAGACGGTGACCAAAACACAATAATTGTGAGTCAAATTCTTCCTGACACTGATCCTGTCTTATATGGGGACTGGCCCGGGAATCGAAGGCGTCCCTCCACAGCTTGTTCCTGTCACTCGCTGCCCGGCTGCTGTGTAATTTGCCTGCACCCTCATGCCTAGGCGATGTTACCCTCCCCAGCACCACCACCACCACCACCCACCCCACTACGCTCGCCTCTCAGAGACGTAATCTGCCTGTCAGCTCGCGCCCTGCCACCTCCCAGCGCTCCTCAGCCCCTCCGCAGGTTTTTAGATAAACACACGCAGTACCAGGGCTTCATGTAAATACAGCTGTCAATAGCGCAATTACGATATTGCTGGCAAAACAGCAGTTTACCACAACATCGCTCCAAACACAAGGCACACTTGGCAAGCAGCGCGAACAAGGGCAAGAAACGAGAAGTGACTAGACGTAAGCGGGATGCTAAACAGAACAACCGCAGCGAGGATGTCAAAACAAAACGTCCAATTGACTGACATTAGCGTCAAGCTCTCTGTCAAGTCTGTTTGGGAGATGGGCTCGCATAACAATGCGTGGGGAAAAGGAGCGATTTAGAAAGTCCAACAAATCCTGTCAGACTGCTGCACACATGCAGATGTCTTGCTGCAGTGACAGGAGTTTTTTTTCTTTTTTCTTTTTTTTTTTCGGGCGCCATTTTGTGGAGGCAAAAGCACTCAGGACCTCGGCGCCGCACCTAAAATGTCGGCGTGACATTTATTTCAAAAGCCCAAATAGCCTATCTCAAAGCTCCGGATTTGGAGAACTTCAGAGCCCATTTTGTACGCCTTGCACAGCTGCATCTCGAAGTGGACAAGGCTTTTTTTTTCTTTTTTTATTGTCCAGCGACCAAGCGAGACGACCCGTAAGATAACACGAACCTCTGTAGCTTCCTTTTCACCAGTACACAGGAATTTCAACTTTTGTTAGCCTTTTTTCTTCCCCACATTTGTGGCCCTTTTAAGAAAACTATTTTCTTAAGGCCACCTGATTAGTGGATATTTTCACTGTTGTACACATGGTCTTGCTGAAAACAGTGAATAATCATTTCATTGAAAACGATCTTTTCGGAAAGCAGCGTTGAAAATGATCTTTTCTGAAAACAGCGCTGAAAACTAGTTTCCAAAAGCAGCATTGAAAATGATCTTTTCTGAAAACAGCGCTGAAAACTAGTTTCCAAAAGCAGCGTTGAAACAATGTCTTCTACAAGCAGCACTGAAAATGATCTTTTCTGAAAACAGCGCTGAAAACTAGTTTCCAAAAGCACCGTTGAAACAATGTCTTCTACAAGCAGCACTGAAAATGATCTTTTCCCGAAAGCAGCATTGAAAACAAACTTGTCTGAAAGCAGCACTGAAACAGCACTGAAAACTAAAGTTTCTAAAAGCTGCATTGAATGAGTTAATAAAGTTTCTAAAAGCAGCATTGAATGAGTTAATAAAGTTTCTAAAAGCCATAGAAAATGAGTAAATAAAGTTTCTGAAAACAGCATTGAAATGATCTTTTCTGAAAACAGCATTGAAAATGAGTTAATACAGTTTCTGAAGTCCATCAAGTTTTTGAAGACCATTTTAGCTGAAAGCAGCATTAAAAGTGATTTTTTTCTGTAAGCAGTATTGAAAGTGATCTTTCTTTCAGTACTGAAAGTGATCTTTCTTAAAAAAACAGCATTCAAAGAATTGTTTCTGAACCTTGGTTTAGTGTGTATCTAAAGCGGTGCAAGATTTCAAAGCAATTTATTAAGCCATGAAAGCCTTTATAGACTTTGTCGTAGTGTCTTAATTAGCTAGACTGTATAGAATTTGTATGCTATGGTTCTCCTCCATGACTTTTGTCGGGCTGTGTGGATGCAGGACTGAACCCCATGCTTAAGGATACAGCTGGAACTGGCATGGATAAGTGGAATTCTAACTAGGTGCCAAGAGACGGCAAACTCTAAACTGATTGTGAATTCTGAAACTGCAGGCATGGCACAGCGCGGTGTAGACCAATCTGAAATGATCGGCCCCTTCCTGATAGTTTAATGAGCACATAGTGAGCTCAGCAAAAATGATATTTGCATTCCATTTACATTCTGTATCAACTTTTTTTCTGCTTCGATGTCAATGAGAAAAATATAGTAAAAATGGAAAAATGTCAGTAATATCTGTGCCCATTTTCATCAATTTCAAGTCAAAATACCAAGTGTGGTATTAAAAGATTAGAATCTGCACTTTTGACAGAATTTCTCAGGTTGTTTCAATCAGTTATGACTGAAAGGTAATTAATATCAAATTACACTATGCTTTTTCTGTCACAGGTGATGACTGTGACTTAAAGACAAGTGGTGGAAATGTAAAGATGTAAACAAATCTAAAAACTGAAAATGATTAAAAAGGCTGAGAAATAGAAATTTAGAATAAAAAAATAGAAAATGCAGAAATTTAGTTACTTAAAATTGGACAGATGTGCCATAACTGAAAACCACTAGAAGGTGAAATAATAAAGGACCAAAGCAGTCTTTTCCACCACTGACCGTAAGCCAGCATGTCGACCTGAATGAAGAGTGCTTTGGTCATCTGAAGTGACAAACTTGTCAGGCTCTGAAGGGATTCAGTAAATGAGTTATGACAGCTCATGTGAAGGAGCGAATAGCTGAAGCCTCGTGCATCTCCTGGACTTTTTACACCGCTGAATTAGTGTTTCAAGTGCTCCTCGCAATTCTAATAACCTGAGAGGCACGAAGAGGTGGAATTTACAGCAGATAGTCAGTAGATTTTCCAGTTTCACTCTGCTGAGCTTTATAGTTTTATGGTAAAACAGCACCACATCCAGATGTCCCTGAAAAGTCCTTATGAATTGTGATTATGTGGGCACTTGACAATAAAAAAAATACCATGACAAAAATAAAAAAAAGTAAAAATAAAATAATAATAATAAGAAGAATAATAAGAATATTCTGTCAATATTATAATCATCACTATTTTTTGGACCTGACAAACACTGAAATTAAGCAAAATTGTCACCTTCAACAACAGCAGCAATTTCTTTTGCAAAACTGACTATTATTTTGAAAAACGTCTTTGCCAATTTCATGCTGGAAATCTTGCTTGGAGTCACATGCATTTTGCCGTAGGAAAGGCTTGAGTGGCAGCTGGAAAGCCTGCCTCCCTCCTGCTCTGCTCTATAATTCATGCCCGTGTAGGTTTATGATCTGTCAGAGTTAAACAACAGGACTGCATCTGAAACAACTCCTCTGAGGCTGTTTGTTGTTGGGACAGTTTCAGAAAGGGATTTAGGAGTGATGCTGACGGCCAAAACACAACAGTGCTCCATATGAACATCTTCCAGTAAATGCAGTAATTTACCACCATTTCTGAGTAAACACATTACCAGCATGTCTGTCTTACTACAGTACAGCTGCAGAACATCAGCCAAGTGATTGACCTTCATTTAACAAACTGGCTGCAGGTTTCGATCTGGAAGAGAAAAAGTTTTGACAGTTTGGAGTGAACAATGTGTAGTTTGAATCAGTGGGGATTATTTTTGGTGTATGAAGATTTTGGGGGAAGTATTCAAACCATATGCAGCGATGAATGTGGGGAGCGTCAGAGTGGCGGGTGTGCGGCGTGCAGGTTGAGGTGGAGGATGAAGTGTTAAGGGGACGGAGCGAGGTGCCGCAGGACGGAGACGCCTCCAGACTGAAGCTCACTGCAGAGCAGACAGATGACGCCCATTAACGAGACAGAGATGAGGTGAGACTGAGAGTGAGAGAAACTGAGTAATGGAAAGAGGAACAAGAAGAAGAAGAAGAAGAAGAAGAAGAAGAAGAAGAAGAAGAAACTTTCAGCCAAAGCCTGAAATGAACTTTAAAACTGAAGAAAGAAAGAAAGAAAGAAAGAAAGAAAGAAAGAAAGAAAGAAAGAAAGAAAGAGGGACAAGAAAGGGGAAGGAAGAGGAAAGGAAAAAAAAAAACAGAAAGGAGAGGAAAGAAAGAGGGACAAGAAAAGGAAAGGACGGAACAATACAGAAAAAAAGATGGACATGAAAGGGTAAAGAAGAGGAGAGGAAACAAAGAAAGAAGAAGGAAAGGAAAAAAGGCACAAGAAAGTAGAAAGAAGGAAGATGACACTAAAAAGAACACTAAAAGAAAAGAGAAGGAAAGGAAAGAAAGAAAGAGACAAGAAAGAGGAAGAACGGAAGAGGACAGAAAAGAAAGAAAGAAAGAAAGAAAGAAAGAAAGAAAGAAAGAAAGAAAGAGGTTGAGTAAAGAGAAAAGGACAAGGAAAGGAAACAAAAAGAAAAAGAAGGAAAGGAAAGAAAGAGGGACAGGAAAGGGAAAGGATGAAAAGAAAACAAAAAAAAGGAATGGAAAGGTAAGAAAGAGGGACAAGAAAAGGGAATGAAGGATGAGGACAAAAAAAGAAAGGAAGAAAGATGTACCTGAAAGGAAAAAAAAGATGAAAGGAAACAAAAAGAAAGAAGAAGCAAAGGAATTAGGAAGAAAAGAAGAACGAAAAAAATAAGAAGGACAAATTAAATGAAGAAAGAGGAATAGGAAAGGAAGAGATGAAGAAAGAGAAAAAGGAAAGAAAGCAAAAAAATAAGAAGGAAAAAGTGAAAGAAAGAGGGAGAGCAAATAGTAAGTAATGAATGAAGAAAGTGGAAAGGAAGGAAAAAAGAGGGAAAGAAAGAGAAGGAGCACAGAAAAGGAAAGAAAATTTAGGGGGGGGCGACAAAGAGAAGGAAAAAAATAAAAAATGAAAGAATGTAGGAAAGTAAACAAAGTGAGAAGGGAAACTGAAGGAAAGTGAAAAACAACGAAGAAAGAAAATGACATTAAACAAACAGTATAAAAAGAAATGGAAAAGGGGAAAAGAGAGAAAAAATAAACAGAAGAAAGAATAAAAGAAAGAAAAATAATGAAAAAGAAGGAAAGAAAAAGAAAGAAAGGAAGGAAGGAAAGAGAAAGAAATAGAGTGTTTTCTGTACTGCCTGCTTGGCTGATGGTGATGGATGAGTTTAGTGCTGTTTCTGTTGAGCTGAGTTCAGTTTGTATTAAACAGAGAAATGAGTTTCATTTGATTAGTTTATACGGTTTTATATGAAGGTTATAATGCTGGCACTAACAGAAGGGGCGGCTATAAACACAGAGCTTAAAGAACATGATTATGATTCTGCACCGTCATTATGAGCAGAGGATGAGCCGACTTTCTCACCTGAGAATGATTAGATTCCTCAGTGAGTTACATTAGGAGCGTTTTTATGGACTGTTTTTGAGCTGCTGTGGTCGAGATCGGGCTCAGTTTGAGTCGGGGTCTGAGTGTTAGAATGCGACTCTTTTTTTAGTCAGGGCTGAAAGGGATGGAATAATAGGTTCCAGGAGTAGAAGGTCTACACAAGGAATGGAGGGGAGGAGAGAGAAAAAAGCATGGTGAGAGGAGAAAAAGGAAAAGGAGCCTGGAGAAGCACAGCAGCATCCTCCGGTGAAAAGAAACAGCAAAGCAAATGCGAGTTGACAGGCAAAGTGGGGACAGTTAGGCTTACTGTTATTACCATAACAAAGCGGCCAGAGAGCCGCATCCCCACCGCATCAGCACACCGAGGGGGGCTCAGGACGCGACAGCAGGGGGGAGGAAGTACCACGCAGGGAATCAGCTCTGGACGTGTGTTTGTGTTCATTCTTATCTCAGTGACCGTTTTGTACAGTTCCATGACAGGACTGCTGTTTCTGACCATCACAGACACTCAGCAGCGTCACGCTGATACTGCAGGGAGTTTTCACCCTCTCACTTACTCTTTTTCTCTCTGTCTCTCTCTCTCTCCCTCTCTATTGCTCATCTTTCTCTCCCTATACTTCTCTTTTTCTTGCTTTCTTTCTCTCTATTTCTTTTCTTTCTCTTTCTCCATCTCTCTTTCTGTCTTTTCACAAAAAAAACCCAAAAATGTACAAAATGCCAATACCTCTGGAGGTCTCTCTATCTGTCTCTCTCTCTCTCTCTCTCTCTCTCTTTCTCTGTCTCTCCATCTGTCTCTCTTTCTGTGTCTGTCTCTCTCTCACTTTCTCTTTCTCTATGTTTCTCTCTTTCAGTCTCTCTCTCTCTCTGTCTGTCTGTCTCTTACTCTCTTACTGTCTCTCTGTCTGACTCTCTTTGTCTATCTCACTCTGTTACTGTCTCTCATTCTTTCTCTGTCTCTCTGTCTGTCTCTCTCTATCTCTGTCTGTCTCTCACTCTCTTGCTGTCTCTCTCTCTCTGTGTTGCTCTCCCTCTTTCCTTAATTTTTCCTGCTTAACTTTCTTTCCTTTTCTCTGTTTTACTGTCTTCCTCTCCCATCCCTCTTTCTTCATTTAATTGTTCCTTATTTTTCCTTCCTTCCTTGTCCTTTTCTTTCTTTCTTTCTTTCTTTCTTTCTTTCTTTCTTTCCTTTCCTTTTTTTTGTTTTGCTTCCTTTTCCTCTTTCTTTTCCTTTCCTGTCTCTCTTTCTTTTTTCCTCCATATTGTTCCTTCTTTTCCTTTCCCTCTTTCTTTTCTTTTTCTTCTTTTTTCTTTGTTTCCTTTCCTTCCTTGTCCTTTCCTGTCCCTCTTTCTTTCCTCTCTTTTTCTCTGTCTGTCTGTCTGTCTCTCTCTCTTTGTCCATCTCTCTCTCTTCTGTCTGTCTCTCTTTAGTGTCTCTCTCTCTCTCTCTCTCTCTCTCTCTCCCTCTCTCTCTCACTCTCAATGTCCTCTAGCAATATTGTCATATTTGGTAAACATTAGAAATGAAATATGATAGATTGTCTTGTTTATCAGCTTCATCTTACACTCAATAATGTGAGAGAAGGCTAACGTTTCAGTGAAGTCAGATTATTCAGAAAAAGACATTTTTTCTCACATTTCACTGTAAGATCAGTCTGATAAACAACAAAGACATTTTTCACAGCATATTTCACTGATTTTACTAACGGTGCCAATAATTCTGTAGGCCTCATTCATTCTCTCTCTCTCTCTCTCTCTCTCTCTCTCTCTGCTCTTACTTCAAGTAAGACACATTGACAGAACCTCTTGAATAATATGATCCATTAGTTAATTTTCCAGTTGGATTTGGTTTAATCATCAGTCCACTGACTCTCTTCTGCGTGACTGAAATCCAGAGCTTGTAAAGAGCACAGAAACTCCGCTCTGACTCTGCTCTGACCGTTTGGACGGGGCAGGCGTGGCCGGGTGTTGGAGACTGACAGCAGATCTCTTTAAATGGGCTCTCCGGACTCTAAAGAGACAGATCTGCTGCTCCAGAGCTGAAGATGACTTCACTCCGGCTGGAAAACGTTAGGCAGCACTGGTTCTGCTCAGGCTGAGCTAAAGAGCCCCATGTGGGTTTGGAATGGTCCAACTGACCTTTGACCCTGTGGAGATGTCTGTGATTCATTTCCATCACTTCCTCACACTGAATGACAGCTGACTCAATTGCAAAATTATGAGTTTAGAATCTGTGTACACTCTTAAAAATAATGAAGCCAAAAAGGTTTCTTTAGAGTGATACCATAGAACCGCTGTTAGTCTCTTAACCTTCTTAAAGCTTTCAGGGCTCAGTTTGCCAAAAGCATCTTACCTTCAGTATCATCAATGTGATGCTTGCTCTACATTTAAGAATAATCTTTATACTAAGATAATTTCGGGAAACCCAGGCTAGTTGAGAAGCTGTGAAGAGCCCATATCCTACCTTTTTCTTGCATTTTATTTTTCCCCTAGAGGACCGCTTATAACATTTTTGTGGCTTATGTAGCAAATAGTCATTAAATATATATATATATATATATATATATATATATATATATATATATACACACACATACATACACACACATCTATCTATCTATCTATCTATCTATCTATCTATCTCTCTCTCTCTCTCTCTCTCTCTCTCTCTCTCTCTCTCTCTCTCTCTCTATATATATATATATATATATATATATATATATATATATATATATATATATATATATATATATGTGTGTGTGTGTGTGTATCACTGCTGATATAACCTTGTATTTCCAAAATGGTAACTTTACCGGAGAAGGAAAAAACCTACTTTACTATTAATGTAAGTCAATGTAACCAGACTTTTGTCCGAGTAATTTTGGGCCATTTCTTTTTGTGCCTTCATCATGAAAGAGGCATTTTCAAATAATGTCAAACACTGAAAAATTAAAAAAATGGAGATACAAGGTTTTGTTCCGCCTGCAGCAATATAAATATAGATAAATTGAAGTTTTCGTTAGAATCCATGTGTCTGGACATGCTTTTGGTGAGTTGGTGTGGAATGTGGAACCCAGTTTTCTTTTCCAAACTGTTGTTGAAAGCATGCTGTGAAGCTTCTTTGGACCAATGTTGGTTTAAAGACATTGAAGGTTTGAATGCTGATGTGTGCTGACATCACAGCAAGGGGATGAAATGGGTGGCTTTGGCTTTATTTCCAACCTAGTACCATGACAGACTTTATTACAAATTGGCACTGTCCAAAAAAATACAGAAGAAGGCAAAACATTGTTTACTTTTAATGTAAGTTAACATAAAAATCTTTTATTTCAATTACTTTTGAAGTATTTCTGTTAGCACACTCATCCCGAAAATTCCACACAGTGTAAAGGAAAGCTGTTGTGCTCAAATGGTGTAGAAAAAATAGAGATACATGTTTTTTGGACAGCTAGGAAATCATGCCTTTATATGGCTGATATTATTGTCCTCAAAATATAGCTGCCTGGAGAATGTGGTTTATATAGGGTTCTATGTAGAAACTTTTTGAAAATAGCTCTATATAGCACCGAAAAGGGATCTGCTATTTTTATATTGTCAAGCTTGTGACAATAGAATAACCCTTTTTGGTGCTATATAGAAGAATTTTCAAAAATGTTCTATATAGAATCATGTACAACACATTCTCCATCAATCTGAGAGAACCATTTCACCATGCAAAGGACCATTTAAGCATGAAATGGTCTTATATAGGACTCATGGTTCTGAAAAGATCCATTCCCTTTACTAAAGGATCCTTGAAGAACCATCATTTTTAAGAGTATATAGTCTTTAATGTGTCGACAAAAAATTGCCCATCTTTATTAAAAACAATGGAAAAGCTAGGTGTCCTCAAACCAGGGGCAGAAATGACTGATTAGATTAGAAATGTCTGCTTATTGTTACCATAGCAATAAAAAATGTGTGAGAGAATGAAGACTGAGGCTGACAGAGCACCGTCCATGATATCAGACATCACTCAGCAGGATTTGACTCAAAGCCAATACTGACGTACTCCTGAAACATCACTGGCACTCCGGCTTTGTTTTAAAACACAGCGATCTCTCTGGGCATTACTGAGAACTTCTTTAATCAGAGATTATTTTAGTTCATGCTTTGTGGCTTTGCGGCTCGCTTCATTTGGCAGATTCATTTGGATCAGGAGTACAGTGAGCATGACTTCGCCGCTGTACAGGAAGCAGTGAAAGATTTAGCCATGCGAGACAAAGAGCTGTCAGTCAAAACAGAGAGGGTATGAGTGGGGGCTGAAAGCCCATATCATCAGACATCGCAGTCTCGACATTTGACTAGAGGCTGTTGATTGTGGCGATGCTTCCAAAGCATGTAGGATCATATCAGATGCCCCTGTGCTGCAGCATACACCGTTCAAAATGATGGTGCCAAAAGGGTTCATGCAGCGATGCTTCCACTTTTGGTTCTCTAAACAACCTTTTAGCGGGTGGAATACTCCAGAGTTTTCAATCTAATCTCTATCAGCTGCTTCTGAACTGCACAGTCGATTACCAGACAGTAAATTCATGCTTTTCCCTAGAAATGTTTTGAACCTGTGTATCTTTTTTGCCTCCGATCCAATCCAAGTACTTTAAAATAGTACTGGCTGAAATTGATCTTTGTGTGTTCACAGATAATACAACCACATCATTTATGTAAGGTAATTTTGATCATAAATTGTATGTGGACACCTGACCATTCCCTGATGATGGTCACTTACAGTGGTGCTTGAAAGTTTGTGAACCCTTTAGAATTTCGGCATGATTTGATCTAAAACTTCATCAGGTGTTCACAAAAGTCCTAAGAGTAGATAAAGAGAACCAAATTAAGCAAATGAGTCAAAAACCCCCTTGGTTGAGGGAAATGATTCAATATTACATTTCTTTGAGTGGCAAAAGTATCTGAACCTTTGCTTTCAGTGTCTGGTATGACATCCTTGTACAGCAAAAACTGCAACTACATGTTTCCGGTAACTGTTGATTAGTCCTGCGCATCGGCTTGGTGGAATTTTAGCCCGTTCCTCTGTACAAAACAGCTTCACCTCTGTTATGTTGGTGAGTTTCCTCCCATGAACTGCTTGCGTCAGGTACCTCCACAACATTTCTATAGGATTAAGGTCAGGACTTTGGCTTGGTCTAAATTCTTTGACTTAAATTCAGTTCATTGTTCCATCAATGATGGCAAGCCATCCTGGCCCAGATGCAGCCATGTGCCCATTCAGTCAAAGGAGCATTTGCAAGGTCAGGCACTGATATTGGATGAGAAGACCTGGCTCGCAATAGACATTCCAATTCATTCCAAAGGTGTTCAGTGAGGTTGAGGTCAGGGCTCTATGCAGGCCACTCAAGTTCCTCCACAATAAACACATCAAACTATGTTTTGTGCACAGGGGTGCAGTCATGCTGGAACAGGAAAGCGCCTTCCTAGAACTGTTGCCACAAAGTTGGAAGCAACATTCAGCCAACACTTAGAAACCCATTTCATGATGTGATGTTGCTTCCAGAAGCCGTTCGTAACTCTGTAGTGAATTATGCAACAGAAGGGAGGTGATTTTTACGTGCTATGCGCTTCAGCACTCATTGGCCCCACTTTATCATGGTCTACCACTTCATGGTTGAGCTGTTGTTGCTCCTAGTTGCTTGCATTTAACAATAACAGCACTTACAGTTGACTGGGGCAGTCAACCATATTGTGACACTATGGACTGATATGTTTGGTTGTGTTGGAATTTACCAGTTATATCATCACCTTCCTGATGATTTGGCTACCACTTACCTTAAAATGCTGCAGTTAATTTTAATTTTAAGTGAACACAGCCATTAAATACAAATACATACATTTTTCAGTAGATAATTCAGGAGATTAGATGTAAAAAAAAATGGTAAATGATAACATGGTAAATCGTAAAAGATCTAAAAAAATGGTACTCCTCACAATCCATGCAAGACCTGGTAGACCACCAAAACTGACCCCATTCGATAAACAGTACTTAAAGGTTAAAAGAGAGAAGAGAATCAAGCTTCGCTCTTGCTTCAGATCTGAAAAAATCCAAAGGTGTTTCTGTCCATCCTTTTACTGTGAGAAGACAACTCAGCGCTATGAGCCTGAAAGGATGTGTAGCTGTCAAAGAGCCTCACTGAGAAAAGAAAACAGACAAAAAAGAAGAAAATGACCACTCCAGAGTCCAGACCTCAACATTACTGAATCTGTTTGGGGTCATTTGGATTATGAGAAGCAGAAAATGCAACCAACTTTTAAGACTCAACTTTGGAGGTGTGGAAAAAAATTCCTGCAGATTTCTTTAAAAAATGAAAGTGAGTCTCCCAAAAACAATGGAAGCTGTAATAAGGGCAATATGTATTATTAATATTAATGAATAATTATTATTCATATTTAATTGTTGAGGCTTCTGTTTTTGGCTAAAAAATGATTAACTTGTACTTTATGGCCTTTTTGACTGGAAATTAAATAGAGGTGGCTTCTGACACAGTACTGTACATAATGACTGAAAGTTTGAACTGATACTTTTGATTACTTATGTGTTACCATTATATAGTGTTATTTTTTATAGTATCGAAAATGCTATGAATTCATATTTGTCTAGCCTGTGTTTTTCTCCCAGTTTCAGCATCAAGTCGACAGGGGAAGCTTGTCTAAAATATTGCTTGTGGTAGGCAATCATTTGCTGCAGATGCAGCAGATAGATATTAGGTGGTAAAATGATGGAGTCGTCTTTTTGAAACACTTTCTTTGGAAACTTCTATTGGAAGATTTTTTATGGAACCAGTTGTGGTTCCTCTATGGCACCACTCTGAAGACTTTTAAGACAAGAAAATACAGGCAGAAGAAACATTGTGGTTTTCTGATTTTTGTGTAAATTGCATGCATAACATAAAGTCTCTTAAACTGTGATTATAAAAATGTCAAGGCTCAAAAGACATTTATTTCAACACGTTTTAACAATTTACCTCTGTTTACTACTAATTATACTTTCCAAAATGTAGCAGTTTGATGTAGGCTTACCTCAGTCGCACTTAGCACAACCATGTTAGGTCATGTATCTCTGAAAAGCTTAGACTCTAATTAGAACATACAAATATGTCTATTTCATTGGTAATGACAACATCCACACAAGTGAAGCATGTTTTCTGAGATCTCACTGCAGCTCTGAGACTCTTTTTTTAAAGGTTTTCTCAAAACTGGCTTTTCACAACCAAAAACCTCCTGTACTAGAAAACCTGCATTCATCAAATTGTATTATTCCTCGCATTTTTCTGAAAGATATTACAGAAGAATTTCTTATTGCTTATAGCTGGATTTCTATGAGATTTTGTACTACAACATGACCTCAAACGTGTTCTAGTAATAAAAACGCATAGTGTTTTCTTGATTAAACAGTAAAAGAATGAGACTTTAACAGTCTGCTCAGTAGAATCTTTTCTGGATTGTGTATTTAAAATAAAATTACATTTTTATAATTCTAACATCATTCAGATTCTAGTTTTTAAATGTGCATTAATATGCATTTTTTGCATGTTTAAATATATATTTTTTGGGGGAAGCTTCAAATACAAAAATGTACTTGTGAGAGTTAATAACCTTCAGACCTTCAACCTTCAAAGCTTCCTTTTGTTATCTGTTGTTTTAAAATGATCCTGTTCACCTGTAGTGAATATCTTAAGGGTGCATTGTCACCATCACAAATTCACCGTTTGTATTTGGAAATGGCAGCTGTTCTTTAGTTTGTGGGAACATTCCATGATGAATGGACCAATAGAAATGCTCCAAGCTGATGTGGAATAAGATCTTATTTATATTAATGTACATTAAAGTTAAGAGCGTTTTTCCATCTCCTATAAAGTTACCATTTCTGAATGTAAGGCCTTGTTATGACACTGACATTATGCAGAGCAGTACAAATATAATAGAGACTACAGATAGTCTCACTGTGTGAGCTTGTAATTCATTTCTGTTCAATTAATTACTATTGAGTAATGACTTTATGTAATACGCACTCAGCTCTAATAACCCTGCAAAGGAATTCCTACATTTATTTACATGATCAGTTTTTTAGCTTTCATTTTTTTCCTAATGGTAACTGAAGATGCTTTTTTTTCCCCTTTTTAACTAACTGGTCTCCCACACACTTGATAAATGTGAACACATGGAAGGTTCAGGTTATTAATGTGGGACTGGGATAAAAAAAAGCAAAGCCAGTTTTTTAAAGTCTGTCTCCTCTCTTCATTTTCACTCGTGTTATTTTCGTCCCACAGCAGCTCCCAAAGGGCCGGTTAAAAAATTCACTAGTGCTCCATATTTGGTGGAAATAACACCAGCACATTGTCCAGGCGACAGCTTCAGGAAGTTCCAGTGATGTTTTAATATCTGAAAATGCATGACCACTGCCAGGCATGGCCAGATAATAATAAAATAGCAACATGTTCTCCCCTGTATGTAGCACACCGTTTATCTTCTGAGAAATGTAATATGGGGCTACGTTCTAGAGCGAGTTGCCACATTCGTGAATAATAGAGAAGTCCGCTCTATCTGTAATGTGATCCAGTTCACCCACTCAGCAGAATATTACAGGGTTTAATTCCAAATTACTTCGCTATCACTTTCCATTTCATAAACAGTTGGTAATGGATGGGGGCATGGCTTTATCAGATGCTGGGTTTTTGGTGGCCTGCTCAGGTTATGCACCGAGTTTGTTTAGTATATATTAAGAGTTGTTTTACTTAGAGACAGGCTGAGAGAATGAATGATCGTGTTGGAAGCCCAGGGGGAGACTGAAGCCAGAGTTATCAAACAGAGAGGACAGGGCTATTCCTGGTGTTTTGATTTCATCTGCAGGGGATTAGATGGCAATTCATTCTTAGGCCAAGTTTTCCAGCCGGAAATGTGTTTCTCTGGTCAAGACACAGTGGATCAGCCCTCAGTCTCGGCTGGGTGGGAGGATGACAATGATGATGGGAGTGCTGCAAGTAGAAATTTCAATGAAAATCACACAGTTGTACAGTCATATACACAAGTGTTGGAACACCCCTGGTCAAATGACGTGCTTTGTCGAATTTCTAAGTGAAAATAAGTTAACACAACATCTACATGAAACATACTTAAAGATGGCTATTTTGTGCACAGTTTATGTTTGTTTGCTTATTGGAAAAAAAAAACATAAAAAATAAAAGGTGCCTTACCTTGTGCACAAGCCCCATTTTATGTTTCATTTTTTTCCTATATATTAAATACAGTAAATAAACAGCAATCATGCATTAAAATGTGCAGAAGCGTGTTCTCTGTAGAGGATATGTAACTTATTTTTACTAAGACAATCAGCAAAACATCATTTGACCGGGGTGCCCAAACTTTTACACACAACTATATGCATTTTCACTCGGGTATGGGGGCCAATTACTGTCTTAAACCAAAGGTGGCAAAAAGGGTTATTTGTAGTGATGCCATAGAAGAAGGTTTTGGTCCCCTAAAAAAACATTTAGATAATTAATGTCTTAAAATGTAGCTGTTACATTCAGTTATTCATCTTAAATTGTATTATTTAGTTACTAGAATGAAATTAATAAATAACTTCCGATTCACATGAAAATGTGTAATATTTGTAATTATATACTTTTATATGTACATAACTGCTAGTGTAAAACTAGTGTAGAACTAGCCTCCGTCACTCAAACCTTCTCCTTATTAGGCACTTGCCACTTTAGCCCCTTAACATTCCAGGTTTATTTTATACAAAGGCTTATTATTCAGTAACTACAAGGACTTCAATGCAAACTAATGGAGCTATTCTTAGATTATAAAAGTGTGTAATAAAACCATGGCTTATTAGGGGATTAATGGCCAGTGGCTAAAATATTTCCCCAGTTTGATTATGCATACATGGCTTCTAGAACATTTTTTTCTTGTAAATTGGCCTACATGCATATTTTGTCAGTTCTTCTTAGACTCAGTCAGAATGACTTTGGTATGATTTTGCATGCAGTTTGCCTGATGCTAATTTCCATTGCTTTTTTTTACCTATATTAGCTTTATAGCTCTGGTAGAAGTACTACAGCAGCAAACTTTGGACACTAAAGATGTCTTGGTTGATGGACTATGCTTTGGGTAAGGGGGGGATTTTGCTCAGTCAAACTATCACTTTAAGTGCACTAGCTTTCAAGTCTTCCTTTTTTCATTCACATGGCATTTATTCATTTAACACATTGATGTCTGGCTTTCTTAAACTGTTCCTCCATGACCCACGTGTCGTCATTCATCACTGGTGAGCGGCTACCGCTTGTGCTTGGCGTTTTTAAACACTGTCTGGAAGTCCATAAGGACGGAGAGGAGTGCGAGCGGAGCTGCTTGACATTCCGGAGCTAAACTCCTGTGTACTTGTGGGTTGCGGGTTAAAAGCAGGCCTCTGTAATTATGGCGGGGGAGAGCTGAAGGAGCAGTAGGACATTAGAGGTAAAGGTGTGTGGGGGATAGCATTTACAGCGCAGGTAGAGCTGCGGAAACAGCGGCGGTGCCCTTCCGAATCGGACAGTTCCATCCTCATGATTTATTCAGTGCCGGCAAGGTGCCCTTTGAAATGGCACATCCCAACAATTATGCAGTCACCTTTTTGTATCGGAAAATGACAAGTTGAAATTAAGTGCTCAAAAGATGGATACAGTGCAGCACTTGACATTTTGCTAAAGCAAATTATATTTGTCATTTCCAATTGGGATAAACAAACACATCGCCATGGTAATTATGTTGTCAGCAATATTGCGTCAAGCTATTCATATGCAATTGTCACGGGCTCTGTGCGCTCTGTAATGCAAAACAGAAGAAATGCATGAGGCGGTTTTGGGGGTGGCGTCGAATCTTTTAGCTAGAAATAATTACCTTATCAGCTGAGCGACTATGACATGTCTTGCCATCACCAGTGTCTTTTTTAAGCACTGTAATTGATTAGAGTCATGATTATAATATGGTGTTGATTTCATTTGCAGGAGATTAGATGGCAATAAGTTCCATAAACAAGTTTTTGACTATGAATCTCATTCTGTGGTCAAGACTAGGGCTGGGCATCAAAATTCAGCACTTGTATCGAAACAAACTAGCAAAACACAAAGTACAAGGTAACAAATTACAAGGTCTAAACAGAGCAAACAAAACACAGTGTAGTCACACACAAAAACTACACCTAATAAAGTGACGAGTAGACCAGACAAACACTGACTGAAATAAAGGGCTTGATAAAGGCTACAACAAATGGGGAACACCTGGGAGAGGGAGGAGGCAGAGACTACAGCCAGGTGAGGATACTAATAGGGAAGGCGGGGGAAAGGGCGGAGCACAAGAACCAGAACAAAAACACAAGCACATGGCTAAAGAGCACATGGCTACAATACAGGGCATGAAAACAGATGAAGACAGGGACAGTGGAGACCGTGACAGAAACTGAGTTGATTGCGTTCTTTCAATGAAATTAAGTTGTCAGATTTACTTTAAGTGTTTGTTTGGTCAATGTAATCTTGTTGAGTAAAACTCAGCACCTTTCCTATTGGCTCCTGGCATCTTCTATTTGCATTTTCTTTTCTTGTTTTATTGCCCTCTTCACGTTGTCTTTCCCCCTGGCCTTTGTTGAGCATATTTCTTGTACTCCAAGGTCAACTGCCTAGCCACAGGTTACCATGTAATCCATGTAAACATGATTACACGTTACTCAATTGAACATCTTAAAAGCCATTTAACCCAGTTGCATGGAACTACTCGACATGACATTTTTAACTAAATCCAACATTTAATCTTTCAGTGTTTGTTAAAAAAAACATTGTAAACCTATCATTATGGGGCCCATCTCATTCATTTTTCTTGAGTTTTCTTTTCTACCAATCTATCTATTTTATATTGTATTCTTAAGTCTTATTATGACATTTGTGTGGTTTCATGCACCAAGAATAAAAATAATTCATCTTTAAGTGATCATTTTCCAACTTCTCTTCATCAACTACAATTAAACAGACTGTTTTTGTTACTGCCTTTAAGACTGATATAGCCTATGTAAATGGGGTCTGTGCTGATTGGCTTTTTGTAGCTTAGTTTTTATACATGGGCCCTTTACCCCTGGCAGTCTCTCTCTACAAAGTTTTCTAAATCTGAGACTACTGGGAACATTGGACTACTGGGAACTGTGAGTGGAACATTTGAAATAGATTTTTTCTGTAACCTATTAAAAATAAAGAAATGAGTGTCAAAGCCAAGTTGGTACTACCCTGGTCAAGACATGCTTAATTGGGCCTTAGTAGACGTGGTGATGATGATGATGATGATGATGATGATATCAGTGATGATTATATTATATATATCATGTTATAGGAATTTTTTGTGCCTGCAAATGATCCAAGACCTCTAACAAGTACTGATGAGTAGAATGTTGGTACAGGCTGCATATTTTATATCACAACAGTGATAATGACACTTTGTAATATCTATTATGAATGTCACTATGTGCTTTAGAATCTATCTATCTGCAAAAGTCTGAGACCACCCTTCATTTAATGTCCAGTCAAAATGGCCATTAAGTACAAACTATTTATTTTTTGCCTGAACTGAAGCTTTTACTGAATATAATTTTTAAATGTTCACTATTTATTGTGTCCACTCTTTGCATTGATTACAGTTCCTATTCTATTCAGCCTTCAGATTTGCTTTAAGTTATTAAAGAAATCTGTAGGCACATTTTTCACATCTCCAAAGTTCAGTCTTAGAAGTTGGTTGTACTTTCTGCTTCTCATGATCCGAGTAATTCCAAACACATTCAGTGGTGCTGAGGTCTGGACTCTGGGGTGGTCAGTGCTTTGTTCTGAGAACACCAGCAGCTTCTCCTTTTCTAAGTAACATCTTCTTGACACATCCTTTCAGACTCATAGTGCTTCTCACAGTGGAAAGATGGACAGAAACACCTGTGGATTTTTTCTAATCTGAAGTAAGAGTGGAGCTTGCTTTTCTCCTCTCTCTCAAAGATGGAGGCTTTAAGTGCTGTTTATCTGATGAGATCAGTTTGGGGGTCTACCAGGCCTTGTATGGTTGTTAGGAGTCCCATTTTTTCTGTAGCTTTTAATAGCAGTTTTGCAATCTCTTGTATTTCCCCCTTATTTTCCTTTGACTTTCTCCTTCCTTATGCCTCTCCTGAGAAATATCTCTTGAAAATGAATAACTTGTACTTAGACGCTGTTTTGACTGGAATTTAAATAAATGAAGGTGGTCTCTGACTTTTGTACAGTACTGTATGCACCATGCAATTCACCATCTCCCCTGCTGCTTTAATGGTTTGAAGGCTTTGTAGATTTAGAGAATAATTAGCAGGCTGTTCACCCCACATTTTCCCCAGAGGATCAGACTCTGACCTTATTTTGTCTTCTCTTCACAGAAGCCCCTCCGCTGCACCTCACAGCGACTGCCCTACCGACGCGGGTGCAGTGTTGCGCGGTGGCAGGTGTAATCAGTAAAGTCAGTATTAGCTGAGGCGTCAGGGCCGGTCAAGGTGAGCGCTGTGCCAGAGCCTCGTCACGGCTGTCATGGCTGAAGAAAGAGTTTTGTGGAACGCATGGCTTTAGTATTCTTTCGAGTGCGACTGCACCCTGCCACTCCAGACAATTCTCCGCCCCTCTTGTCTTTTCTGGGGAAAAAAAATTGCTGCGAATGAGGTGGATTTGTGTGTTATTGCTACTGCGAGGCTCAAAGAGACATGACATCAGCACAAAGTAATGTCAGGAATTCATAACAGTAATCCCTCACAGCTGCATTTTGGTGAAACCTAGAATGTAAAAAGAATTATACATTCATATGATATACGCTGATTATTACTGTAAATGTCATCCAGCTCTGTTTGTTGCTGCTGTCGGAACAAAACCTTGTATCTCCATTTTTGACATTTTTCAGTTTTTGCCATAATTTGAAAGTGTCTCCTGCCCTTTACACTGTGTACAAATTTCATGATGAATGGACCAAAAGAAATGGCCCAAAATTACTTGGAAAAAATTCTGGTTCCATTGACTTCCATTAAAGTATAGTATGTTTTTTCCTTTTCCTGTAAAGTTACCATTTTGGAGATACGAAGTTTTGTTCGGACAATAGCGATATGCTATTAACGACATTAAAGGAATACTCGTGATTTTTTCCAGTCTAATTCCAATCTTTTTTTGCTACATGTGCAGCACACAGTCGATTACCATGGACAACTATTTCGCATTCAGTAAAATAACAGAAACATTGACTCAAAACACATTTCTAACCAGCACCTGCCCACTGGGTTCTATTATAAGTACATTTTGAGTCAACAGTTTCTCTGTTCTTTTCTAAGCACTGGGAAATGACTGTCTGTGGTAATCAACTGTATGCTACAGATGTAGCAGATTAGGCTGAAACCTAAGGGGAATTCCACTGATTCTGCAAAAAAAGAAATGCATATTTAAACCATTAAGATTTAATCAAAGTCATTCAGAGCAGTTTGAGGTGAAATGCTCCATTCTCGAAAATGAACTCAGTGAGTCAGAATTGTTCACAGTGGTGGTGATAGGAACCAGACATCTGAAGAGTTTAATGCCTCTAAAAGCTCTCTCACAGAAAGTTATTGCAAAATGGTTACGAATGTGCTGCCTGATGTCTGAGACATTTTCCTTTTTAAACACATTCATGGCAGAGGGGTATGTGCAGGGTGTTGTCCAGCAAAAGGCCATGAATAAAAGCTCATTCTTTCAGATTTACCACCTTTTTTACCATCATTAACATTATCACTGTCACTTTGAGTCGCAATAAAATGGCTCTATTTGTGTTGTAGATATTGCAAGACCTGGTTCCCATCACCACCACTCTAAAGACATCAGAGTCAGTATGTTTCTCTGTGGTGACCATTTCACATCAAACCACTCTATATGCCTTTGTTTTCATCTCAGTGAATGAATTATGCAGAAATGCTGAAAACTGGTGGAATTCTCTTTTAAGAGATGAGTTGATGGCTTAAACTATAGCGCTTATGCTGATGTAAAACCAGCTCCATCTGTGCAAACCAGTGTTTTGTTATTTTTTAGATCGGCTGTCAGCACAGGTTGATGTTTTCTAAGCTCTAACACAGCTGGATTAGTTAATGTAATGCTTGGAACATTAATTTGGAACATAATTATAAGATGACCAACAGCAACCACCTCATCAAAAAGGACACAACCTGAGTGCCATCATTGTGCCAGGTAAGAGCCATAGATAGCAATAGCCTGGTTGCATCACTAGGGGTCAAAAAAGAGCCAGACTTGCTCTCACTGTGTCAGATTTATCATATTGGAATCTATATGTTGAGAAAGAGAATCAGGGTTGATGAGTTCACGTTAAATACTCTCTAACCACAGTTATCATCTCTTAAAATAAGGCTTTCTGGATAGGCTTGGGCATGCAGTTCAAAAGAAAAGCCTTTGAGTGGTATAGAAACTTTACATTATGCAGAGGGTTTTTAAAATTTAAAAAGTCTCTTCAGACTCATACGTCTCAGTGAAAAAAAAAAAAAACTAATGTAACACCCACTGAAAGGTTCGTTAAGGAACCAAATAAACTGCTATGGTATTGCTCCAAAGAACCCTTTTCGGTTCTATCTGGCGTCTTTATTTGAGCGTATCACTCTTAGCAAAAAGGGTTCTTTACACATTTAATCTGGTGCAACACAAGGTTCTCTGAATGACGCCCTTGAAGAGCCACATTTTCTTCCATGTTTAAAAAAAGAGATTTGTGAGTGTGACGAAGGCCTAAAGAATGTTCCCATAGTATAAAGGTTCTTAAAATTCATGGGTCCTTCCTAGAACCTTTACATTATGTGGAGGTTCTTTGACCTTTGTAGGATTTCATTTACAAAAGTGGTGCTCTAACAAACCATCCATTGAATGGTTATTGTAGGGAAACAAAAGTGGTTCTTCCATGGCATCACACAATAAACCCCTTTCTGGCATCTTGTAAAAAAAGGATGTATGACTTATAACAACATTAGAACCCTTTTTGGTGCTAGATACAGTTGTGCGCAAAAGTTTGGGCACCCCTTGTCAAATTACAGTTATAATATCCTCCTCAGAGTTCCAAAATGTTATGGTATGTTTTTTAGTTTTAAGCTTTTTGAAGTTTAGAACCACATACAGAAGACTTTCCATCATAGAGAAGAAGTATTTAACCACACAATGAACTATTTATGCATTCGGTTCTTTGACTCATCAAGGCTCTATGTAATAACCATTTCTATAAGTAATTTCCTTTTATTTGAGGGTGTATTGCTCTTGGATGCTGTCACAGTTAAGAAGCAATAAGCTTTCCTAATGGCAATTTTATAAATACATAGACATAATTTGAATTTTATGATGAATGGAATGTCATTTATAACTTGCAGATGGATTTTATGTGCAGTGGTAAAGAAAAGAAGCTATGCTGTGAAAGAAAGTACCCTTGACATCTTGCATTTGTGTAAAATGCCATGATTCATGACCGCTGCTGAATTTAAAAATGACCCCTCATCTTTTGAAAATATCAAAGCTTAAGTTGGCACCACTCAAGCAGGCACCGCAGTCTGGAAAACCAATAATAAACCAACCATGATGCAGAATATTGCTCCTTGTACTGTTAGATAAACGAACCATAAAGTCAGAGGTTCTAAATCAGACCAGAGTGACATCTGTCACACAGTTTAGCACTCATTCAACTTCTAAACATGTAATTCACAGACTATTGATCTGGCATGTTAGAGCTCATGAAGCTGAGCAGTGCTATACATTTTACCATGAGTGGAGTCCTTTCACAGGGCATTTATGGAAAAGGTCATTTTCCCTATCAGTTATATTCATATCAAACTGAACCTCTCGCCAATGATACAGACTTTGGTGCTGTCTTTTGACTCGTTTAACCCCTTTCACAGCAGCCATAAAATTTATATTTCTACCTGTTTTGTAGGTCCCTCAGTTTTTGTGCTATCCATTTTTTTCTTCAGTAACATTAATGGAATATATTTGGATGGAAATGTGTATAATTTACAAAACTAGAAGCTGGACTTTCATCCTTGTAGGTGTTTTTATTGTGTTGAAATGGGTGTTTTTATTATGGCAGTCATATATGATTCATTTCTATGAAGAAAGCTGCAGTTATACTGTCTGTTTTATCTGGAAAAGCATGACTGTTTTCACAGCAGGAGGTTCTCATCTCTCCATTTTCACCCCTCATTGCTCACTAGCAGCTTAACACAGTCATAACATTTCACACACAGTGAGCCAACAGTGTCCTAGTTAATCTGAAAAATATTTTATTTGTTAATTAATTCAAAAGCTAATTTCCCCAGCCACTCAAATTATAAGGAGCTGGACTCCTTTTTGACTCTATTTTGACTGTGAGGCACAATACAGGCCAGCCAATCACAAGAGAAGTCATTTACATATAACACTCTTAAAGACACAGTAACAAATCCAGCCTGTTTATTTCCAAGGAATAAAAAGAGGTTGAAAATGGTCATGTAAATTTATTTATTATTAATTTTTTGGTGCATAAAACCACACAAATGTTGCAAGTAGACCTCAGAAGAAAAATATAATGTGAGATACATTAGATGTAAAAAGAATATTAGATAAATGTTCGGTAAAGTTACTTTATAGGCCTGTATTTAGTAACTTGACCTGAGTAGGAAATAATGTAGTGCTGCTGGGTTGTTTGTGTCTGCGTGTTTATGCTGCTGCAGTGCATTCGCCGGATGACTAACTGATAATAAAATACCACCACTCTGATTGTGGATGAGTGACTGATATCAAAATGCCAGCAGCGATTCCGACCACGAATCTGCGGAGCGTTTCCATGCGCGACTGGGAGTTGCTCACAGGGCCGTTAATCTTGAGTGACGGCTGAGATGGCCGCTGAAAAGCAGGACGGTCAGCCGTAAAGCACCGCGCCGAAGGGGAAAAGGAGGCCGCATCGTGTCGTCTCTGCTTCACTCATTTTTTACATCCTCACTCATCTGTGGTGTTAGATCACCTCAGCACTTCTCCGTGCAGATTTACGGCCTGGGCTGAGACTAATTTACACGCTAATGGATCCAGCGCCTTCCGTCCTGCAGTTCTGAAGGACGCGTTCTGGTGCTCACTTTCTGAGGAGAGTTGAGATATACAGGAGTATGAAAAAAGGACACAAATACAAATAGCATTCAAATAGTGCAGATAAAATCATAGTTTAGGTAACTATTACAGTCCGTAGGGCAATAGCTAAGCTGTATCTGAAAGCGATTTTTTGGCAAAAAGTAAGATTTGTACAAATACACCCAAATATAAAAAATCAGCAGACATGTTAGGTGTCCAAAGTTTTCTTTTTAATACTTCAAATGATCAGGGTTTTATTACACACACTTCTATAACCTAAGAATAGCTCAACCAGTTTGCATTGAAGTCCCTGTAGTTACTGAATCATAAGCCTCGGTATGTAGTAAGTCTAGGATTTTAAGGGGGTACGTTTTGCATTGGCGCCAATGTAGCTAATAAGTAATCACAATGAATTAGCACTGGGTAAACTGCATGACATCACACACTTTCCTCAAACCATGGCAAACAAGTATGTGATAATTTAAGAGCACATAGATGCTAATTGACCATTGGCAAAATAATTGACACACACTTAGCTAATCACAACCATCTTTAAGCACTGCTTTGTCTATCAAATGAAGGAAAACTCAGACAAACTACTCACAACAAACCTGCAGTGAGAAAGGCAGTAGCAGTAATTGTTTTTAGAATTAGGAAGGTGTTGCTGAGGAGTGTGTAGTACAGAGGATATTATTATCATCTGAAGGCAGCGATGGGAGGATTACTTTTGTAATGTATTTCAATACAGATTACAGGATACATAACCTTAATTGTAATTTGTAACATTTTCTGTTAGATTACTCAACGTGAGCAATGTATTTTAAATACTTTGGATTACTTCAAAATTGTCTTGCATTGTTGTATTATTATTGCATGTAGCAGTGTGAATGAATGTGGCATTCACACAATACTGCTACCTAAAGCAGACTGAACTCAGGAGTCACTCTGAATATATGCATACACTTGCTGTAGAGATGCAAGATGCAAGTATGTAAACACAAAAGCAGTATAATATTTTGTCTGGTAAAACTGAATGTATCACAACAATGTATAATAAAGAATACTGCACATTTTGATAAGGAACTATTCATAGAATTTACTATCACTCATAGGCCTGCAAAGTTGCACAGAGCAAGGAAGCAAGCTAGATCAAATCATTGTTTAACATTTCCAGATATTTAGGTAGGTATATGCATAATTGGATAGAAACAATTTGCCAAAAACATATAATTAATAATTAAATTGGCTGGCCTCCACTCATTGGTTTGTTTGTTAGCTAGACCTGCTTAGCAAGCTAGCTACTATGCTGACAATGCTAACAGACTGATCTGCAGTCTGCTAGCAAATTGGCTAAGTAGGTAGCCTGCTAAGTAGGCATTCTGACCAGCGTTTAACTTTACTGGGACAAAAATAAACTTACCTCAAGGTGTTTCTTCACATTAGAAGTCCTTGGAAGCAGGAAGCAGCTTTTTTTCTGGCAAGCAGTGATCACGCTGCACAATAATATTGCAGTTTCCTTTGTCATCTATGAATATGAAATGATTCTTGAATTTCCAAGACAGAAATGCATTTCTGCTCTGGCTATGTGTCAACTCTATCCTCTGTGTCGTGTGCAGACAGGCACTCTACACTGCATGCAAAGCCTACGATGTTGCAGATATGCTTTTGTGCTTTGTTTTAAATCAGGGGCTTAGGGGAAATTAGTGATGTCTTTAAAATTTCAGAGTGAATACTACAGACTTAAAAAAGAAGTACCTTTAAGTAAACTACTGATTTTAAGAATGTAACTGAATCCTGATTACCACCTATTTAAATTGTAATTGTAACTGAACACAGTTAATCATTCCTCAGAACTCACAGCTCAATATCAAAACTATTAATAGGCTATATTTGGATTACTCTGCTTGCCGAAAACCTATTCTAATATGATATTAACATTGGAATTCCTATCAAAGCTCATGTTTGGTTTGCCTGTTATCTTAGGAGCAGATTCTAGTTTATATCTATTGGTAGACATAAATCCTCAACTGCCACTGTCACACAAGGTGTTCCTCAAGGATCAGTCCTTGGCCCCCTGCTTTTCACAATGTATGTGCTTCACCTTGGCCAGATTGTTCAGCAACAATCTCACCTAACACTGATGATACACAGATTTATCTCAGTAGATCCACAACAGCTCTCCCTCCAACTTTAAAATTATAGATGAACTCCAACTTTAGCAAATTAAATCTCCCAAAGCCCTGCTCTCCAAAACCCCCTTTCAGTTCACATACATGGCTCCACCATTGGCATAATATTTGACAATACACTTACTTTGGAAGAACATATTAGGTAACTTTCTAAAAGCACTTTTAATCGGCTGCACATCATTGCTTGACTTCGAGCCTTACTAACTCCAGAAGTTGCTAGTACCCTTATTCATTCTCTCACAGCTTCATGCTTAAACTCCTCTAAATCCGTCTTCACTGGTACTTCTGGTAAAACACTAAACCGACTGCAGTTTATTCAAAATTCAGCTGTGAGAGTTCTTACTCATAGCAAACACTCAGTACACATCACACCTCCTTCTCTGTTAATTATACTGGCTTTCTGGTGAATAACAATCCTATTTCTCACATATAAAGCACTATTTCTAAGCTCCTGCTGCCCTGCACATCTTCATGTCTAATCAGGTCCAACAATATTGGTGTACTGGTGGTCCCTAAGTTTGGTTGGTTTGGTTACTATGCACATGATGTTTAGAATTCTTTAAATTGGCCTTTGTGCTACTAACCTTTTGGTCTGACCGTGCTACAAATGCTACCTGGTGGTCTGAAAACATAGCAGCAGTAAGTAAGAGAGGTAGGGCTTGTCAGAATTTTGCAAACAATCAACAAGTGAGATACAAGCATTTACTTCCTGTTAGCTACATTAGCCTCCATTTATCATGACCTATTACTTTTAGAGATTTACAGTCAGTGTGATGTTGGTTGCTGTTGTGATTATGTTTTTCAGGTTTGCTTTCAGTGTGCAGAAACCGAGCAAGCTCTTTTCCCGCATTTAAGGATCTAAAAGATATGCCCCCTGCTAGATGTTTTTTCACACTTTCTTGTTCTATTACACTATTACATTGCCAGTGCATTTGAGTGGACTTTGACCCCCTGTAGCGTAGCCCATTCCATCTTGCTAGTTTAGTCTTGCCAGTGGGCAAGAGATGGATTGAAGGAGCCACTGGTGTCAGTCAAAAGCATACTTTCCAATAATAGCCTGTGCTAGCGACTCATTGGCATGCGAGAGAGATGCAGGTATAAACCAAACAATTGTCAAATCAATCAGCCCCCCACCCTCTTTCTCCTAAACGATGATTCAACTCTGCAGCTCCTGCTTTCACATCGCAGAATCCGCCTGAGTGCACTTCCAGCAGTGAAGACCAAACTTCTGCTAGACTTGTGCTCATTTCAAACATCCAGCCATTTATGATGTATTGACTGTGGTTGCGCTTGAAAGGTCTGCTGGAGCGAGTGGTTAAAATGCCAGGGCTTTAACAATGCTGATTTGAAAGTTACTATAATACTCAATGTCTATTACTAAAAAAGCTGTAATCATTATTAAAAGCACTGAACATTCGGTTCCTCACTTTAAATGAAACCTACAGCCCCGTTCTGTTAAAAGAAATACTGATGGCAACTGAGACGCTGTTTAATGTAAGATGTCAAGTGCCTTTTTTTGAGTGTGTCCAGCCCATGTATGGCGCTTTGAAAGCCGACATTTGAAGCACGTTGGATGGTTATGATTTCAGAGGAAAGACGCACCAGTGTGCTGACACCCCTTTTCATACAGCAGAGATTACGAAGCATTGGAAAAACTATATTTCATTTTTCCAAGTGCCTGACATGCCTTCATTTCCTTTTTAGAGCGCCATTACACGGCATTGGCTTTCAGTCACCAAAGCATGGTCTTCGTGCTACTTATATATAGCATTCGAAAGCATTCTCAGACACTGTATAGCTTTTTAAAAGCAGTTTTCTTTTAACAGCATGTAATTTGCAAAATCTGCCAAAAACAGCAGGTTCTAAGCTTTCTTTTCTTTTTGTGTTGCTCTGTCTTCTCTGAAACAATGCTAGCCGCTAGCTTGGTTAGCTGCCAGCGTGTACAGGAGAGTTCCACTGCTTTTCAAATGTTTAGGCTTTGACAGAAAACATCTTTAACATCTATTCTTCTAAAAATGCTGCCTCAAAGTGAGAAATGACCTGAATTGGCCTATTTACTCAAAGTTTGATTAAAGGTTTGATTCAAACCGCTGGTAATATGAAAGCCATGCTGGTAGTAATATAACCCTGTTTTACCGTTGGTTAAAATGGTGACTAGTATTACATTTTCTAATAAAACAAATCTACCAAAAAAAGTCAACAGAAGGGACATGTTTCTTTTGCCAAAGGGTCTGGTGCTGCTCTGTCTTTTCAGACTCAACACTAGCTGCTAGTTTGGTTAGCCACCAGCACTTACAAGATAGTTCCACTACTTTCAAATGTTTAGGATGTGCCTAAACACTCTTAACCTCAAACCCAAAGAAAGAGACACAGACTTTGCAATGCGGCATCCTCTATGACTACTGTTTAAAAGTGAGAAATGACCCGAAGTGTACTTTGTACACAATTTTACAAAGTTTTATGTTGTCTGTTTTGCTGGTAACATATACCCCTTTTTAGCATTGCGATGCTAATTGGTATTATAGTTTCTACCACAAAAAATCTAACCAAAAAAGTCAACAGAAGGGACATGGTCCTTTGCCAAAGAACTGCAGCTGCTCTGTTTTTTCAGACACAACACTAGCCGCTAGCTTGGTTAGCCGCCAGCACTTACAGGACAGCTCACTTCTTTTCCACTGTTTGGAATTTACCCAAACACCCTTAACCTCAAGCCCAAGGAAAGGGACAAAATCATTGCAATGCAGTATCCTCTATAACTGCTGCTTCAGAGCGTAAAATGATCTGAAATGTCCTTTTTACACAAGTTTACAGAGTTTGATGTTATCTAATCTGCTTGCTAAACGTATTCCTTTTTAGCATCGCAATGCCAGTTGATATTACAGTTTCCACCACAACAAATCTAATCAAAAAAGTCAACAGAAGAGACATGGTCCACTGCCAAATGGACTGGTGCCGCTCTGTTTTTCTGAAACAATACGAGCAGCTAGCTTGGTTAGTGGCCAGCATTTACAGGCCAGTTCCACTGCTTTTCAAATGTTTAGGATTTGCCAAAACACCCTTAACCTCAAGACCAAAGCAAGACACAAAGGCTTTGCTATGCAGCATCCTCTAAAACTGCTGCTTCAAAGTGAGAAATGGTCTAAAATGTCTCTACTTACTCAATGTTTGATATCAGATTTTGCCAAACTGGCTGGCAATGTTTAAAATATATCCTTTTCTCAGCCTCGCAATGCATCTCTACTACAACAAATCTAACCAAAATGTCAGCAGAAGGGACACGGTTCTATGCCAAAGGTGTCACATCATTTATTCAAAAACAATACTAGCCACTAGCTTGGCTAGCCACCAGCATTTACAGCAGAATTCCACTACTTTTCAAATGTTTATGACCAAAACACCCTTAACCTCAAGGCCAAAGAAAGACACAAAAGCTTTGCTTTGTAGCATCCTCTAAAACCGCTGCTTCAAAATGAGAAATAGCCTGAAATGTCTTTACTTACAATATTTACACACAGTTTGATTTCAGATTTTGCTAAATTTGCTGGCAATATTAAATATTAATCCCTTTCCCAGCCTTGCAGTGCATCTCTACCAAACAAATTGAACTGAAATTTCAGCAGAAAGAACACGGTTCTATGCCAAAGGTGTCACATCATTTATTCAAAAACAATACTAGCCGCTAGCTTGGCTAGCCACCAGCATTTACAGCAGACTTCCACTACTTCCCAAATGTTTAGGATTCACCAAAACACCCTTAACTTCAAGGCCAAAAGAAAAAAAGGGGGAACATTTCTATTGCCCCTCACTACTTGGTATAAATTTTGCCTTTTAGTTCACAATGGAGGAGCAGCTACAGAGAAGGAAGAGGCTGTGAACACATATCAAGCAGCAGTTTCTGGAGTGTCCTCTGAGGGGCAGTAGCAGTAGCAGCAGCTATTTGTACATGGAAGCTAAGGTCAGGGGGGATTTAAGCTGGGTTTTCTAGCACATGTTCACCCCCCACCCTCATCCCAGCCCCGCTGCAAGGCAAAGATTAGCCCCACACACTGGCTACAGTTACAGCTTTGTGGCTGTGCAGCTCACATCGCAGCTACTGCTAACAAGCCTGCTTTTGACTGATGCCTGTCCAACTGGGGTTTGTGTCTGTGTGTGTGTGTGTGTGTGTGTGTGTGTGTGTGTGTGTGTGTGTGTGCAGGTGGTGCTACCTGTTCCTGTGCTTCTGAATGCATTTAACCCTGCAAACTGCAAAGGCCTGTGTGTATGCCCACACTCTCGCAGCTCCTCACTCTCATTACTACATCACCACAGTCTCAAAAATTGTAAATCCCAAAATGTAACTTCATAGGAGAAATAAAAACACACTTATATGTTAATGGAGCACAATTTTATTCATTTTAGACCATTTCTATTGATCAATTCAGGGAATTTTGACACAGTGTAAACAGTAGCTGGAATTTTCAAATGTAAAATGTAAAAACTGTTGTAAACTTATTTGTTAGCTCAACAAAATTACTTGTTACATTAGCAGTATTTTTCTGTTTCCTATAAAGTTTAGGGATTAGGGCTGTCAAACACTAAAAATAATTAATTGTGATTAATGGAATTCATTTGTGTATTTAACTGCAATTAATTGTTTGTCATTTTTTACTCAAATATGACCCTAAATAAGCTTAATCAAAATGTATATACTAATACTTTCAATAATTCAACATTATTTTAACATTATTTTTTATCATGTGAATGCAGGGTTCACATGAATCTGAATATGATTTTCATATATATATATATATATATATTGTATCTCCATTTTTGTCGTTTTTTAGTTTTTGACATAAATTGAAAGTACTTGTTGCCCTTTACATTGTGTATCTATCTATCTCTCTCTCTCTCTCTCTCTCTCTCTCTCTCAAATATATACTCTATATATATATATATATATCTTATATAGATATAGATATATATATATCTTTTTTGATGGAATGTTGATGGAGTATATTTTGATTGATGAATGATTTCATCGCTCATTGCTCGCTAGCAGCTTAACACACAGAATTTCTTAAAATTTCACACATGGAGAGCCAACATTGTCCTAGATGATCTGATAACAGTTATGGGGAAAATATTGTACATTATTATTATTATTATTATTATTATTATTATTATTACTATTGAATTATTATTATTATTATTAGTAGTAGTAGTAGTAGTAGTAGCAGTAGTAGTAGTAGCAGTAGTAGTAGTAGAAGTAATAGTTTATTAGTTAAAAATATGTGAATTTATTTTCATTCCGCAAGCGAAGTGGCCACTAGAGGGCCTGCAAAAAGAGGCTACAAGCCATTATTAAGCTGCTGTAAAACCCTTTAAAAAGTGCATTTGGTGTGATGATGTCTACAATAATGAATTCTTTCATAGCAACACACAGCACAAGCAGCTGAGCTTCAGTCTGCACTACTACATATGGTTTAAAAGGTCAAACTGTAAAAATGCTCTAACAGTTTTAAAAAATTAGTGCCATTAATAATTTTACATGTTAACTTTGATAACTACACTCACTATACATGTTTATAGAATTCAGAATTTACCTATTATTTTTATTGTAATTACTGAACAATATATCGTACAATTAATAATAATAATATAGCTGCAATTTGACGAGTTAAAGTTTTCTTTTTTGTTTTTTATTTTAGTTCCAAGAAGATCAGTTTTTCTATTAGTTCTATTAGTCTTCACTTTACACTCCAGTTCCAGTGGTGAAATGAAGTGGCAAATGTCCACCAGTGATTTTGAATGTAATTTCCGAAGAATCCTGCTCAGATAATGAACCTGATTGGTGAAGGACTTGCTCTGTTCATGTTAGTGTATTGGTTAGCACTCAACACGTGTTACAGAAGGTCTTCATAGTCAGGAGAGTTCCTTGAAATGCCTTTGTGTGATGCTGCGGTCAATGCAGACAATGCTACCTTCAGATTTATGCAAGGACATGAGACATCTTAGACATCACGATTACTTGGTCCCTGACCATTACGTGTTCTTTTATTGAGGAGAAAAGCTTGTGTGCATTATTTTTAACGTTCTGTGAGTCAGGCATTGAAAATACCTCATACTACACTGTGCAAAGCTGTGTCCTCAAGAACTGCTGCTTCAAATCAAAGTGAGAAATGCCTTTTTTTGCACAGCGTTGGAAAGTTTGTTGCGAAGTTTTATTTAATCTGCTGGCAATATTAAAAATACACCCTGGTCTTAGCATCGCGATGCACATTTGTATTACAGTGTGTGACTTATATGTAGATCTAATATCAGCAAGGTGTGAATACATTACTACCGTTTGATTGATTGACCCCAGATGTTGTGGAGATATATGTGCGTATGTGTGCGTGATATGAAAGAATGCTCGGGAGAGCCGCGGCAGCGTGTGGCCCGCGCTGCCATTCTGCTAATGATTTGGCATTGACAGTCTTGGGGACAGATGGGGAGTGCAGGCGAGGCGTTCCATTGAATAAAAAATGACACGCACTCACATTTCCTGAGATGAACGGAAAAAAAAAGAGAGAAAGAGCGAGCCTGCCTTTTGAAACCTTAGACAACTGTGTGCTATGTGGGGGAAAAAAAGAAAGAAAGCAAGAAAGAATGAAAGAAAGAAAGAAAAAG
Source organism: Colossoma macropomum (assembly GCF_904425465.1). Classification (NCBI taxonomy): domain Eukaryota; kingdom Metazoa; phylum Chordata; class Actinopteri; order Characiformes; family Serrasalmidae; genus Colossoma; species Colossoma macropomum. Next base: position 10,845,878 of record NW_023494805.1, read on the forward strand.
GGAACAGGAGTTAATTGCATTCAGCACCTTTCACTGCGAAAACTGTGCCAGGGATGAATTCATTACATTTAGTCGCTCAGATCAGCGAAAAAGCAGAAGAGTCGATGATTTAGGAACACATCCGGAATTGAAGAAAAACGCTCGAGGTAATTAGAGAGAGGCTCATCTTCCTTTTTTGTAACCCCCTTCTGAAGAATTGCAGTGTCTCCAGGCATGTGCTCATGCCTATGGCTCCTTCTGTCTTTCATTTTTTCCCCCCATCCTCAACCAAAACCAAAACCACAACAGATACTACTGGAGGGTTTTGACTCAACAAAGATGTTACATGGTAAGGATGGACAAACTTCAGCCACATATTTCTGCTGGTTGCGTTATGGTTTAGACTGGTTGGAGCTTTGGCTTCTCCAGCCTGGTAACAGCGAGGCCTTTGTTCTGTCCGTCATGGGGCCTGATGAAGAGCCGTTTGAGGAGTGGTACCGCGGTGCAGTGAGGAAGAAGAGGGTCCGGAGTGCTCCCCTCGGCGTGAGTAAGAAATCACGTCCCCAGCCGCTGTCTGCCATCCAAAGCCGCAGCACATCCTGTGGGAGTGAGCGGGAGGCCAGGCGGCCACATCAAACAATAGCTTTCTGTTCTAAACAAAGCCAGGGCAAACTGCCGGAGGCCCACACCCCTCTCTCTCTCTGTGTGTCTCTCTCTCTCTCTATCTCTCTGTCTCTCTCTGTCTCTCTCTCTCTCTCTCTCTCTCTCTATCTCTCTCTTTCTCTCGCTCTCTCTGTCTCTCTCTCTCTTTCTCTCTCTCTCGCTCTCGCTCTCTCTCTCTCTTTCTCTCCCCCTCTCTCTCTCTCTTTTTTCTGTTCTATCACTTTCTCTGTGTCTTTCTCACACTCTTTCTTTCTTCTTTTCTAACTCTCCTCTTTCTTTTTTGTTTCTTTCTCTCTTTATCTTTCTTTCTCCTCTCTCCTCTCTCTCTCTGTTTTCTCTCTATTTCTGTCTCTTATCTCTTTTCTTATCTCTTTTCTCCCTTTTTTCACTCAATCTTTCCCCCTTTTCTTGGTCTTGGTCTCTTTGTTTCTTTCTTCAGACTCTATCTCTGTCTTTCTTTCTCACTTTATCTTGCTTTCTCCTCTCTCTCTCTCTCTCTCTCTCTCTCTCTCTCTCTCTCTCTCTCTCTCTCTGCCATTCTACCTTCTCCTCTCGGTCTTATTTGCTTTCCTTAATTCTTTAAATGTTTTTCTTCTTTCTCTCTTTCTCTTATTTATCTCTCTCACTGTCTGTCTTTTACTTTTTATCTTTTTCTTTCTCTATCTCCTCTCTCTGTCTTTCTGTTTCTCTCAGTTTCTTTCTTTCTTTCTTTCTTTCTTTCTTTCTTTCTTTCTTCTTTTCTGACTCTTTCTTTCTTTTTTGTTTCTCTCTTTTTCTCTTTATCTTGCTTTCTCCTTTCTCCCTTTCTCTTTTTTCTTTATTCTCTTTTTCTTTCTCTATCTCTTCTCCCTATTTTCTCTGTCTCTCTTCCTTTTTTGTCTTTTTTGACTTTTTTTTTCTTCTCTCTCTCTCTCTCTCTCTCTCTCTCTCTCGCTCTCTCTCTCTCATTCTGGCCTCAGGGTCTCCGGATCTCGTCCAGAAGGCCTGCTTGTACGCTGCAAGTCTCGACTGTCTGTCAAACAAATCCACGCTGGCCTTTTTCTCCAGCACTTTCATTTGTATGCACAGGCCCACGAGCTTGGCAGGGACTCGCACAAAGAGAAATGTGTTGATAAAACACAAAACAGCGGCAAGGCAAGTAAACATGTGTCCAAACACAGCCAAGACTCTGCAACACATTTACCTGCGAGAGACGGACTTTTTCTGTATGCACTCCATCAATTTAAACAGGCCTGGACTGCTCAGTTTACTGACATAATTTATTTTCACCTTTTAATTAAAGGTAAGGAATTTTATTTATTTATTTACGATAATGAGTACCAAGCCAACAAATTATGCATAGCATTTGTTTATGAACTCTTCACAAAGAACTAAGGTTCAGCTAAGTACAAAGCACTTGTTTTTTCCACTGTGATCTTGTGTGCCTTTGTCCACGCCCCCATAAACCAATGTCATTAAACTGTCACGAAGAAGACACCTGGAGATTTGGTGCCAAGTGGAGTGGTGATATTTCAGCTCCCGTCTGCTTGCCGCTCGATCAGTTCTGCATTGTCGGGGCGGGCAAGATCGCTTTAGCACAGATAAGATTGTTTTTTCTTTAACACTTCGCACATTGGGATGTGTGGGGTGAGCACAGAAAACAACAGCTGTCATGCAGGCTCGGCCATCACCACCCATAATGGCTCAGTCGAGAAGGAGGACAGCGGGCGGGGGAGCTGGTGTCTCCGGGGCTTTCCATGAAAGATGCTATTAATAGGTGTTGGAGGGCAGGTCCACCTGGTTTTCCAAAATGTTAAAACACTTGTTCTTTTGGTGAAGCACTGTAGATGGAAGATTCTTCAGTTTAGTATTCTTTGGGGAAATTTTCAATTTTATATGTATGGCACTTTGTATAGAGCAGCTATCCAGAAGTGTGAGATCAGCCTCCTGATCACTGTCACTGAGGGCAACAGTGACAGGAACACTACATAGGAGCATGAGGAAGAACCACTGAAAGGAACCAAGACTCGAAAGGTGAAACTTCTAAAGAACATGAGGAAGAAACACTGAAAGGAACCAAGACTCGAAAGGTGAAACTTCCAAAGAACATGAGGAAGAAATACTGAAAGGAACCAAGACTCGAAAGGTGAAACTTCCAAAGAACATGAGGAAGAAATACTGAGAGGAACCAAGACTCAAAAGGATAAACTCCCCAAGAGCATGAGAAAGAACCACTGGAAACAGCTAAGAATCAAAAGGAGAACCCTTCCTCTTCTGGGCTTCACTGGACTTAATCAAAGACAAAATTTACAACACTAAGAGGAACCTAGACTCACGAAACTTTTGAAGATCATGAGAAAGAACTGCCAAAAGGAACCAAGACTCAAATATAAAAGACTCTCTAGGAGCATGAGGAGAAAATACTGGGCAGCAGTGGCATAACTACCAGGGGAGAGCTTGTGGGGGGCAGCAGTCACATTGGTGAAGAATTTTTTGTTTAATTGGGCCCCTCCAGGCTCAGACTGTCCATCAGGAGAACCGTGAGAGTTTCTGGCCAGTAGCCTGACCTGTCAGTTGGACCATCAGTTGAGCTAAACATGATCTAAACTAGATCACCGTGCAACAACATCCATTAATACCTCAACAAACCCCTTCCTCACCCATCTGCCCCCTAGTCTCCCAAGCTTTTGGTCTTTTTAACACACATAAGTGGTGTGCGGGTAGTAGTTAGATCTGAGAATAATGTTAGGTCAGAGATGTGCCATAGAACTAGTTAGCAAGATAACTTAGCCAGTCAACTAGCACAGCATCATGGTTGGTGCTGACAACTTCACAAAATGGATGATAAGAGGAGAGAAGAGTGGAGCTAATAGGGGAATAACTAACACAGCAAGAGAACAACAGGTCAGTCTTTGGCCTACTCACCTGATCACTCTAGCTAGTTGGCTAATGCTACAATGCTTATTTCTCTCTGTCAGGAAATTCAAATTAACCCACCACTGACTGAGACGGTCTCTGTTGTCGGTTTTGGCATGTTTGGCGTTTGCTTACAACATTGGTCTTGGTTCCACTTCTTAGTGTACTCATCTTACAGCTGGTTTCATTCAAACAGAACCCAACAGAACCATCTTTAATCATGGGGAACACTTTTATGCATACACACTACTTTGCAGTTTCTGTGCAGTCTGTTTAAAGGTATATCTGAGCTTTACCTTCATGCATCCAAGTACTGAAAATATCACATGGAAAGGAGCTTCGGTTTCACTGGAATGTTTAAGTGACTGAGCTGATTATGGCACTGCTACACTTCATGGATTGGTGTCCTAGTTAGAAAGGCTATTAGGTGTCACACACTGTCGGAAAAAGGTACTGTGTGGGTACATTTTTTGTTTTTCAACATACAAACCACGTTGTTGTACCTTCAAAGGTGCAACAATGATTTTACTGGCCAGTTGTGTATCTTGAATAAGTTTTTCCAGGTGAAAGGTACATGTTTATACCTTTTCATAACCTAATGTTTTAAAACAAAACAATAAAATAAAAAGTGAAGTGAATGAAGACAGAATTTGCAGAGTCCACTTAAACACAACATAACTGCAATGGATTATGGTACAATTATGTTGCCTAGCTAAAAGCATTGAAGACATACCCGTGAGGGTCCCTCCCTAGCGACAGGTAGGGTGGGTACCTTAAAGGTACAACAGTGGTTTTAAGTTCCAACTGTGGACCTTAAATAAGTTTTTCCAGGTGAAAAGTACACTTGTACATTTTCATAACCTAATATTTTAAAAACAGAACAGTAAAATAAAAGCCTGGAGATGAGACGGGGTGTGTGGAGTCAGTACAACTTAGAAAATATAATTTCAGTGAATTATGGTACAATTATGTTCCCTGACTAAAGGTACTGAGATGTACCCTAAAGGTACCATCCCAGTGACAAGAGGGGTACTGCCCCAGTGACAGTTACAAACCTTTTTCTCTAAGATTGTAAGATCCTTGTTACTCCACTGCTGACAGGAACCCACATTCAGAAGGGGAACCAATTCTCCTTTAGGCTGCACCAGAAAGTGGAGTTATGTTTCAAGATTAAACAAGTTGATACAAGTTTAAGTGTGAGATTAAACAGAATCACTCAGATCAAACAGAGGAAAGATCTGTGAGACACCCCGATGCTTGATGTGAAACGTCTATCAGATCACTGCCAGGTCAAAATCTGTTGGACTGCCAATTGTGTTAGACATACACAGGATGTTTCATATAAGAATGTTATTGGCAAAAAGTTCAACATGACTGTAAGGCAGCAGCAGTTTAGGAGTTCATGTAGGGAACAGCAGTCAGGAAGGTTATTACAAATCATGACGGGAGAGTCAAACAAAGCCTTCAGCATAACCTACCATATGCATGGAAAACTGACTTCCATTGTACCACATTACTTGCTCGCAAAGTTTACGGAGGGCATGGTAACCACAAATATTGTATGCTTTAGTGCCTGTGTTGTGTTTTACAGCTCCATATGGTTGACGTATTGAAAAGTGTCCTGACAGTTGGAGCAATTCCTGATTGGGCCTTTCACTGAACTCCAATTTAACTGGATCTAATTCAATATGAGTAAATGAAGCTCTGTGGGACATTTGACGTAGCACCATTGATTCTATAGCATGCGTATGCCTGGTAGTCTTTGTGTGAGGGAAGCTGTTTGCGCTGCTTTACCCATGTGTAAATGCAGGAACGCTTCATTAACAGACACTCTGATAAGTGGTTAATTAACTTCAGCTGGCTGTTGTGGTTTCTCTTTCACATGGGTGTGGTTTTCTTGTTGTGCGAGGATGTTTAAGCCTCTGGAGTTTGGCCATCCTGCGCGATACAGAAGATTCTAGCTGCCCAACGGTCAGAGAACTTGACTTGACTCTGGCTCCAGGGGTCAGGGTTGCGATCCCCAGATGGTGGCAGCAATCGCTTTGTGCCCTTGAGCAAGACACTTAACCTCAAGCTGTTCTAACAGTTGGTTAATGGAAGTAGCTCCAGGCTCATGTAAAACAACAAGTGTTAAACGAACTCCTGCAGAGTTAAACACAACTTTGTTGGGCCTCTTTAGTGGTAGATTTAACTCTCCTGGAGCCGATTTCACACTATTGATTTTACCGTGTGAGTGAAGCTGATAAGGCCGAGGGGAGAGCTGGTGGAGAGAGAAAGGAGAGAGAGAGAGCGAGATAGCTTCATTCCATTTCCCGTACAGGGTAAAGGAAAAGCGAATATCTGTGGCCTCCTTTCTGATCCTCTGCAAAGCCTCGGCTGCTTTAATATCCAGAGGATTGTTTCATGGCAGTCCTTGCGGGTGAACTGGACAAAGGTCAGCCCCAGTTCAAGCCAGAACAAAGCCAAACTTCAGCATGGCTATATGCAGCTAGCGCATTATCAGATTGTTCCCACCCTGACATGAATGATGCGTAATACTGGCAGATATCTAGCCCTCTTGTTGCGGAGTCAATTTGTGCTGAGCCTTGGCCGGCGTTTCAAAGTCTCTTTGTGAGAACTGTTGTGTGGGATGACTTGTGTGTGATTATTCATTTAAGTGCACAGCATACGACCACTGAGTACCCAGTAATTAGCATGCGGCTAAGCACAGATTCTAGCAATGCTATTACAAAACATTGTTATTGCCTATGATTTAGATACCATTGAAGAATTAAAGACAAAGGACGGTAGTTGGCTACTTAAGGATGTAATTATGCTTAATTTAGCGTTTAGCCCTTAGCATTAAGCATACAGACGCTGAATAATGACCCCTCTGCTGCCCGGAGTGAAAATGATTGAAGACGCAGGATTAGCAGTTTGTTGAGAACATCCAGCAGCATCCAAAAATGGTGTAAGCACAAAGATTAGACAGTAGAGAAAAATGGATAGTAAGAAAACAACGAAAGGCCACACAGCAGCTGGACCGCTCCCATAAATTTTCAGTATCTGCTCCAATATTAAATAAAGAGAAAAAAATAGGTCTGCATTCTCCATGAGTCTCCATTCAGCCCAACCTTCAAGTGACCCATCCCTGCAAGGGTCAGGGATTTGTAATTAAGTCCAGGAGATTTGACTTTTTTTGGCAGCAAAAGTGTTGCTAGTAATGTAGTTTCAGAGGAGTATGGGAAATTTGTGAAAATAGCCCGAGGCTCATGGGTTTGAGCGCAGCATGGGGGCTCTGCCTGGGAGTCTGAAGAACAGGCAGGAGCCAATTTGCTGTCGCCCACCTCCAGCTGTGGACACCCCCAAATCAATGACCTGTGTTTATATGGATGATCGCGTGTGCTGAGACCGCAGGTACCGCCCTCAGCAGTCCTTCTGGCTATTGTCCTTATGCTGTTGGGTACATTGGACTGTAGAGTGGTTAGTGCTCTCAGCCTCTTAGAAAGAAAAGTTATTATTGCCATTTTCAAATAGAATGACATAATTAATTACATAGTGATGTTTTGAATTATATTTGCATTTGATTTTGAACAAGAAAATGCGCTGACAGTTTCAGGTCTGTATTTCAGCTAGTTTTTGCACTTATTTCAATGTCAAGAAATGACAAAAGCATGGCAAAAATGTAAATGATGGTTTTTGTTCCAACAAAACAAGCCTGTACTCAATAATCATATTCATTACATTCAAACAAAGTAAGACAACATACTAAAATATTAAATTAAATATGCATGTTTAACAAAATTTCTCTGCTTATTTTAATGAAGTGGAAGAGAGAAGGAATTAAAAGAGCTGTAAGAAGAGGCCTTAGAAGTTTCAAAACTGAAGCAAATGAACCCCATTGAATTGAACATCTCACTGGGGATGGTCCTCCCTCAAACTCATTTAAAGCTGATGCCAGTAGAGTTACGGCGCATACATGTCTACAGTAGCCCAAGTGAAACATATCAGAGTGTAAAACCAATGCATTCTGTGTGCTACCATGCTTTCTATCACTACATAAAAGTTGCACAAGGCTTCCTTTATTGTCGGTGCACTGTGATTTTCTCTATAAGTGAAGGTGTGAGCTCATTTCACATCAGTAAGCACTTATTATTGACTAGTTTTATCAGAGTACCAATAAAACACGACTCATGTGTGAGGCATGTTAACACTTTGGTTTGATTGAAATGAATCCTGGTGCTATAGCTTTGTTACTGCAGTTCATTAGAAAAGCCAAACACAGACTGAACCATCTCCTCCCCTTTACATACCTTATTTTCTTCCTACCACTGATGAACTTCTGATGCTGTTTTGACACATGATTGAGTTTATGACCTTTTCATAAGTGCTGAGTTAGTAATTATAGAATGGATTTAGTTTTAAAATGTGATTGGGTCACCTTCAAAGATATTATGAAATACTTGATATACACCCATATGACTCCACTGATCAACCATATTATGCATTACTGTGACAAGTTTTTGATGTTTTATAAAAGCAGTAAGACACTCAAGACGGTGTGATTTCACAGTGATTTCATGCCGCTTTGCTTTGTGGGAGAAACTATGGTAACACAGCTCCTCAATGCTTATTGAATGCCACAAAACAAAACAAACAAGATGTACAAAACCCACAAGCTCAGCTTAGCCAAGTACAGCATGATTCAGAAATTTCTCCAGTTATTCTTGCCTGAATGTATGTCACAAAATGTATCTGATCAGTTATGAATTTTTATCCATATGACTTTTGTTCCCATCATTTGTTTAGATGTCAAATGTGTCAGTGTGAACGCAACCAGAATTAAAATGCAGCAATGCATCATTTCCTGCTTTGATCTAAGTATCAAACAAAGGGAACCGGACAACAAATCCTATGTAAAAACATGTCAAAATTTGGCCGTTTGGTCAAATTACATGCTTTGTTCATTTTCTAAGTGTGAATAAGTTAACACATCCTCTGCAGAGAACACACTTCTGTGCATTTTAATGCAGAATGCTGTGTTTAACATACAGAATGTGACCTGTGCAAAAGTTATAGCCCATTTTGTATTTGAAGGTTTTCCAATATGGTAAACTCAAATAAATGTGCACTAACATTTGCTGGCAAATGCTGTAGTTTGTTAACTTATTTTTACTTATCTAAAAAAATCTATTTGACTATTTGAAAAACTTTTCCTTACCACTGAATATCCCTATTCTTATGTTTGCTTATTCAAAAGACAAGCTAAATAAAAATGTGCATGTTTTTATCATATCAAAATAATTGAAATAAATGCAACAACAGCACTGAGAAATCCAATTATTGAACAAGAAGAGTAGATGAAATAGCCGAAATAGCTGTTTTCTTACGAGCTGAAGGGTTAATGAAGATGGCTGTTTGTTTTGTGCCGTTGTTTGTCAAGGTTGTGAGATGCTGTTTAATTGTGTGCTGAGAGGAGTGTGGGTTTGCTTGCCCGTGTTTGTATTCAGTGGACAGTCGCGAGTTGCGAGGTGCTGAATGCTGTGTTTTCTTGTAAGATTACCCCAGCGTGACGTCCCTTTCAAAGGTCTCCCGCTCTGAAGAGAAACAGGACGGCCATTCCTTTTGATTCATGCACACTTTGTCAAAATAAAGCCTACGCGTCGCCCCCGTGCAGTCACAGCCTCAGATGTACAGGGCTTTGTGGAGCGAGGGAGGGGCGGGGGCAAAAAAAAAAGAGGTACATTTTTAAATAGTGATGGACTGGTGCTGGGTTTTCTAGAAAGGCAAAAAAGCAGTGCAGAATGGCCCTGTGTGCCAAAAAGCCAGCATTCTGCACAAGTGGCAGATTCCCTGCCACTTTCAAAATGCCCCGTGCACCCGGATTGGACCCCCTGAATTAAATCAGGGGATCTTCATTTATTATTCAAATGGAGTGGCGGTCCAGCAGATGGCAACAGAGGGGGCCTGCGGGGCTGGAGGAGCTGAAGCTCAGAAACCTGTGCGCTAGCCCAGCCGCCGCCGACAAACACAGTTCAAAGAGAATCAGCCATCGTGACAGAGTGAATTAGCATATTCCCATTGAGCATTGGTGCTTTAGAAAGGCCGTGTGGGGGAAACATGAGGGAAAGAAAAGGCGGCGCTGGCCCGGACCCTCTCTCTGAGAATCGGGGCTCAATGCGCAGCTGCACGGCCAACACGCAACATTGCTGTTGGCTTTGAAACAAGAAAAGCTGGTATCGAATTGAAACCTCTCATGGAATGAGTCAGTTTGTATGGATTCCAGGTGCCAAGCCCTGTAGTGGCTATTGGGGCAGCTTGCATTGATACATCAATGCGCTTTGGCCTCCGCTGTCTAATTCCATAAAGCTAAGCTTGCTCTCCTGCCGCTGACCAGGCCTTTAATTGTAAACTTTAATAAGACTTCGATCCTCACTGGCTCGAGCAGTTAACTAAATAAGGTAAGAGAACAGAGTAGTACTGACACATTCGTAGCTAATCAGTATAAAGGCAACAACATAAAGGCACGCCAAGACGGTGGCGCGTTTAATCCTGCTAAAGCTAATTAGCAGCAGCTGCGCAGTACTCGTCCTCCTCAGGTGAATGGCGGGTGGGAAAAAAAAAACATCCATCCATCAGATGGTATTTAAAGCACAGAGTTAATAGATTTTCCTTCTTGTGCTCGGGGTGGTTTTGAGCGCGCTCTCTTCCTCCTAACTCGAGCTCCAGCACCTTGACCTTCCGCAGAGGTTCAATTAAAGAGAACGGCTCTGGATTTATACTCCAGCTTTTGCCTCGCGGCTCAGAGACGCCGCTGTGGCGAAGGACAGGGCTAGCGTAAGTGGTGTTAAAAAGGCTAAATGGAGGAGGATGGCATCAGACCATGGCCTGAGGTGGCACCATCTGCCGCCTGCCACCGCTGTCACCGGGCTGTCCACAGTCGCCTTTGTTTTAGCACATTTATGAACTTGCATTGACACATCCAGCAAACCTCAATTCACTCTGTTATTAAACGGTTCCTGGCTTCTAGGAATGACTATTAAAGTCATTTTGAATTGGAAATCATGACGCATTTTTCTTCCGTACCATGAAGACGGTTGGGCAGAATAAACGCTGAAAAGGGGCTGAATACTGAATACACTGTCCTAAACATACTTCATACAAAATATGAAAAAATAACACTTTCAGAATACATTTAGAATGCATTTAGAAGATATATTGAAAAGAAACATGGGAAAACTCTGCTGTTAAAGGAGAATTCTACCATTTCTTTCACATTTACTGCATAATTAAATGTAATGTAAACAAAGTCATTCAGAGTGGTTTGATGTGAAATGGTTCATTGTAGAGAAACTTCACCACTCAGATTTCTTTACAATGGTGCTGATAGGAACCAGGAATCACCTCTACAACAAAAATAAAGGCAAAATCACCTAAAATCACCAGTGAACCTGCACATGTCTCGTGAATTTGCATGCGCAATGTTAATAATGATAAAATAGTGAAAAATCTAAAATGTGTTCTTTGAGGACTAATTTGCCTTTAACCCCCTGCACCTAACTCTCCACCATGAAGGTACTTAAAATAATACATTTCAGACCAAAACCTCTTTACAAAACAATATCTCAAACATAAAATTTTATAAAATAAGTTTCTGTGAGACAGGTTTTCAATTCTTCATCACCACTGTGAACAATTCTGACTCTAGGTTTCTCTAGAACTGAGCATTTCACATCTAAACACTCTGAATGACTTTGCTTACATCTTAACCATCTAATTATACAAAGTTTGAAAAGTCAGTAAAATTCCTCTTTAATTCACACAGTTAGGCATCTTGCCCAAGGACTCTTATTGGTGTTACATGTTGTTTTTCCAGGTGGGGAGTCAAACCCCAGTATATGAAGAGCAAGGATGTTGTCCACTACACTGTATTAAATGTTGCCATTATACTAGAAAATTTAAGAGATTAATATATATTTTCTATAAACTATTTGCCATGTCCCATAACAAAATATTTCAAATTTGACTGTAAAGTGGGTATTTTATCAGATTTTTAGTTAGTGTGTAACTAAGCTTATCACTCGTGAACATATCCACTACTGAGGATCACCATCATCCCTTAAAAGAGCTCAATAATGCTGAGATTAAAAACTGGCTCATCACATTGATTTATCAGTCTATGCAGGCTTTAGCAGAATTGTTTGTAAAGAGCAAAAAATCATTCCATTTTGAAACAAGAGTACGAGAAAACAAGAAAACAAACATATTATATGATGGATTTTGCTAATATAACGTTATGAAAGAATGATTTCATCTTGAGTTTAATTAGTGCAAAACATTTAGAGATTTTAAGCTTTAGAAAAGTTCTTCATAGTTCCTCCTCACATTTACAAAAATGGTTCCTTAAAGAAATAAGAACCAAAAGTAGCTCTTCTATGGTATTACTGTAAAGAACCCTATATAACACCTTTCATTTTTAAGAGTGTTGGTAAAAGAGTGCATTTCCTGCTCATACGCCCTTCTCTTTATGTTGTCCTTTCCGTTTGCAAAGTGCACCAGCAAAGATTTATAGGTGGCACTTGGCGACGACGGTGGAGTGGAAAATATAGCAGGTTAATGAGGCCACTGGTAACCCAAAGGTCATGAAAGTTATGAATGAAGGGGTCAGGGACTCAAGCCCAGCTGTTAACATCACACCATTGTGCCCTTCAGTGAGGAACCCAAATACTGCTGTAGAGCGAGAACCCCTGCTGTTCGCACATGTGACGCATTTTTCCAGGACAAAAGTGTCAAAGACATGATTAAAACTCATCTGTGTGTTTAACTCTTAGAAGTGTAGAGTTGTTATTGTCCTTTAGCTTTACTATTCAAATGTAATCACACTACTAATTACATAGTTGCATAATAAATGACATTTACATTTGATCTGCATTCTGTATAAACAGGCTCGGGCAAACATTTCAGGCTTTTTCTGTCTGTTTTAATATAAAAAAGAAGGAAAAAAATCTTTTGGTGGTTTTGTGATAAATAAAAACAAATGAAAAAGAAGTTACGTTGTTTTGATCTGACACGGACAAAATGTCTCAGTCTCAGTGTATATTGCCTCTCAGAGTACATTAAACCTAAAATTAAAGGATATATTCTGACAGATTTTTACTCAGTAAAGTAATATTTTTAATTAAATATTTATGCTCTAATGCTCTGATACATTTTGCATCAATCTTGTTCCAATCAATTTATCTAAATAAGTTTCACATTAATTAACTCTAATCTGATGCTAATTAAAACACTAAAGCACACACCTGCAACCCTCAGCTTTCAGTTCACGACGTCCTGAGCACCTACACGATTTACGTCGCTGAAGATTTAACAGCAGCAGATGATTATGACCCTGGCTTCTGGGGGTTTACTGCAAAGTCCCTTGGTTTGGGTAAGTTTCAGCAGGAGCTGAGAGGAGGCAGGGCTTGTAAATCTATCCCCAGGTCACGCTTTTATTGTGCCTTTTATAAAATACAAACATCTGTCGGGTGGGGTTAAGTTGCGGTAGCTCTCAGTAAAAGATGTAGACATCATGTTGCTTTTCAGAAGCACTGCACCTGCCTATATGCTAATTGGTAATGCAATTGATGTTGACAGTTGACCGCCATACAGAGTGGTTTTGGATGTTCTGCATTGTAAATTACAGACCGTTCTCTACCACTGTTTTTCTTTGGGTTTTTGTATTTTCAGTACAAGTTATTGGAAAAAGGTTTTATGCAAAGTCATTTTTGACTATTTCTGTTGATCTGTTATAAAATTTTGACCAAATGTAAATCGCAGTGTTTAAGGTGTATAAAAAATGACATTGTAAACATTAGAATGGCTATGTTTGTTCATATTTATCAGTATACTTTGTCCTTTAGTAACCAAGCAATATGTAGAGCCAATAGACAAATGAACAGAATGTAATTATTAAAAGATAAATAATAGGTTACTTAATTTTAGGGTACCAGCAAAAACAGCACTCAGTCAGGTTTACAGTAGTCTTTGCATAAACATACATACATCCATGAATTTGTTACACAGGCAGAGCCAACAAACATAATCAAATAAAAATATTTTTAAGGTGGTGAAATAATGACATGAAAAGAAATTCAAGTAACTTTCTGCATTTCAACTTAAAAAGTACAAAATTACTGCCTCAAAAAACTACTTAAGTACTGAGTATAGGAGCTTCTTGGTGCTTCCCGCATCTATCAGCATTGGAACTGAAATGTATTGGGCGTTGTTCTTTTGGGGCCCTTGTGGTGTAAAATAAAATGCTGAAGCTCTAAAGTAAGAGGTGTGAACAATCGCAAAACAGTATATAACTTGTTTTCCAATGTAACATGATATAATGAAAAAATAGTAACTGAATGTAAATGACTACTTAGAACAGTGACACATGCCAGTTGCATGTAGCCAGAAATAGCCAGCGTAAAACACTACCGGCAAAGTTAACATCCTGGGCTAAAGCATACTGCCACATCTGGGGCACTGGGGCAGTACTCCTCTTGTCACTGGGGCGGAACTCTCAAGGGTACATCTCAGTACCTTTACCCAGGGAACATAATTGTACCATAATTCACTGAAATGATATTTTCTGAGTTGTATTGACTCCACACACCCCGTCTAGCCTCCAGGCTTTATTTTATTGCTCTGTTTTAAAACATTAGGTTATGAAAATGTACAAATATGTACTTTTCACCTGGAAAAACTTCACAATTGGGCCTTAAAACCACTGTTGTACGTTTGAGGGTACATTTACATTGTTTGTACCTTGATGAGTGAAAAATGTACCTGCACAGAACCTTTATTTCTAACAGTGCAGTCATGAAAAATGTTTTCAAACAATTTATATTTTACCACTGATGACTTGATTTGCTTTGACATTCCTGCATAGCCTATTTATTTTAGTAAGAGAGTGTTATAAGTACCAAATTCAGAAACCACTGTTGACAACAACAACAATGTGCTCTCCAGGAAGCCTGCGTATGTGGGAAGGACTTGTGGTCTTCTCTTGATGAGCTATGCATGCCCGTGCCCCCCTTGACAAACGCAGTGTGCAATTATCTTTAATTGCCCAGTTATCCACTGCAGTAATGTACATGTGTTTACAGTGTAAATTACAGATTGTAACATTTGTAACAAATATTTTGAAAGTAATTTTAGAGATAGAATTTCTTTCAGATTTGTGTTGATGGCATTTATTTTTAACAGTTTCTGAAGAATTCAGAACTCATACAGTGTTGGTCAATGCATGTTGGAAAGCATTCGCTCCTCGCCGTGAACGTCGTCTCAGCCGACCACAAAAATTCCCCTTCTGTCTTCTGATCATGACGACTTTATTCTTTCTGCATTGTGACATTTCAGAAAGATGATCTTACTCTACTGTCCGCACCACACGTCCTGTACGACAGTGCAGTTAACTCAAACAGATTTGAAATATTGCGGGGAAAATTCTCTCTCGCCAGGTCCGCCCCGGAGCCGCGGAGGCCTGAAACCGGAGCAAGCTTTCCACAGTTCCCCGCGGTGCCGTTCGTTTGGACCACAACAGCCCACAAATCTGACCGCAGTAGTCCTCCCCTCTGTCGCCTTGCGAGGGAACATAGTCTTCTATTAGAGACTGCAAGAGCTGGTCTGGTTTGAAGTGGAATGCTTTAAAGGTGGGAGGGGAAAAAAAAGGAAAACATGGCTTCAAACTGTAGGCAAATGTCAAAATAAAGATGGAGAAGCCCCAGTCCTTCAGAAAGGGGGAATTCAATACAAAACATGTCCTCATATCCTGTCCTCTGTCTTTTTTCTTCCTCTCTCTCTTGTCCTGGTCTAAAGGCGGTAGAAGTCTGTTTTTGATTTTGAGAGCAGAATATTTTTTATCTGTGTTACAATAATAAATCTGATATCCTTCTGGGAGAGTTTATTTTGAGGGAGGTCCAAAGTATTAAGAACTCCGTGACCTGCAGTAGGATTGCAGTATGATGACTTTACAATATTGCATATTTATAGACTCCTAGGTTCATAGGGATTGTAGCTCAGACATGAGAACAATGTTTCTTCTCCACACAAATAAAAAGCAAACAAGAGCATATGTGCTGTGCCTATACAGTTGCTCGGATCATGCTGTGGACCGCGGGGGCTGTTTCACAAAAGCAGGATTTCTCAGTTACCCTGATAATGAAAACTTAGAGCTCATATGGCAGAAAGCCAAATTTCACCTGCTTTTTAAAATAAAAGGTTTGTGCAGCATTTAAAGCATTAAAGTTTTAAAACACTCCCAAGTCCATTTAGTCCATATACAGAAACTAAGCTAAAGAAAAAAAAAAACAGCTTTTGTAATGAAAAAAAATGGCTTCCCATTTTTACTGAAGCGATGTATGTATGAGTGTTTGAGCCTAGACTGCTTAATGAATAATGTGTCAGTATGAAGAGCCCTTTTAAAGTTTAAAAACCTCCATATAACTTAAAGTTTCTAATCAAATTAAAAGTTGCACTGAAAAATATATTTTAATGAAATCCATTTTATGTAAATCAGTAACTCAAAATAAATTTAAAAATCCTTGTTTGTGCATTTTTAAGCATACATTCATAAATCTAAGCCATTTAAGACGTTTAAGTGTATCAGACATTTCTATTGGAAATAACGTTTTCAGCCTTACTGAGAAATCACTTTTCTTATGCAGCAAATACTCTAAAAATGAGCTCTTCAATGAGGAACATATTGTGTTATAAAACAATCAGATGCAAGAAGCTGTAATTACATTGATCACAGCTAAAACACTGCATGGCCTCAAGTGGCTTATTGTCATTACAAAACAGTGGCAAAACACAATATAATATAATCCACCAATGTTCAATAAATTATTTAAATTATTATTAACAATAATAACAATAAACAATTAATCTCCCATCATCATAGTTTGTTAACAGTATTTGTAATTGCCAAGCAACATAAAGGCCATAAAGTTTCCATGAACAATAGAATTTAACCCTTTTAAAATCCCACCATTAGGTCCAAACTTTTAGTACACACATCTATAACTAAAGAATAACTCTGCTACTTCAACTAGCTGAAAATTAATAATAGGCCATAGAATGTTTTAGTAATAATAATAATAATAATAATAATAATAATAATCATAATAATAATAATAATAATAATAATAATATCACCATCATCATCATCATACTTTAAGACATTAATACCTGTGAATTAGTATAGAATTCATCTTGATGTGAAGACTTGGCTTCAATGCAAAATGTCACTCAACTTTACAATTTATAAGAGACACATTAAAGTTGATGCCTGTGAATGGATTTTTTTTCCATTATTCAATATTGTGCAAAAGTTTTAGACACCTGAGAAAATTATACTGTAAAAGTTGCTTCTCTGGTCCGTGAGTATTTATTGCTCAAAAAAATTGCTCAAAAAAAACAATTAATACCAATAATATTAATACAATGAGTGATGATTTTATGTCCATCAATGTGATCATTTAACCATGTACAAACTTCTCCTTGAGGAAGCCCAACATTAACTGTAGTCATCATCCAACACCTAGTTTTGCAAATCAATGCTTCATTGTAAGTGTACCTTATATATAACTTATTTCTTATTTTTTCAAAATAAGAAATTCTTGTTGCCTTTTACTGGATTTATGCTTATTTGCACATGCTTATTTTTGAATGATATATGGTGTTTTTCCTGGTCATGACGGATTGTTTTTAAGAATGTGCTTAGTTGCCTAAGTGTAATACCGCAAATATATCATATCATTTCAAATACTGACACCATATATACCACCCCCCCCCAAATAAGTAGTTTTTAACAACAGCAAACTCTCAATATACATGTATCATCTTCAGTCATGTTGGAAAAGCATCTCAGGTGGCTCCTCATGAAGCTGCTTGAGAGAATACCAAGACTGCATATGACTGCATCAAATCAAAGGGTGGTGAATTTCTAAAAGTATTATTTTGCAGTTTTAATGTCTTCACTGTTATTCTAACATAGTAAAAGAAGGAAAACACTTTCATGAGTAGGTGTGTCCAAAGTTTTGGCTGGTAGTGTAGCAACAAAACTGGTTTTACTATTGTTACATGTCATACAAGCTTTCTGTGGTAGTATGTAAAAACTTTTTAGCCCTCAGGATAAACACCCTGGAATCTTTTCTTCCCCCTCAGACTCTCCACCACCTGGGATGACAAGAGTGACGTTTAGAAATTTTAACTGACAGGTCAAGACTAACAGATTTGGTTCCTGAAAACGATGCAGTTTTCTCCGCTCAGGATGTTTGGGCTGAAGCGGCGGAGCTGAATCAGAAATTATTTGGGGCTTTTTTCCCTTTACAGAACACTCAAAGTCTGTCCCACATTAAAGAGACATGATGGTAGAAGACTTACCAAATCCTGCTTGAGTGTCCGGAGGCCTGACCACCCTGTAATGACCACATGAGCATGCATGTTGGCCATTTTCCACCGTTTTTTTTTACAGGAAGCACGCAGGGAATCTGATTTGGCAGGACGGCTGTTTTTTTCCACCTCTAATTGACTTGGGTTTGCAGTTTTGCATAGGGGCTGAAGTACAAAGCGGGTTGATGTTTAGGGGAAGGAAAAGGGAAAAAAAAAACTTCTGGCGGTAAAGTTGCCCTCATTTCGGCACATTTACACAAAGGAATAATTCATGACATCTCTGTTTTAAAACAAAGCGAGAGGAGAACTTGTCTCCAAGATGTTGTTTAGAGAAAGAAAGGAAGAAAGAAAGAAGGAAAGAAGGATATAAAGACATGAGAGAGTGAGAAAGAGAGAGAGAGAGAGGGGAATGGCATCAGTGTCTGTTTCCTATCTGTTAACACAATGGGCCTGGTATCACGAGAGCAGATTGAAAACAGTTGTGTACACAGACTTGAGAAGTGAGTGACAATGGAACTGATTCCAGATAAGAAGCCAGTCTGGCACCTCACTGTACATATAAGGGCATATTTCACTCGCGGTTTACGCAAAACCCTCACAATGTCTCTTGTCTCCTCATTGTCTATTGTCGTGCGGCGGATGTGTAATAATATTTAGAATATCTTCATCATATAAATATTTCCTCCTTAACTGCTACGTCCAGCTAACATACAGCTACATCAATCACAGCAGCTGTAACAGAGAGGATACATTCAAGTGGTCTTTTTTCTGACCTCCAAGACACCTGCATCTGAAAAAAGGAGGCAGATGACAGACTTTGCGTTCTACATGCTTATTATTGGCATCTGTTGAGAGAAAAAATGATATACTGCATAAATAATTACATATCGGCTAATCATTTTTAAAATTTTTGCTTGGTACCATTTTACACTAAGCCTGCCCTCATGAAAAATATATGAATGGTTTAAAATTAGTTCATTAATGGTTATTAATTAGGTCAAAGACCTTATAATTTAATAAACGGTTATAACACAATAGGCTAAAGTGGCACAAGGGCTAAAGTGATTTGTTATATCTGATGAATATGAATATTTGATGAAGCTGACAGGTTTAATGCTCACTGATTTTCCTGTAGAACACCTTTAGAACCCATCAAATGCATTTAGTATCAGCCATTGGTCACCTATTAAACCATTAGGATCCTTTTACATGGTCTCGTGAATGTTTTGAGTCATAAATATCAAACATGTTCGATAATATCGGAGGACCTCCCATCACTTCAAAGTTTGATCGGAGGGTCAAAGATTCACTTATTTCTCCTCTCACACTAACAAATCATCAGTTGATTCTGATCAAGCTATCAGCCTTGAACTTAGCTTCAGATTGTGAAAATTTGTTTCAAAGGGGATAAAATTGGGTAAAAATGATGTAGTGTAGGCCCAGCTTAAAAGAGGAAATATTTGACCTCAATTTGAATTGATGAACAATCTTGTTTTGTAGAAAGAAAAAAATGTCCTTCACATTTATTTTTTGCCATGTTTTCTGACAGTGAAGAGGAAAAAGTGAGACAACAGACTTAAACTTGTCAATACAGAATGTTAATTCAATGTGTATGAAATGTATTATATAACTATGTAATTAGTTGTGTAATTAATATATTTAATGTAAATAACAAACTGTATATTGTGTGCAAATCGAATGGCAAAGTTATAACTCCAGAGCAGGGGTGCCCACATGAGGGGCAACAAACCAAAGCCGGGCCTAACGGACATTTGATTCCGCCCACCTTAAGACCCCTCTTCCCCTGTCAATGAGAAAACATCATTTTATCCTTATTGGTTTGTAGCTTCTCATTTTTGTTCTAAAATGCCATTTTTGATGGACATTTATTGGCAAAACATCAGGTGTAATGTTATTAAAAATCTATGACCCTTGACACCATACAGTTGTCCTTAATGATAACACTTTACTTGAACCTGTGATATAACATTGACATAACTATACCATAAACACTTACTCCGCTCCACATGAATAATTAGACAGGCAGAGAGATGAATAAATATTCAGACAGATAAATATTATCAGCTTGTACCAATAGGAGAACCATTTGGCAGTATGAAGCAGAACCCTTTTGTGAAAGTCTTGTTGTAAAGCTCGGCTCTCGGCTAAACTCTAACACTGACAGAGGCCCAAAAGGGCGCGTCTTCACGTCATGTTGTCTTTTCATTACAGAGTGGATTAGTGTCTTTCAGAAGGCCGTGGAGTGAAGACATCAGAACCTGCAGCTCTCCATCAAATTCTGACACAGGACTAAACCAGCAACATGTAGTACAGCTGCACAATATGGACAAAATGCTGGTGTTGTGATTATGCTGCTAAATGTTATGATTATGATATTCCTTGTGATTTCTGTGATACACAATGGCAAATCAGTAATATAGCAGTTTAAGATTGTTTTAAAGTGAGCTCCTTGATTCATCAGAGTTAATCTGTAACTGTGATTGGTCAAGAAGCTCACAGCACACAGCTAAAACCTTGCGATTGGCTAGATGGCTCATTTGCATATTGCAATCTTCTGTGATATCAGTATTACAAATAGCAGTATTGTGCTAACTATTTCCTTCATCTCCACATTGCTCTTTGAGAATACTCTTTGGGCCTTTCTTTCTCACTGCACCTCCATCAAGGTCCCCAGCAGGAATCCATTACGAGCCATTTGTTTTCTGAGGTGCAAGTGCATTTGTATTTACTCAGTTGTATAATTTGGAAGGACCTGTATTTTTTTGTCAGGGAACATTCCTACAGAAAAGAAGACAACAAGAGAATATGTCTCTTATAGATAGATAGATAGATAGATAGATAGATAGATAGATAGATAGATCGACAGACAGATAGATAGATAGACAGACAGATAGATAGACAGTCAGATGGATAGATCAAAAGATAGACAGACAGACAGTCAGACAGACAGGTGGATAAATTGATAGATTGACAGATTGACAGATAGATAGATAGATAGATAGATAGACAGACAGATAGATAGACAGACAGATAGATAGACAGACAGACAGGCAGATAGATGGATGCATAGATTGATAAATCGACAGATAGATAAATAGATAGACAGACAGACAGATGGATTGATTGATAGATCGACACATAGATAGATAGATCAGAGAGAAATCAAAGATAAAAGAGAAAGAGTGAGAGAGATAGATAGATAATGAACATTTATGATCCCTGAAGGGAAATTGGGTGTAACAGTAGCTGAAGAACATTAAACATCATACATACAAAACAAATACACACAATTACACTAAATGATATTTACTCACAGTGTAAACAGATCAGCACACACACATGACAAAGAGTTAGTGTGAGTTATTGAGCTGTTCTTTCTGTTCTGTTGATGGTCCAAAATATATGATTCATTTGAACTGAGATTCACTTCATTCCTGGTAGCTTTTTAATCTACTTTTTCTCTCTTAGTTCAGCTGCTTTTGGGGGACTTATTGACTGTTTGAGTAACACTCTTCTCTCTTTAACCTTTTTTTTCGTGTTCGTGCTTTACTGGAGTGTGTTTTTGAGTGAACCTGCTCGAGGCTTCCGCCTTCTTATAGCAACACGTTTAAGGTCAAAGAATGTGATCCAAATAAGTGGGGCGACCCAAAACCCCCTGAGCAATTCACAGCAGAACAGAGAGGTGTAGGAGCAACAAGTGTGTACCTGGGGAGGGGAGGGGGTCAACAGAAGCAGAAAGACCACCATGACTTTACTGCTTACTTTTGCTTGGGGCTCTCTTTCTCTCTCTCTCTCTCTCTCTCTCTCTCTCTTTTAGGCCTTGGCCCAGAATAGCAGCGTCAGTGTCAGTGATGGGTGCTCTGGGTGAGTGTGTGTGTGGTGGGGAGCAGTGTGAGCGGACCACCCTGAGGATCAGCTGATCACCCCCACCCAGTTTTATGGCAGAGCCTGCTGTTCAGAGTCAGCGCTATGCTAACATACAGCTCTCTCTCTCTCTCTCTCTCTCTCTCTCCACAATTTTTCTATCTATCTATCTATCTATCTATCTATCTATCTATCTATCTATCTATCTATCTATCTATTTCCATCTGTCTTTCTCACCTCTCTGTCTCTTTATTTCATGTTATTTCCACATCTCTCTTTCTCATTCTTTAAATTTTTCTTTCACTGTCTCTTGCCATCTCTCTCTCTCTCTCTCTCTCTTCTAAACTGAGCATACCACTCATGTGGAAATCTACAATATAAAATAGAGATATTTTTTCATCTCTTGAGCTCATTTAAAGCACTGATTGCCAGAACTGAGTAAGAAAGCAAAGCTGTTAGATCATAACTGTCTGCTGCAGCTGCCACAATACAGTATAATATACCGTGAGAGGTAGAGTGAAAGAGAGAGAGAGAGTGAGTTTTCTCATAAAATGCACTTGAAAGAAACAGAGCAAAGCAGAAAGGCCTAACCAAAGCATTGTATATTCTCCTGTCATTGATATCACAGTCACATTATTACTGTTATTATCTAATTATTCCATTACTTTCTTTTTTCTTCTAGTTGTTGCTGTTGAGTCATTACTTTTACCCTATTGTGGCTCGGCTCATGGCTCGCATGGCACTATCATGCCGGGCTGCGGCGGACCTTTTGGAAATGGTCTCAGTAATAAGAAGCACCCCTCGTGCCTGACGCTGAATTGAATCTGTGAAATTGAGAGCAGACGAGGGTGAGAGATGAGAGCTAATCTAGCCCAGGCTCTCTCTCTCTCTCTCTCTCACTCTGAAGGCAGCCTGGTGATGGGGGTGGAGTGGGGGGTAGTCTGGCCTTCTCTGCTTCCACAGTTAACAAGCCTCCTGCACTGCTGAGTACGGGTGGGTGAAATGTTTTTGAGCTCGAATAGGCTACGGGTTAGACACCCCACCCTCCGAATTCCAGGTCCACTTTAAAGGCTAACCTGGACACAGTGGATGCCAATAACAGACAAGCGTGATTCATTCACACTGGAACATACACAATTCGCCTTATACTGTTACTGTTGTAACAAAGACTTATATCTCCAGAATAGTAACTTAAGTGGAGAAGCAAAGAAACTTGCTTAACTCATCACTGCATTGTGTTGCCTTATGGCAACAAATCCTTTCGTTTCTTTTTTCTTTCTCTTTTTTTTCTCTTCCATTGGAGAAGGTTTTCTCTTTAAAATTGTCTCTTTAAAATTCTTTTTTTGCAATCATATGCCTTCCTGTTGCAGTTCGAACTTCTTTTTCACTTGCACACACACGGTGTGGTCTGTCGTTTGAAGTGCTCACTAAGAGTATGCATTATTGAGTATTTATATGCAATAATTTTAAGAAAAAAAAAATAATGTTACTTTTTTTTAAAATAAGTTGAAACAGTTTAGATGATCTCAGTTTAACATCATATGATTAAACATAATTGTTGCCTTATGGCAATGGCATGCAACAATGGAACTGCAATCTGCAGGACTTAAGACACAAGTAAACAAATACACTGCCACTGGGCACTGCTATTTCCACTTTTTTACACTCCATGTTGATTTTTTTTTTAAATCATGACTGCAATTTTTTTTCAAATATAACTGTTATATATATGATTTAGCGCTGAAGATTTCTTTGTAGCATGCTGTTGCCATATGGCAACAAAAGGCATCAAAATAATATATTTAACATTTTTTAGGTATATTTTATTATTTTATGATTAATTTTAAAATAATAATCTTTTTTCCCATATATGTTTCATAATTTATGCAATAAAGTGTTAACTTTTATTTATGTTCATGCAACAAGATTTCATTCTAAGTAATTTTGGTCCATTTGTATTGGTCCAGTTATCATAAGATGAACACACTGTAAAGGTGTACAGCTAGCATTTTCAAATGGTGTACAGAATAAAAAATAAATAAATAAAATAAAGTTAGTGATATGATTTGATATTACGACAGCTACATAGTCTACTGTTTTAAAACTGTAAATGTACTGACTTAAAAAAGAGATTTCCATGTATATTTATGCTTTTATTAAAAATACAGTTATTAAAACAATTATAAAAGTGTGTTTATTTGTAAATGATCAAAAAACAAAATTGATATATTGGGGAAATGCAATTGTTTCAGAGTAGTACATAAGTCTATAAGTATAGTATAACACTATGTACAGTCTCAAGAAGACAGGAACAAGAACAGGAATATATAAAAAAAAATGTACAGCTTTGTGTTTTGATCTACTGTCTTATGCATATCTAAAGCCAAATCAAAGGAGAGAAAACATGACTTCCAGGCAGTTTTGTAACATTGAGTATGCTCTCTGCACCAGTGTCCTTCAATAATAGGAATCTATGAATAATAAACAAATATTTCCACTAAAATGTAAAACAAAGTATTGATTTGCTGTCTTTAGATTCAATGTCTAAAGTCAAACCATACCAGGACCTTCTAGATCATTTTTGTACCATTCAGTAGTAAGATCTTAGAACCATTTCCTTCAAATATGCAAAGATATAAAAAAGGACATTATTACAAATAGGATTGATTCAGTGTCATATGCATGTCTGAAGTCAAACAAAAGTGGGGAAAAAAAACATTTTCAGATCATTTTGTAGCATTGTAACATTCAACATTTCGATCTTTATATAAGTTTCCCTGAAATATGAGAATAAGAACATAAAAAAGGACAATATTTTCACTAAAATATAAAAACTCTCTGTATTGATCTGCTCTGGTATGCAGGTCTGAAGTCAAAGCAAAAGGGGAGAAAAACACAACTTCCAGACAATTTTTGTGTAATACGTCTAAGCTGCCAAACGACTGCATGTGTTTGACGCTGCAGCCGGAGCGTGTTAGAAAGTCAAATGAGGAGTGTACCCAAAAACCCCCTGCTCGGAGACGCAGGCTTTCGCGAAGCTGCGGGTGAGTGTGGCGGAGCAGGTACGGGTGATTAATGGCAGTCAGAGGAGAGCAGACTCCCTTAAAGACATTTAGCCACACTGCTGGGGTAAAGTGACAGCCCCCCGTCCGTCATGACTAATGACATCCCCTTTAAAGCAGCAGCAATATTGCCCTAACTGTGACAGACTGATGAGGGTCCTCATGAAACCTGATTTTAGCCCTCATTTACATAAGCATGCCTTCCGGATGTGTAATTACGTGCATGTGTGTGTATGTACAAAAAATAAGTCGTCTACTGGAGACTTGGACTCATCGTGTTGAGCTTTGAAGAAATTCGGTTGGAATTATGGCAGGGCTTCTGTGATAAAATGCTAATTACACAATTGTAATATCTTTTTAAATGATTTGAATGTGTTGCCTTAAGACATGCGTTGTATATTAGGGCCACATTTGGTGTGAGCCAGTGCATCATCATTTTGACAACTGCAATGAAATATTTCTATCGTAAGTGCCTAGTAAATATAACAGCTATGAGAACAAAGCAAAGAAATATTTCTAGACCGAAAGTCGTGTCTGAAATGTTGAGGGATGTTGTGACCGTGCTTGGCAGCACCAATGACCTGAAGCTCAGTTTTGCCTTAGAGAACAAATTCAGAGCTTTTAGTTGAGTATTTGCATGAGAATGGGAGGCATGCAGGCAAAATTTTGGAAGCAATGCTATCCTAGGAAAAATCAACATGAACATTGCATTCTTTCAAGAAAAAATAGACAGTAATATAATTTATTAACATAAAATAAACAGAACTGGACAAAATATCTGCATGACTAACTGTGTGAGTTTATGGCTTTATGAACTGAATGGAGATGCTAAATGGGTCAATGTAAGGAAACTTACTGTACTGACTCACTCATACTGGAACCTGGAAAGGGTCTTTCCCAAACTGTTGCTACAAGCATATAATTGTCTAAAGAGTCTTGGTGTGTGGTAGCAGTAAAATTACCCTTCACTGGAACAAAGGGGCCTGAAAAACAGCCCAAGACAATTATTCCTCCTCAACCAAACTTTACTGTTGACACTATGCATTCCTGTAGGTAGTGTTCTCCGGGCATCGTCCATTAGATGCCAGGTAACAAAGCGCATGAGAGAGGGAGAGAACATGCTCCAGAGAACACATTCCCAGAGTCCAGCATGCTTTACACCACTCCAGCCGACGCTTGGCATTGCGCATAGTGACCTTAGGCTTGTGTGCAGCTGTTCAGCTGTGGAAACCCATTTCGTGAAGCTCCTGATGCACAGTTCTTGTACTGATGTTGCTTCCAGAGGCAGTCTGAAACTCTTTAATGAGTGATATAACAGAGAATAGGTGGCAGTCTATCGGTGTGGTCCAATCGGGAGGCAGCTGTCTAAGTAGGCAGCATTTTAAGGCGGTATTTGCACGCTCCTGAGACGAAGGCTGTTCCCTTCGGAATGCAGCATGAGTCAGCTGTCTTCTAGGGTTCCTTATTTTTAACCAAATCTGAGGCAGCATCACATGTATCCTTTGCGGAGAAGGCAATCCCATAATACTGTTCACCAGCTGAGAGTTCCATGGCTTCAGTCTGAAAAACATGGCAGACGGCTGGAGGTTTCTGCCGACTGAGGAGTTTACAAATGTAAGTTACATATGTGTGTTTGTAGATCACTAGAGATGGTTCCTGTGGTTAAAGTTAGGCAGTACACTTGCCTACTGTAACCTGACAGGCTGTGTTTGTAACTAATTAGGTCAAGATAAACTTGGCTTAGCTAGCAGGCTAGCTGTGTAAACACACTGGCTCTTCAGTACAACAGAGAGCCCACTTTGAAATATTGGCTGTTCACTGTTTAGTAGCTCTTTTTTGGTTTTATTTTATACTCAGAGATTTCTTTTCTGTTCTCAGGGACTAAAGTTACAGAAGCAGAAAGGGGCTGGCTGAGGGTCTGAGAAAGAGAGGCTGCTATAGGGCAAAACTGTGCTGAATGGCTGAAAGCAGCTCACCTTTCCAGTGCATGTGGGGAACCAGTGCTACAGCCTGACATTCTCCCTGAATGCTGAAAAATCCTTTAACTTACTGGATGATATAGAAGTTTAGAAATAAAATGTTTTTTTAAATAAATACCACAAATGCTTATTTTGGCTGCTCTGCTTGTCTTGTACAGCAATGCTTTTCACAGCCGCATCAGAATGAGGTGAATGTTGATGGCTAAATTTCAGACCTCATAAATCAGATGAGAAATAAATTGCATAGTAGCCAGCTTAGATGATTGTATTCTAACCTTTTTTATCCTTTGTATGTCAGAAATAAAGCAGGTTCTTTAAGCTGGATGAAGACAGTGAGTGAATTGAAATGATTCACAAACTACTGGTCATGATTATTTGTATTTCTCTGGGATGCAGAGTCGAGTATATAATGACAGATATGACTCCTTAAATCAGCCTGATTTTCATACACAATAAATTCCCACAGCAATGTCAATGCAAGGAAAAGAGCTACTGCAGATTCGGGAGCCGTCCTTATTCACAGAGCTAATCCACCTTTACAGCTGGAGGGGAGTGTATTCCTACAAGTGGCTGTGAGAAAACAGATCAAACATGTACAGCGCAGTGAAAGTTATGATGTATAATGGTTCTGTAGAGTGTCCTGAATGCAACGCCTGCTAAGGTTTCCTCTTGGTTTAAATGCTGCTCAATGAGAGAGGTGACATGTAAGGCAATGGCTAAATAGGTGGCTGCTTTCAGAATGGAACAAACTGTATGACAGTGCCATGTTTAAAGTCATTAAGCTTTTCACTACAACCCATTCTACTGCCAATGTTTGTCTGTAGAGATTGCTATATATGGCTATATACTTGGCTATATACTTGATACATGGCTATATACTTCATTTTGTACACCTGTTAGCAATGAGTGTTGCTGAAACAGTTGAATATAATAAGTAGAAATACTTTTGGTCACATAGTATATCAAAAGAATACAACAATGGCTTTGAAAAGTCATGTCATTGATGGAGAAGTGTAGATTAAACAGCCTTAAAGAGTTAAATGCTTTAGATGTCTGGCTCCTATCACCACTGTAGAGAACAATTCTGAGTAGATAAGTTTCTCAGGAATGCTACATTTCACATCAAACCAGTCTGAATGGCTTTGTTTACATCTTGACAGTTTATGTAGACATTTTGAAGAATGTGAATTCCTTTTTAAATTAGGAGTTTGTCATTTAAAACTGGTCAATGTAAGTAACAGTTTTCAACAAACAGATTTTTCCATAGAAAAACTTGTTTTTTAATCTAGATATCAAACATTTTGTATTTTTGGTCATTAGTAAACTGACATAATTGTAAAAGATTTGTGAAACTTTACAAAATAGCTGCTTGCTTCCTTTCATCCGGTAATGTGGTGGATCAAAATCCTTGCTGTTTCTCAAGAACATGGTCTCACTAAATGGCCAACACTTTATGACCACCCGTTCTTCCACGCAGATGAGTCTACGTTAGCGTGTATCCAGTAGCAGTAGACGGAACCAGCGCCGGCCGACTCTTGCACGATGCCGGCTGGCCGAGGGGTCTGGGTCCATACAAACCCGATTAAGAATCAATTTGAGCCAGTGTCAGACAGTCTGGCGCCTGCTGAGGGGTGAATGCTTTTGATGTGAAACATTTTATTGTTGTCTCGGATGGGCCGGCTTTGTCGGAGCGCTCTGGCGCGGGCCTAAAGTACCTGTCACGAGCCATTTCAGCGCTAACACTAACGCATTATAGGGCAGGGTGGGCCGGCACATGGTCTACATATGAAGAGCAGGGCGGAAACACATAGAGAAGAGCAGCAGGATGGAGATACAAAGAATAAACCCCCCTCCCACACCCACACAGTCTCAATGACCTCACCATGGACATGAGGCTGTACACAAGTCGGACATGATGAAGCTCGGATACAGCAACTCACGCTAATGGCATATTTATAAAACAATTTATAAACTGCATCGACATCCTGTAAAGCTTATTAGACGTCCTCGTCTCTCTTTACTTTCTCCACCGCATGTGGATGGAAACGCAATGAAACACTGAAGCGATGAGGTAATGTTGAATATGAGAAAGAGAATTATTGTCCCACTCACCAATGAAACACCATCTCACCATGTTAACGTTTTTTTTCCGTGACAGTGGAAATTAGTGGAGCATATTTCTGGGGACAGCTGCTATTGTAAAATCTGATGTGGAACTTAGCTGCTTACCAGCCCCAGTTCCATTTGTTGACTAGTATATGTGGAGCACCCCTATTAAAATGCCCAATATAGATACCATATACTGTCTCATATACGTCACGTCTGTCTCAGAGCAGGGCAGACAACACTGCTGCCTCAGCTGTGTCTTTGTGTTAAGTTGATACCTGATTCTTTGCTTTTCATGTAGGATCTTATTAGACTCTCCTCAATCTGTTTCATCGTGGATCATTACAGTGAGTCTAGTTACCATCACAACTGAACTCCTTTGAACAAATTTGTGGTGTCATCGTTTTGTAGTCCATGTCATGCCCATGTTAAGAAACCTCAGGTCTAAGCAGTTTATCTCTATCAGAAAAATGAATGAATTTTTTTAAAATTAATGTGTAGTAAACTAAAATGTTCTGAACTCCAAACATTTTGTCCTGCATTTTTTCTTTCAATTACAAGATCATTAAGGAGTCAAAATGCGAATATTCCTACATGAAGGCTAACATTGCTGCCCACCAAATCGACAGCATAAGACTAACAATCTCACCAAAATACCTAAGCTTTGCTGCTTTTGGTGGTTTACAATGTGTTTGTTACTTTAGCGGTCGTATCCTACAGTTAGAGTAGCTGGTGTTGGTATTAGTAGTATTTAGTTCAAGAATAGACTTTCTTTCATGCAATATCAACTCAGTGCAGAAGCATGTTAGCTTACTATGTAGTATGTAGCTTCTTCCACATTTCAACATTTTAATGACATTCAGAGGCAATAGCATTTTCAAAAACACCATTCATTTTTTTTTATTCAAGAATCAAACATATATCTAGAGTTCCATATTTGAGCATGATGCCGAAACAATAACGGATGATTTCACAGGTATATTTACTTATGCCTCATCCATAAATGTCATGTTTCATAGCTACTGTGGTAAGGTTGAGTTCTACAGAATGTAAATAGAAAAAATCTATTCAACCTAATGAGAAGGTGTAGTGTACAATCTAGTTTTTGTCAAAACCCCTAAAAATTCCCTTTCAATTGTATTAATTTAGTATGCAGGTGAAAGGTCACATTGTTAAGATTGTTGTTGTTGTTTTAAACCGGCCAACAGTACTCAATTTCAGTAATGCAGCATCTGAAAATGTTATGTATTGACACTAAACTAAGTGTGGTCAAAATTTCTCATTAGGCTAAATGGGAGTTTTGGCAGCGTTCTGCAAAGCTTGTCCATCCTGGCAAAATTTGCTATGAAATAATGCATTTATTGGAGGAAGGTAGATGGGTCAATTTGTTATCTAGGTGAATAACACAAATTAGCCTAAAATAACATACTTGCGAGGTCCAAGCATTGGCCAAATGAGAATGAGCCCACTTTCCTTTTTTTATTGTTCCACAAATATCTCTCCAGTTTAAGTCATGGCTACTAATGCAATGCCATTGGATAGACTAACTCATTTAAATGAGAACCCTGACTGCCAATACTGTAATGTCAGCTATCAGATGCCTGTGTTGGCTAGCACTACACTGGGAAAGGGAGGGTCACCCCATGAGAGTGAGGCCAGTTATGTTCTCCTGGAATGTAGATGGCTGCGGCATTGCAGGGATCGAACCTGAGAAATCTTAATGATTGGACCAAGCATGGACAATTCTAGGAGTGGCAGAGGTGATTTGCATAAATGACTTAAGTGAAACACTTATTTACTTTCACTAATGTAAGGTGCCACAAGATTCAAGTGCTTAATAAAGTGATTTAGACTTGCCATCAGGGTCCAGAATTACCCCTGGGACCAACATATAGACCAGGGTTTTTCATTACTGGTCCTGCAGGTCCAGCACAGTGATCAAACTGCTGATTCAACTCATTTATTAATTGCCAGGTTTAGTGGGTGTGTTTGAGTAGGAGAATTCCCAAACTGTCCTAGACACAGACCCTCCGGGACTAGAATGAAAGAGCCATGGCTTTGGCGGTTGCACCGCTCAGGAGCTTGAGTTTCACCACTGGAGTGTTTGTTCCATCCAAGGTTCCTTTTTTGATGTTCTTTAGCAGTTCTTATCATTGTTGACTTGCCAAAAGTTGGTGACAATATCTTTTGTTTAGCACTGTAGCAACTGGTAAAATTGAACTGAAATACAATGTATGGAACCATATGGAACCATCGTTTCAAGAACAGAGGGGGAAAAAAAGCAGTCCGTCTTACTTTTGCTCCTCGTGGACATTATAATATATTTGAAGCTTGACAGTGAGTGTTTAAACATGCATAAAGTTAATTACCTTAAAGTCAGATTTGAAAAGTCATTTTTGCCATTGTTATAATTGTCCATATTTCAACTTCCAGCTTAGGACATTTCATTTTCTTATTTAATAATCTCGTTCTTGATGGTTTTCATAATAGTGGGGGGATTTGCATTTGTCATTGTAATTACATTTGCATGTGTGAGCACCTCGGCAAAGTGGGTTCTCCAGAGAATCTGTGTTTAATAAAATATATTAGATAGTGTTTGAAATCAGAAGTGTGAAATTAATGTTATTGTAATTGTTCAAGTTGCTTTTTTGAAGTAAAGGAAGGGTCTTTTGGGCCTTGGCGGACAACAAAAAAAGAAAAAAAAAACTCTTCAAAGAGGTTTAAATATCTTAGCAGGTTTTGTAAGGTAGACTGCTGTGACAAGTTGGAGCAGGAAGTAAATACGACATGATCTGCTTCTATTGTCTTTCAGACTTAAAACACACAAAACTGGTTGTCTTCTCCTCCTCAGCTTTTGAAAGGAATTTCTGCTTGGATGGGAGAGATATGGGGCTAGAACATTCTCCCACCCGCTGACGCACGCCGCACAATGTTAAAACGCTTGTAGCAACACAAAAGTAAAGGTCTACGAGCCTGTCTTGTTAAAACTTACGAGTGCAGCTGCTCAAAAATGAACAGTCATACCACTTCACACATAGAGACTAATGGTATGTGCATGTCAGGATTTGGCAGCTTGTATAATTTCTGACAGCCCAGTCGTATTTCTGCTCCTTTATGCACACGGCTCAGCGGGCTGACTCTCAAACTCGCCATAGGAGACGCTAAGAGAAGGTAAGTGCTAAGTGATAAGGAGCTGAGCACACCGACTGAGCAATAATGGCTCAAAGTGATTGTATGCAGTCGTAAAGGGAATGCTAAGCCTCAGGAAACTAGCCAACCAGTTAAAGCAATGCTTACCTCTGCAGAGGTATGCTCTATTGCTGCAATTCAAGTTCCAGTCCCACCTCTACCATTTGCTGTCTGCAGCCAAAAATACAGTTGACTTTAAAGTCAGTGAGAGGAAAAGACTACCTGTTCCAAAGTCCACATTCGCAGTTTTGTGTTTGTGTATGCATATTCAATTGTTTTTCTGCTAAGTGTCTTAATACGTCGCATTTCTCAAACATGAAGAAGTGAGCAAGACCACACTAAACGCATAGCAAACGCAAAGCCACCCTGTCCACAATACTGCATTAAAGTGGTATGTGGTACTGTGCAAAAGTCTGAGGCCACCATTTAAATTGTATGACAATATTTATCTCAACAGTATGTGTGCTATTGCCGGTAAACTCTATATAACATTGGAATATAAATAAACAAAAATACAGTCAAACATAAAGCTATAGCCCTTTGATGTTATGTATCATTTTGTAGTCTGTGCCATGCCCGTATTAGGAATTTCAATCTAAGTAGGTTCTCTCTGTGAGAAATTGAATTGCATTTTCCAAAAACTGTGCCATTGTGTCCTA
Organism: Colossoma macropomum; assembly: GCF_904425465.1. Classification (NCBI taxonomy): domain Eukaryota; kingdom Metazoa; phylum Chordata; class Actinopteri; order Characiformes; family Serrasalmidae; genus Colossoma; species Colossoma macropomum. The sequence goes on from NW_023494805.1 coordinate 10,878,701, forward strand.
CAGTAAACAAAAAGATTCCAAAGTTAATAAGTTTTGTCTTACGTGCACCCTGCCCTTTTGTCACTGGATCCACTGGATTCCGAGGTAATTTAGCAGTTAAAAAATGATCCATGCTACAAACAAACTAACACTCCTTCTCACTGAAATGACACTGTATGACATGTAAGCTACTCCTGCCAAAGCAACTTAACTACCACGCTTAACAAAGCTTGTTAGTTTGTTGGATTGCTATGATGGCACCAATATGAGGACTCTGAGTTCCTTAAGTGTTTATGGGGCCAATGAATTGTTTCTGTTTGTGAAATGCAAACTCCATAATTTGTTATAGATTTAGACAACTCATAACATTGCTAGCTAAATAGCCAATCAGTTTAGGCTACAGGCTCCAAATTGGCTATAATGATCAAATGAGAGCTTAATGTTGCCTCAGTATTAAGTTGTTGAATTTCGTATTGTACTGATAACAGGTAACACTAGAGAAATCATGTCCCGTTGTCTGAGAAGAAAGAGAGGAAAAAGGGCTCTAAATAGAGAGAGAAGCAGCTGTCCATTGATATTCTAGTTAGAAGGACACAAGTTTGTTTTTCGACTTCTTGGTGCACTTCAGTCGTAGAATGTATTTGTTAAATTCCATCAGCACACCTGATTTAATTCACTGAGGGACTGATTATATAAACTAGGCATTGGGTGGTATTTAGGGGAGCTTTAGAAAACAAAGAGCTTTACATGTTGCACCCTTGGATGGCCTAAGATTTTTGCACAACAACGCACATCTTACAGTTCAACATGCCTGTGATGCTCTAACATGTTGTTTTGGAAAAATTTAGGGAAAAAGTAAAAATTTGAAGAACTTAAACAGCTAGCCGCGAAGACAATATACACATCCGCACTGTTCTGGTCTTAATGAGTGCTTGCATGAATGTGCACTTAACCTCTTACGTGGTCAGAGCTCGCCAGCAGGCCCAAAGTTTTACGCTTCTGTAACCTTAGAATAGCTTAGCTAGTTTGCATTGAATTCTTTGTAATTCCTGAATAATAAGCCTTAGTATATAATAAGCCTGGGGTTTTAAGGGGTTAAGTAAGGCCAAAAAGCACAAATGTGGATGTCAGGCAGACTGTATCTTCTCTAAATGATGAACAATCTGATCTGTCATTTACATAGTCATGTGGCAGAGTTGAGTGCTTAACTCTTACAAATTACAGTTATTGCTGTCAAAAGCATGAATTCTAAACTTTCCACATTTCCACATTTTCCACATTAAATGTCACATTTCTGTTTGTAAGTACACAAGGAGATCTTGTGTTATAATTTGAATTTGATGAAAGTTATTGTACAGCATACAGTCTCGTTTTATGTAGAAAAAAGAAACATCCTTTGTAAATTTGCTGTTGGTTATTCTGTTTGACAAACAGGAAAAAAGTGGGAAAAACAGATCTTTGCATGTTACAAACTAATTACATTTCTAATTACATTGAAATTGCATAGTAAAGCAAAAGTAATGACTCTAGACTTGTAAGTGTTAATGTTTTCTATTAAGCACACCATGGATCAATAGTTCAAAAAGATGTAATGGCTGCATATTCATTGATGCAGCCATTTTCTAGCCTTCACCTTGCGGATAGGTGGTAGGGTTATAGACGCCCACTTAGGAAATTGATTTCCATACCTACACAGGCAACAACCAGCAGGAACCCTGCTAAAAAAGGGCAAAAGATTCTTGTACATTGCTATGGACTTTGCTAATCTAAGAAAAGCTGGAGCCCACACTGCTTTTTGATGTACTTTTAACTCTGATGTTATACGCTGATGCTATCTATCTGGAACAAACCTGTAGCTTAGGCCACTGTTCCGACAAGATCTTAGTCCTGGAGCATGAGGTTCAGGGGTGATATACACTATGTGACTAAAAATATATGGACACTAGACCATCACACTTATATGAGCTTGTGGGACATCCCATTCCAAAATCAAGGGTATTAATACAGAGTTAATATAGAGTTCCCCCCTTTGCAGCTATACCAGCCTCCACATTTTTGGGAAGGCTTTCCATAATATTTTGAAGTGTGTCTGTGGGAATGTGTGTCCATTCAGAAAAAAAGAACATTTGTGAGGTCAGACACTGATGTTGGCAAGAAGGCACAATTGAAATTCCAATTTATCCCAAAGGTGTTCAGTGGGGTTGAGGTCAGGGCTCTGTGCAGACCACTGGAGTTTGTCACACCAAACTGATCAAACCATGTCATGGAGCTTGCTTTGTGCACAGGGTGCAGACATGTTGGAAATGCTGTTTTCAAAAATTGCTAGTATTGCTGTAAAATAGTCATTAAGGAGCCAAAAATATGAATGTTGCTACATGCAAACAGGCCTTAACCAAAATTAAAAGTTTAGTAAAGTCCAAATGGCCTTTTCCAAACTGTTGAAAGTATTTAATTGTCTAAAATGTCTTTGTATGCTGTAGCATTAACATTACCCTTCACTAGAACTGGGGGTCCCAAACCCTGAAAAACAGCCCCTGACCACAATCCCTCCTCCACCAAACTTTACTGTTGGCACTATGCATTCCAATAGGTAGCGTTCTCCTGGCATCCGACAAACCCAGATTCATCCACCAGACTGCCAGACAGTGAATTGTGATTCATCCTTTCAGGGAGCATGTTTCCACTGCTCCAGAGTCCAGTGGCGGCGTGCTTTACACCACTCCAGCTGACACTTTCAGCATTGCGCATCGTGATCTTAGGCTTGTATGCAGCTGCTTGGCCACTGAAACCCATTTCATGAGATTCCTGATGTACAGTTCTTGTGTTGATGTTACTTCTTTAGATGATTTGGAACTCTGTAGTGAGTGACGCAGTAGAAAAGAGGTGATTTTTAGGCCCTATGTGGTTCAGCACTCAGCGGCATCGTTCTGAGACTTGCATGGTCTACAGCTTTGTGGCTGTTGCTGCTTCTAGACACTTCCATTTAACAGAAACAGCACTTACAGTTGACCTGGGCAGATCTAGCAGAAATTTCACAAAGTGGTTTGTGGCAAAGGTGACATCCTATGACAGTGCCACGTTTAAAGTCACTGAGCTTTTCAGTATAACCCATTCTACTGCCAGTGCTTGTCTATGGAGATTACATGACTATATGCTTGATTTGATACACTTGTTAGTAATAGGCGTGGCCGAAAAATCTGAACCTAATGATAAAGAGGTTTGTCCACATATAGTGTATTCAGGTTGTTAGAGCAGGTTAATGCTAAACTGAGGTGCACTAGGACTGGGAACTGGAAACCTTGAAATAAGCCACAAGGGCAAATTGCAAAACTAACTGCTCAGCAAAAAACAAGGAGGTCTCACCTCACCTATGCAATGAATGCAAAGCTTAAGGTGCTACTTATAAGCCTACCAGAACAATACATTCATTACTTTTAATCTAGGGTGGAAAATACTTGAATAATTGCACTTTGTTACAATACTTAAATATGATATTATTTTTGGGTGTTCAGAATTTCCTATTTACTTTACTCAGGTACTATTGCATCATTTTTCTCTCATTAGTATTTTTCTATTCATATAACTTTAAAATGAAACTGCTTGTATGTTTGCTAATTCATCTTTATGCAATTACTATACCACTCATTAGTCAATGCACCGCATACAGAGTTTGTTGAAAAATGTAAAGAGAGGGCACTTGTTGGTCTGGGTTACGTAGAGTGTGACCAGCACTGATGTAAAAAAAAAAAAACACTCTAATTTTTATCTGTTAAAACCTTGACTTTTCGTGTTTGTAATACAGATTATTGGCTTTTTGGCCCTTAAAAATAGGGTTCTTTGAGTAATGCCAAAGAGGCACTTTTGGTTCCCTGAGTAAGATTTTGACACCCTACCCACACCAACACTGAATTTCACTCATTACTTATTAACTACCACATTGTCACTTCTCGCTTGATTGACTTATGAGTATTTACACAACCAACATTGAAGATAAAAGAGACTTTTGTACATGTTAGTAATTAGCTTGTCCTACTGATTAGCTTGTTTATCTGAATTTCAGTGAGGCAGAAAAAAAAAATGTGTTATTTATTTTCTAAAGTTCACCAACCAATTTCATTAGCCCACTTAAAGGCAGACAAAAGCCAGTTTTGACCAAGAAGAGTACTCCATTATCAGACCACTCACACTGAATGTTCATGATATTTTATTATATAAATATTACACAGGGGGCACAGTGCACACTAAACATAACTATTGTGTTAACCGTTTTTTAAGGCATTAACTTGGCTGTATTTTACAGTTATATGAGAAAGTTAGAACCTACTAAGATTACATGTTTTGTTGATTTTCTCAGTGTAAATAAGTTAACACATCATCTGTACAAAAAAAAAGTAAATTTTGGCATAATTCTGCCAATTTAAGTGCATAAGTTTTATTTATTTGCTGAGTTTAACATACAGGTAAAAACTCATAAAATACAAAATGTGCTATAACTTTTGTACAGACCACATTTCATGTTCTGTTTTTTTCCGTAACATGTTAAATTCAAGTAAATAGTAATTGTGTGTTAAAATGTGTGTTCTCTCTTTTGCGTGCAGCTGTGTATTAGCCTAAATACTGTGGATCCCCAGTTGCTCCAGTCTCACTGAAGTACATTGATAGTCCTGCTGTACAGTGGAGAGATTTTTGGTTTTGTGACTCAAAACACATAAAAATGCATAGAAAGTGTTCTGAAAAGAAAAAGAAATTCAAAGAGGTTAATGGACCATATCACTAATGCGCTGTATACTGACGTGTTCTTTTTAAGTCAAACCAACACATAAAAAGCCAGATAAATTGAATTACGGAGCGGGGGGAAGCTGTACTTTTGAAACCTTGAGCTTTACAGCTGCAAATGTAGCGGAGGATTTTGTTCGGCTGTGGCACACAAGGTCTTTATCAAGCACTTAACGAAGTGAAGCCCAACTCCTTCCTCTGCACAGTGCGCCTCCAGTTCGAGCGGACTCTAAGTGGCAAGGCTTCACATCAACAGTGATGTGTAGATGATGATTTATGCAATCTTTCTTCTTTCGTTTATCTCTGGACCGAGCTTCTTTCTTTTAATGAAAACGTCGCTGTTGAAATGAACTGGTGCGGAATATGAAGGGACATGCTGTTCAGCCTTTTTCTTTGGTAGTGCTGTGATTTATTGCGCCTACATGTGCCATGTCTGAACCGTACGTTGGGCCCTCGGCGCTCCTGACGCTGAAATTGGAGACAGACAGCTCCATAACTTCACCTTGGGTGACAACAGCTTCATTTTAGTGGCACGCAAATCCAGCTATTCACTGGCTTTGCTCTTTCTGAACTGATCCAAATTGAACCGGTGCTTAGGCAGGCCTCTTTTAGGGCTCCTGTGAGAGAGGGACACTTCAGAAGCACTTTTCTCAATTCGTGTCAAAACCTCGCAACTCGAAACAAGTGTGAATGCATGCTGGAGCTGAACGGAGCAAACTGGGGGGTCAGCCACTGAGGAACTGAATTATCAGACGCTGCAAATCTATTTTCCGCATCTCTCTCCCGCTCTGGCTCTCTTTCTCTGCCTTTTTTCTTCCTCCTCTCGCTTTCTCTCGCCTTCGCTCCGCTGGGACGGCAACGAACAGCATCTGTTTCCATTTGGCCATGTCTCTGCACAAAGACAGAAGAGGGAAAAAAAGCGATCGCCAGACGCACAACAGACCCTTTTTTTTGGTACCTCCGCCCTCCTTCGCTGGCAAGCCAGCCACACAGTCTCTACAGTACAGACCCTATCGCTCCCTGCTCTACACAAAGCACGGTGGGTACAAAAAACACACACAAAAAAACTCCTTTTCAATTCTTCCTCCAACAAAATCCGTGCAGAATTGTTAACGTTGCCGTGATGAGCGACGCTTTGATGCACAATCAAGTTACAAACATCATTGATCAGGCTGTAATTCCTTTTGTGGTGCCGCTATTAAAGCAGCCAGTCATTCAGTGCTACGGCCTCTGCAGTGGGACTGCATTTGAATAGCAGGAACTGCGCTGGGGTTTGTTTGAGCTTGGCCTTTTGTCCAGGTTTGTGAAAAGGAAAGAATTCAGAAGCGTGATCTCACCCTGACACTGCAGCGATTCTCCGCCTGCTCTTCAAATGCAAAGATAAGGCATTTGAGGCAATGCATTTGCGGTGACATTTCCAGATAGCCTGGTGGCACTGCCTTTCATTGGTGTATTAATGTAGCTTTTCTGTCTGAATGCTTGTGCGTTCTACAGACACTCCATAATGGTAGAACAGAGGTCAGAAAACTACAACTCAGGAGGTCACGAGTTTGGTTCACTTATTGACTGCTGCGCTTTTAGCACCAGTTTTTACATCTTAGAAAACCATTCCAGCAGCATTTCAATGTATGTTGCTTTGGGCAAAAGCGTCAGGTCAGAAAACTACAACTCAAGAGGTCATAGGTTTGGTCCACCTGTTGACGTCTGTGGATTTAAGACCAATTTACGCTACGACTACTGTTTCAGCCATTCTGTAAGTCATGTAAGTCAGAAAACTACAACTCAAGGTTTCATGGGTTTGGTCCTACCTGTTGGCTACTATGTAATTAACACTAATTTATGTTACCACTACTGTTCCAGCAGCTCTTCAATGTAAGTTGCTCTTGGGCTAAAGCGTGAGGTCAGAAAACTACAACTCACGAGGTCATAGTTTTGGTCCACCTGTTGGCTCAACACTATTTTACTCTTGGGCAACTGTTCCAGAAGTTCTTTAACCTAAATTGCTTTAGGCCAAGCATCCGGTCAGAAAATTACAACTCAGGAGGTCATGAGTTTGGTTCACTTATTGACTGCTGCGCTTTTAGCACCAGTTTTTATATCTTAGAAAACCATTTCAGCAGCATTTCAATGTATGTTGCTTTAAGCTAAAGCGTCAGGTCAGAAAGCTACAACTCAAGAAGTCACAGGTTTGATCCACCTGTTGGCTCAACACTATTTTACTCTTGGGCAACTGTTCCAGCAGTTCTTTAACCTAAATTGCTTTAGGCCAAGCATCCAGTCAGAAAATTACAACTCAGGAGGTCATGGATTTGGTCCTACCTGTTGGCTACTGTGTCTTTACCACTGATTAACATTACCACTACTGTTCGAGCAGCTCTTCAGTGTAAGTTGCTCTTGACCTAAAGCGTGAGGTTGGAAAACTACAACTGAAGAGATCATGGTTTTGGTCCACTTGTTGGCTTAACACCATTTCACTCTTGGGCTAGCAGTTCCAGTAGTTCTTTAACCTAAATTGCTTTAGGCAAAGCATCAGGGCAGACAACTACAACCCAGTAGGTCATGGGTTTGGTCCACCTGTTGGCTACTATGTCATTAACACTAATTTATGTTACCACTACTGCTCGAGCAGCTCTTCAATGTAAGTTGCTCTTGGGCTAAGTGTCAGATTGGAAAACTACAACTCCAGAGATCATGGGTTTGGTCCTATCTGCTGGCTTAACACCAATTTACTCCTGGGCTTCTGTTCCAGCAGCCCTTTAACATAAGATCCCTTAGGCTAAAGTAGAGAATTACAACTCAAAAGGTCATGGGTTTGGTCCTACCTATTGGCTACTGGGGCTTTAACACCAATTTATGCTCACACTACTGTTGCAGGCATTCTGTAACGTACATTGCTTTGGGCTAAAGCTTCGGCTAAATGACTAAATGATTAAATGCAAGCTTAACTGTGACAGTCCAGGGGCTAAATGTCAGTGACTGACCCCGAAATGCACTCAAAATTCCTCAACCCTCTAAAACCATAACAAAGAATCCCAGCCCCTGTGTTTCGACGCACTGTTAATCCGAGGTTTTCATCTTGCTTTGGGCGTAATTTCCCTTTTTAACTCAGGGTTAAGACCGTTGGAGCGCTGAGGTGTATTTTCATTTCAATTTCGCCCTTAAGATTAAGGGCATTATGGAATCATTCGCATCGACTTACATGGATCAATCGTGGCAGGGCCGCCTGGGTTAAAGCTAACTTAATTCCAGCTTCATCACCATTTTCAGGCCCTCACGTCCTCCCGAAGGCCTGATGAGGCCAGGCTCAATAAGGAGACAAAGGGGTCAGCTGCCAGCAAGAGTTATGAGAGATGCATTGCGGTATGACGATCACACCGTGCTCACTTCATTTCTCATGGAAAGCTGTGGAAATGTGTTTCATTACGGATTTCTGACAGAATGTCATTTCTAAGACAGCCGGAGACTGGTCACCCCCACAAGCCAGCACCACCCCCCACCCTCGCCTTTGTTTTTTGTTTTTTTTTCCAACAAAAAGTCCTATTTCTCATTCTCTGGCTTGGGATGGCCTTTGAATATGTCTCGTCTGAATTTAATAAGCACAACCACCGAATAATGACTAAAGACATATTTCACCACAACACTCTCAAGGACCCTCTTATTAGCTGCATGAGGCTCTTCTGAACTTCTCTGTGAGGTTTTTCCTCATGCAGAGAACAACATATTTGAGAGAAAAGCACTTGTATGGGAAAAGAGAGAACAAAGCTGTGGCTGGTAAGGGTGGTAAAGTGTTGGGGGGGGTGTCTTTTTTTCCCTTCTGAAAAATTCCTTAAACACTTAAACTTAAACACGCTTCTGACGCTCCAGGAAAGAAGCTGTCATGTTTTTAATGAGCGTTTTCACACACAGTCACATCCCACACAGAAATATCTTTTAAAAGGTAAGTTTTTATCATTTTTTTTTCATGTTCCAAGCCTAGTAGCGCGCTTTGCTCTTATGCAGCTTGACATTTAGCCTCTTTGCTGCTCAAGCAGATGTCAGTGTTGTGAAGTACAGTGCAATCGCCTACAGCTCTACTTACATGACTTGGCTAAGAAAGCACCTCTTCTGTCGGGCACAAATCTATATGTAAGTGAACTGACCCTACCAAACTTACTTTTCTACTTCAAAATGCTAATCTAGTTCAAAGATCTATTCCAAGAGCAAGTATCTAAGAAACGGAACATGTTCTTCTGAAGTTCTCAGGCCATTTTTTTGCAGTTTGTGTTTTCCACATTAAAGGGGACAATGTAAATGCATGTTCTTGAGATAAAACAATGTACAATTTCTCATAAAGCTGTCCTTTATTTTAATATTTAAAAATCTAAATAAGCAAACAAGCGACCAGAGTCCAGACTTTTTAGAGTCCTACAACAGTTGAACCCCTTGAAGTCCCAGGCTTATTACATCCTCAGGCCGAAAGGCTTATTATTCAGTTTTTACATGGAATACAGTGCAAACTGACAGGGAGTTATTCTTGGACCCACCTGTCAATTAAAAGGGTTATATTTCACTGCAGTATGGTTCTGTATCCAAAACAAACAAACAAAAAAGCATGTAAAGACAGCAATACACCAAATAACTAACAAGAAAGATCACACCAAGGCCTTTTGTCAAAAATGTCAGGCTGATTATGACATTTGGAGAACAGCTCAGTGTTACAGTGTAACACATTACACCTCTGAGAATCATTGTTGGGCATAACACAGCCCAAAGTAAAGTCTTACAAAAAGGTAATGTACTTTTACCTGTAACGAGGTACTGTAGTGCTTTACAGTATAAACTCCTGTAATTATGTTAGTTACTGACTTTGTATTAATTTTGTTACTTGTGTTAGTCATATGTCTCTGACAGAGCAATATTAATTTTGTACAATGCACATAAAACATGAATTATCTCCATGCCCATTCTTGTACATTGCTTCCTGCAAATGATGACTGTATTACTTTGATTTGACCGCATGGCAGTAAACTTGGTGAGCAATCTCATCACACTAATATGAAACTGATGTATGAAGACACCATACTGAAAAAAGAAACATTCAACTTCACCTAAACAGACCAGCCTTAACATATTTTTTCATTCAGATTTTTTTACTCATAAAACGTTTTTGGGAAGCAGCTGTTTTTGTACTATTTTTACTGGCTAGTTTCTACAGTTTTTAAACAGCATTAGCTGTTAATAATTTTATTCAAGTGTAACTGGCTGTCTTGTTAAATGGTGACAGACCTTTTAAATGATGTTTTATTGGCTGTTTCTTTCTTAAAAAGGACTGAAAGGATTATGTTTTTTCCCTTTTACTTTCCAGCTGGATTTTAGAGAGCACCTTAGAAGTAAAGTAATGAGTTGTTAGGTTACTTTTCCAGGAGGTAACAAGTTTGAGAGATGTAATTAGTGATTTGAATGGATTTTTTGAGTAACTACCCCAACATTGCTGAGAATTGAAGAAAAGTGTTTTGTTCACAAATGCTGTATTTCTATTTGTAACAATGTTGGATACAGCAAGTTTTTTAAAGGCTAACAGCTCATGTATTATGAAAAATCAATTTTTATTTCTCTAATAAAGATTATACGAATCATAATATAGCACTCCCAACAACATATACCATGAAGAAAATTCATGAAAGTAATCTTTAATGCATTTTGAAACAAAACACCTTCAAATTTTCATAGAGGAAATAATCCATCTATGATGTTTTGCCTCCAAATCTTGCAGATGATCCTTTACACACAGCAGTAATAAGTGCAGTAGAAACTGATTGAACTTCTACTACATGGAAGCCATCAATATGATATTTTGTTTGTTGGACTATACAAGTTACCACAGACCTGCACATAAGTACGGTCTTAAGATGATTAACTGAATAGCAGGCCTGCAGGTTAAGGGGTTATTAAAGTGGGCGAGTTCTTATTGCGACATGTATGGAGAGAGAGATAGAGCATGGAAAAGAGTGAACGAAGGCCAGTCTGTCCCCTGCCCTGACCGGTCAGCCTGAATAAAGCCTTCACACCTCTCCCTGTTCCTGCTGCCTGGTGCATAAACATTTTTTGTGTCTCCCACTATGAGAACGTGTTGGTGGATTACCTGTGTTACATCTGTTTTCACTTACTCTGCTATTCTTTATTATGTAAAATTATGCCTCCGAATACATGAGCGCTCTCTGCTAATCCCCCCCTCTTTCCACCTGGTGAATTTGACCCCAATTCGTGTTTCCCTCCATCACAGCTCTAGAGACTGCTTTTTTTTCACCTTCCTTTTCTTTCTCCTTTTTTTCGTTATTGAAGCCACGTGTAAGAGAGCCCACTGACCTGGCAGCCTACTTGGGCCAGTGGAAAAAAGGGAATGAGTGGAAATTAATCTTCTGACAATAACAGTTTGAAACGGGCTTGTTTTTGTATTTGTGTAAGCGTGGTAGTGTAGAGAATGGCGGTTGGAATGGAGAAATATGGCGTGTCGGTGGTGTATGTACTTAACCCGGTTGAGGCAATCAAGACTGGGCTCTTTGAAGCTCTTTGAAACAAAGAGGGAACGTTAAGAGCGGGATAGGCCCAACTACAGCCCCCGCTTACCCACCACCCCTCAATGTTTTCTACTCACATTCCTTTTCTTCTGCATCTCCTCAAAGGAAACGTCGCACTCCTGACAACTGAAGTTCAAGAGCTTTTCCGCATCAGAATCTTCAAACTGAAAACTGTAGCGCTGCCTTTGTTTTCTATGAGGCTCACTATAGCTGAAGGTGTTCTCCTGCCAAACAGACCTTTTTTTCCTGAGGCCCTTCAAAAGCCTCGACTGGTCTTCCCTACCACATTTGATGTTTCTGCTTTTCACCTCACTTAATCCTGTTGCTTCCCGGAATTATCAGCAGGCCTGTGTTGCGGAGGTATGTCTTAGTGGGGGATAGCGGCCTGCATAAACATTTTTTTCGGCCCGAGGTGTTGAAATGGCAGCTCGGGGTTCGGATTGCAGTGCAGCCTGTGGCTCAGTTCCCTTTGTACCTCTCTCGATCCCTTTTTCTCCTTTTCCAGCTCTCCTCTGGACTTTCCTTAGCGTCTTTGTACTTTCCTCCTGCTGATTTTGTCCCTCTATTTGTAGTTCAGTTCATACATTTCAACCCTTAAATATTGAGAGTTATAACTGCCATTTTACTACAGTAGTTACCCATAATTTGTAATTACACATGTAATTACTTAGTAGCTCGTAATAATAACATTTACATTGCATTTACATTGTATATGGACACCTCTGAGTTTGCATTTCTGTCTTTTTTCTGTGTATTTCAATGTAAAGCAATGACAAAAAAAAAACAAACGAGACTTAACAATAACTTAAATCATAATAAAATGTCTCCCACAATTGAATGATTAGAATATGCACTTGTAACAGATTTTTTCTTCTTGTTTTTATGAGTTACACTGTAAAGAGTTTGCATAAATTTACAGTGGAAACACTGCAGCAATCTACTGTATTTTTAAATAAAGCAGATTGCTGTAAAATGATGCTCTCTGGGAGAAACTTGTCATGTTTCTTGCCAATGAAGTTAAAATGTTGAATTTTACAGTAAGTAACTGTTATTTGCTAAGCAAGTTGGGAAAGTGACAGTACTTTTTGTGGTCTTGAGCAGCCAGTCTCTGAACACTGTAGTGACAGGGATGGATCCTCTACAGTTCATTCCCTTTTTTTTTGTTTTTATTCTTTATACAAAGAGACTATGGCAGCTTTTGCTTCCTCCGTGCTGCAGAAGGGACTGTACAGCTATGGTATGTAAAGGTGCACCATGCGCTCTGTCCCCCCTACTGGAAAGAGACGTTAAATATTTTTGTTTAATGTTGTTGATGTTGTTGTTCTTCAGTTTAAAGTCTGCACATGTGTTATTTGTGTTTTGTTGTGTTTGGGTTTAGATAGTGTGGGCTAGTTGGCCACTGTAAATAGAACGGCTATAAGTGGCCTCCCTGCTGTTCAGGCTGGTTGATGTTGGCTTTTTCTGCTGGTTCTAATAAAGAACAAATTTCCATGAGCAAAAATGATGGCCTCACCTGACTCATCTTCTGCACAATGCCACAATATGTTTGAACAATATGTTATTCTAACCATGATGATGTTTGTGTTTCAGTTACTAGTTTGTCCTGTAATGTTATAATTAACAGATATTCGATTATTTTGTAGTCTTAATGATGGCATCAGTGCAGTAACTGCGGTAATGTGATGTTTAGTTCATGGTGTGATTGATAAACAGAACTATGCTGTGGTATCATGATATATCTCTCTAAAGCTGACCTTAAACAGCTGGGGGTTCACTTTAGAGCACAGATAATCTGTACCATAGAAATATAGGAATGCACTTAGAAATATAGTCCAGACTACTGTGAGTACAATAAATAAACAGTAAATTACTGTAATTGTACTGTTTTAAGTGTGCTACACTCTCAGAAATAAAGGTACGAAACTGTCACTGGGGCAGTGCCCCTCTTGTCACTAGGGTGGTACCCTCAAGGGTACATCTTTGGTCAGGGAACATAATTGTACCATAATCCACTGAAATTATATTTCCTAAGTTGTACTGACTCCACACACCCCGTCTCGTCTCCAGGCTTTTTATTTTATTGTTCTGTTTTAAAATATTAGGTTGTGAAAAGGTACAAATATGTATTTTTCACCTGGAAAAACTTATTTAAGGTTCACAATTGGACCCTAAAACCACTGTTGTACCTTTGAGGGTACATTTATATTGTTTATCTTGATAAACGAAAAATGTACCTGCACTTTATTCCTAACCGTGTAGAGAGATATAGTTTAACAAAATGTAAGAAAACGTGTGCTGAGGTGTGAACAATACAGGAACCAAAGAAGACCAAAATTCTTTGGCTGTGTGTAATATATCCACTAGTAAAATACTCCTAGTCATGCTTTTAAGACCTATTGTTTCTCTATTGCTGACACCTCCGTGAATGGTTTGTGGTGTCTTTTGTATTTCATCTTGTGTAGTGGCCTGTTTCACTCTTATTGTTTTTTTTTTCTTTTATATACTTGTTTTGGCACTAATTTAGCATTCCTGCCTCCTTATCCATGTAATCAATATTACATGTCACTTGTTTATATTATGAGTCATTGTACAGCATAATATCCCACATTTGCTGATTCTAAATGTTCTTCATAAATAAATTTATCATGACTCAACCTCAAGTCCACCAAAAAGCGTCCAACAATGGTTGTCTGAAACTGGATCCAGTGTGGACAGAGGCTGGGCCTAATGTTATATCATCACCCACTGGACATTTCTCTTTTTTCCCCCAAAAATAATCCCCCCCAATTATTGAGAAAAGGCGTTATGGATTTTCAGCCTCCACCACACAAGGTGTCTAATGAGACTGCACTATTAGACCAATGGGACTTCTTGTACGCCAATGTGGGCCGTATTACGTATGCATGCAATGTACTGTACATGTTGCATGCCTTAGCACATGTTCCTGTGCTGAGCTGCAGGATCAGATTGCTGCCTCGTGCATGCGTGCGTGCGCGTGTGCGCGCGCGTTTGGCGTGTAAACTAATGAAGTTGGGAGCGTGTGACTCGAGCTCCAGGTCCCGCTGCCTACTCCTTTCCAGGTTTTGTGGCAGGTTTTATCTCAGGCAGCTGCTGCGGAGAGACTTCAGCCACGGCACTGTACCCCTTTTTCACTCAAAATCCAGCCCAGTCTGCTCCGCTCGAGCTCGGTGCGACTGGGATTTCCTCAACTTGCAGCAAAACGCGCGCTCTCGCGCACGCATAGGCTCTCAGATAGAGACTGTTGGCGAGCCACGTCCGAGCTCGGGTCCTCTCCTCAGTCCCTCCACCCCTCACACACACACACATACACAAACACTCTCATTCGCGCACACACTCCGGCACTCCGTCTGCGGCTGCCTTTCTCTTTTTTCCCCCTCTCTCTCTCTCTCTCGCTCTCTCTCCTCCGCGCAGCGATGGCAAGACGACGCTTGATTTTGCCTCGCGCCTGAACGCGTGAACGCGTCTCCTTCGCTTTTTTGCACCTTACTGCCTTTTTCAACCCTCTCCGGTTCTCACTCTCGAGCCCGATAGCGCGGACATGGTGCGTTAGGGGGGCTCGTTTTCGTTTTCTACGCCCCTCTCTTCTTCTCCGCGCGCTCGGCTTTGGGCTTTGGGATGGAGTTTATGCGAGGAGCTCGTGCTGGAAGAGCAATGCAGCAGCGCGCAGGGCTTTGCGCCGCACATCGAGACTGAAGCACCACCAAAAAGACCACGACCACCAACAAGAACAGCAACAAAAGAAGAAGAAAGCACCAGAAACACACAGCTGGGACACTCGGTGAGTAAGCAGGCCTCCTGCTCTCTCTGTTTCCCTCACTTGAGCACATGCGATGCAGACAGGAGTTCTCCACTGTTGTCTTTTTGCAGCATTGTTTTCCGCCCGATTCGTTGCTGCTTCGTAATCTCACCATCTATCGGTGCAACAGGGCATCGGGCGCTTTGGCCGAATAGCGCACCCGCACACGCTGAACTGGATAAATGCGTCGGCAGTTGGGAATAAACGCATAGGATACGAGGCTGAAGTTGCAGGTCTCGAGGCTCCAGTCAGCCAGTCAGGTCTGGTGTAGCACGGCCGTGCTGTCCCGTTGGCTGCTTGACCAAAACAAGGACGTTTGACGTTTTTTTAAGCGTCTTTTTTTATTATTAAGTTTAAACACAGTTAAGAGGGCAGCAGGTTTTAATTCAGCAAATGAGCCCTGCCTTCCAGAGCAGGATGCCAGATGTGGCTTGACTGGGGCTGCTTAATCTCGCTTTGGATTAGATAGATGAGGAATTATAGATGAAGCATTCAATCAATGGAGGCCGTGTGTGATAGAATACACCAGCCAAAACATCATCTCTATCACCTATGTCTTGTTTTTTAGGGCATCTAGGACAGTGTGATATTTCCCTGCATTTTACATTTGTTTGTGTTTATATATATATATATATATATATATATATATATATATATATATATATATATGTATGTATATAACTTTACTCTTAAACAGAGAGTGTATCTAAACGAATCAATACCTGGCTGGATGAAAGAAAGTGATCGAGATTGTGTAGAGATGTTCACCATGAGCTCTACTGCTGCGGCAGAAATTAGATCATTTTACTGCACATGCATAATTCACTCAGCTATGAGCTGCCCATGTCCAGACGTGTGTGTTGTGACACACACACACACACACACACACACACACACACACACACACACACCGCTGTTTAGGCTAGCCTAAGTGCATGAATCAAAACAACGAACCATACCAAAGCAAACAAGGGCTATTTCTCCTATGTTGAGCACGGATAATGAGAAAAGCAGCCATTTCATATTCAAAATAAAGCCTAGACAAGTGGGCAGCACAAAAACAGAGCCAGAGCCCCTTCAAAAGCAAAGTAGAGTGGAGATTAGTAGTATTATTCTTTTTTTTCACTTGGAAAAACTTGCTGTTGGTCTATTTCGAGGGTAGACTTAAACACTTTGGTGACATTTTTCCTCTGTAGGCCAAAAAAAGTACATTATTTTTGTGTAATTTGGCCTTTGATCGGCCAAAGGCAGCCCACTGCTCAGTCAGTCGTGCTTTCATTCACTCATTCATTTCACCCTTTCTAACTGACAGAAAGGAATTCTCAACAAATGGGCCGTTGTTGGAGCTCCCAACTCCACCCGTGCTCGGCCATGCCCCGCCCACCTTTGCTGGGATTGGCTAGTAGTTCGCACTCACGAGCAGTTCACCCAATGTGAACTACGAACCAATCCTAGCGCAGGTGGGCGGGGCTGCTCCCAATACAGGTGGGGAAAAAAGAGAACCCTTCCATTTGTTCTGCTCTTCTTCATGAAAACCTTTTCGAGTTTGGTGTGATTTCTTGCGGGTTTCTTTTTGTTTGCCTAGTCGTCCATTTACATATCAAAAGTAGCTCCAAAAGTTGGGCTACCATCCCCCCCTCCCACCCCCAACACTTCAGTTAAGCCAGAGAGGTTTTCACATTTCTGTTAACACAGGAGGGAGACTAAAGATTTCATCTGTTTTGTTGTTGTTGTTGCTGTTGTTGTTTTTTGTTTTGAGACCCTCTCCCAGGGTCAGTTACAAAGACAAAAAAACAGAAAAGAATGCAGCCTATAAAAGTGATATTTAGACCTGTTTGTTTTTCTGTTCTGGGTGAAAGAGCTCGAGAGAGCTGGCTGGCCGTGAAAAGGGACTGAAAAGGCTGGCAGGTAAATTATTCCTTTGCACAGAATGTAAAAAGCAGCCTTTGTGCAATTTTAATAGCTCGTACCAGTACTGATGTTTCTTTCCCTCAAAATGTAGCACATTATGAAAGCACATATACATAAAACATTGATTTAGTACATACTATACTATATACTATATGCTATAACTTTTAAGCTGACTGTTAACATATTCCATGCATTTTTCATCAAGCTCAAATGATAGCATATGTGGTTTATTGATTGAAATATTTTTTAAGTAACTCACTATTTATTTATTTTAACTCTCAGTTTATTGATGTATTTTTTTAGTCGTTTACTCTTGCGGATTTGCACACATCACGTAAAACCCTCCCACGCTCGGCAAGCTGTGGTCCAGCCTTACCTCTATTAGTTTTACTACCTTTTCCTCTTTCATCTCTTCAATACAGTCTTATTAGCAGGTGATATAAATGTATCACCGCCAAATTTCTGACACTTAGAGTGGGCACTGCTGTGAAGACCGTTTAAACAGCACAGTTGTTTTAAAAGAGTGGTCCTCTTAGAGATCTGTCGTATTGGATGTTACTAATTGGGTTGTCCTGTCGCTATGAAGAGGAGTGCATGAAATGGCAGAGAGAGAGAGAGAGAGAGAGAGAGAGAGAGACATAGAGAAAGAGATTGTCTGTGGTTTCTTCTCAGTAAGCCAAATTCTGCCAGGTGCTCAAGGGGCGATTAGGTGAGTCGTTGAAACTACTTGGACGCTGTTGGGTTTGCAGAATGAGTCCACGAGCATAAGAGAGAGAGAAAGAGAGAGAAAGAGAAAGAGATGGATTTTCTGCATTTAAGACTAGAGCTGCACGTTCAAAAGCTTGTCCTTAATTTTTTTGCATCATTTGAAAACTGAAGTTACTCTTAAAATATCATGATGAACAGACCAGTAGAGATGGTTCAAAATTACTTGAAAAAATATTGTTATATTGACCATTATTTTTTTCTTCTCCTGTAAAGTTACTATTTTTTCAAAAATTAGGTTTTGTTCTAACAGCACCGATATTGTGATTTGAATATGATTTGGTCTATTCAACCACTTTGGCTATAAATACAATATTTGCAATATATTTAATACATTCAGTATATTGCCATATTTTGAAAATTGGGGTGGGTAAAATGACAATATTTCATTATCATGATAAATTATGTTACATTTGTCATCATATTGTCACATTTAGAACCTTGTATCTCTGTTTTTGCTGTTTTTTGTATATATTTTTGCAGAATTTGAAAACACCAGCTGCTTTTTACAGTCTCCTAACATTTCATGATAATTGAACCAATAGAAATACTTGGAAAAACCTTCTTACATTAACTTCCATTCAAATTTAAGAACTTTTTTCCTTCTCTGGTAAAGTTACAATATTGGAGATACAAGGTTTTCTCGCAACAATTACTGTGTGCTTTTCTGAGCATATTGTGGATTTTCTTAAATGTGTCTGAATTTTTTTGACTTGTTAGATGTCTTGCATATCGACAAATGTATAAATAGCTGCCATTATTTACTTAATTCCTTATTCAGTTCCTTACTCAACACCTTATAGTTTGTCTTAACTAGAATTATTTTTTACTTATTAGCAAAATTGTCATTATTTCTGGCTGTTGTTTTAAGAGATATTCTTGTTATTGATTGGCATACATTGTTTTGCTCAATAGAAGACTCTTAATTATAACTTTCTGGTTCACTCTCAGATCTTATGACTGATTTTAACCATCAAAGCTGTAAATATAGGCGCATTGAGATCGCCTGATGTAAATTTGAATCTTTTTACTCTGTTGAAGGCCGAAACATTGGCATTTTGACTTATCATTGACATGGCTTAATAAATTCATGTGTGTTTAAAGATATGATTAGTGCTTAACCTTATAATGAAGTAAGTGCTCCTCTTCATGTACTGTTGTGTTTTTTGTTTATATTGAATTGAGGAGTTAATATCTTTCAAATGTGGCACTACTGGTTCTTTTTCATCTTATAAAACCTCAGAAAGCATAAATATTGTGATGCATATTGAGAAAATGTCTTGGAGTATTGAAATATAACATTATTTTGCATTATGGCCTAATTCAGATGCATTGGCAAACCCATAATGCGACGTTTAAGATTTGGCCATCATTATTTTGACCAAAATTATGCACCTTTGTTGGGAATGTGAATGCCCCAATTCCTCAAACGCCACAATAAAACATTTAGCGATTGGATAGGGGCTCATTTGCATATTGTGGCCTCTGCATTATCAGCATTGCGAAGGTCGTTATTGTGATAGTGATTATTTTGTGCAGCTGTAATTCAGAGTCAGTCCAGTGTGAAGTGTGAGGGAACCGTTGCACTAGCGTGTGAGCCCCACCTGCCTGCCTCACTCACCGCATGGCACTTTGACAGCTGTCGCTCTGGTCCAGGGACACACGTCCAAAGGCCAAAAAGGGAGTGGTGTGTTGATGACTCGGCCGTCTGTTAAATGCAGATGTTATAGTGGTGTCAGTAGTGTTGAATCAGTTAGAAGTCAAACCCCCACAGGATATCTGGACTCGTGGACTTTGCCCTTTCTTATCCATTCAGTCTCAGCATAGGGGCGCAACTGCTACTCCTAATTCCACAAATGTTGACTTGCCTCTATGGTGTCTGTTGAATGTAGAGCAATCCTGGTGATAATGGGAGAAAATAAGGTTAAGATTGGGCATAAAACATTCTTTGCCTGGCAGACATAGCATATAAAGTTATTTAGCGCTTTCAAAATGAGCAAACAGTGTTTATGTAGAGTCAGTATTTATGCTTAAATAAAAAGCATAATTAATGAACACTTGCATGGTGTAATTTTATATTAATTATCTCTCTCTTGTAGCTTGGTGAACCAAGCAGAGAATATCTAAAAGTGAAAATTCTATGCTTTCAGTTGATGCCACATCCGTATTAGTAAAAAGAACAGATATTATATTATGAATTACATTTAATTGAACTTATCTTGCATGCAGTCTAGTTTTTCTTGTTGTTTTTCCTGGAGTCATTTTTTATATTGAAATTGCAATTTAAATTATTTTAATTTCAGTTTTAATAGTATTTAAGTTTTAGGTAGAGAAATTTAACATAGCATGGAGCTTGTGAAGTGGCAGTCTGGCACACTATATTCAGTATTCAACCCTGAAAAAATTAATGTGGTCGTCTTGCTGGTGGAAAAAAAAAAGTCCTTGAGCTTTATTTAAAGAAAATACTCACTGTTACATCTCAAAAGAGGTCTGAAAAATCCCAGTTCCATATTTTTCCCAAATCGTTCAGCCCTAGTTTGTCATTTTTGTGTGCAAATTCAAATGTGTTGACATAGAATGTAAATTGGATGTAAATATTTCTTATGTAATGTATTGTAATTATTCTTTAATTATTGTGTAATTACATTTGAATAGTGCAGCAAAATGACAGCAATTACTCTTGCAAATCCACTCGATTGATATTTAAGTTTACTTTATTACTGAAATTTTCTTATTTACATTTTGTAAAGTTTTAAATTAACCGTGGGCCGTAGGCGGTATTGCTCATTATAGTGTGTTTCACCTGTCAGTACATTTCCCACCTTTTTCCGGTGATCGTAGTGCCTAAGTGTAATCACAGAATATGAGGGGATGTTTTTGTCAGAGTAAACTGGAGTTGTATCGATTTGTTATCATACGCGCCTATTGATTTGCTACCAATGTGGAAATAATGGATAAACAACAAATAAACCAACAATGTCAAAAACTAGGAGAAAGTGCTGCAACACAGAGTGAGTTTTGGGCAGAAAGCGTGCGCGTTTTGCTCATGGAAACAAAGAGTGTGTGGGAGGACGCTGCTGTTGTAGTCAGCAGTTTTTGCGTGGTTTTTTAGCTCCTCGGTGGGCTCCTGCTGGGTGCGTAACTGCTGCCATTAAAGCGGACGCCGAGAGCTGCGAAAAAATGGCCACAGCAAATGTAACTACAGCTGACATTTTGGAGAGTGATAAAAAGAAAAAACCCTCGCATTTTCAGATAGATGTAGAGAGACCCATTTCAAAAGGCCTTCTCTCCATTTTGATACTACACCTCTATTGACTGCCATTCTTTCTCTTCTGTTCCCCTGCAGCCTCTGGGAGGTAACAAACGTGGCTGAGAACACTGTTAGGATTGTGTTAGTGTGCGTTAGAGGAGAGTCTGATGGAATCTTCCTGGTGCCGATTACCATGGAAACGCTTTACAAAAGTTTCTGTCAAAGTTTGGGTTCCCTTGAGGGCAAATGATGTTATATACATTAAATAATTCACACTGGTTGCTTAGTTGATGCGCCCACTTTTCTTCCTCTCTTCAGTTACAGCCACAGCGATGTCAGCTTATGATGCCCCAGTGCTAAATATAATGGGACAAATAGGCAAACCAAGGCAGTTATGATTTCTTGACACATTTATATGCCTAGAAATCATAATTGCATCTCTGACTCACAGGAACATTTGCAAAGACGTGAAATTGTCTAGCTGTGCTTGTGTTTAAAAAAATCTAAAAGTCTCCACCTGAATGTGTTATTGCTTTAGGCTTTAGTGCTTTCCTTTGCCAGTTCTGCTCCTGTTCCTCTGGTGTACGGAAGCATTATGCAATGTTTGCATTTTAACAAGACATTATGCAAGCACATTTAATACCAAATTGGTAAGACTCATTCATGAAAATCACTGGAAATGTGGGATATGTAATAGGATAACATCAAACTGAACCTGAAGCTACATTAAAAGTTAGGGAATAGTACAATTCAAGCAAGGAGGATTCCTCTGATTTTTCCAAATTGCTGCATAATTCAGTTGTTGCATTTCTTTACAGTGGTAGTGATAGGAACCAGGAGACTTGATGTCTATAACACAAATATAGCCATCTTATTCACTATCCAAACAACCAGTGAACCTGGCTTCTGAGGTTTTATATGTTATGTTGATAACAGCAAATTAGTGGTAAGTTTTCTTTGGGGACTATTTTGCCTTATAATGCTCTGCATGTACCATGAATATATTTAAAATAAGTATGATTTAAGCCAAAAGTTTCTCACAAAGCTGTTGTAACACAATATGTCAGACATCTGGCCGCATAATCAGAACCATTTTGTGTAATAACTTTCAGTAAGGCAGATTTTAGAGACATTAAAAGTTTCTGACGTCTGGTTCCTATCACACTTGACTTGGTTGAGACTTGGTTTCTCTACAATGAACCACATCGAACCACATTGACTAAACAATTAAATAAATACTATATAATTTAAATATGCAGAAATATTAAAATATGATACATAGAATAGGAGGAGATAATGTGAAATTAAATCTCTTAAAGTTTACTATATACTATACAAGTTTCAAGCAAATTAAAAAAAATAAAAATTTTACCGTTTCTGAAAAAACTTCAGCATAATTCAACCATTCAGATGCACACAAAGTCAATCGGAGTGGTTTGATCTGAAATGCTGTCTTCTTTGGAGACAGTTTTGCGTTAGAATGTCTCTTCACTGTACATGCACTTAAAAACTACACTTTAGGCCAAAAGTTCATTGCAAAACTACCTTTAAAAATGTCTCAGATACCATTTAATGTATTGCTATCCATGCTGCGTAAAACCTTTATGTGAGGGAGCTTTCAGAGGCATTAAATACATCAGATGTCTGGTTCCTATCACCACCACAATGAACCATTTGTGGGTGGTAAGTTTCTCTAGAAGAAAGCAATTCACATCAGACCGCTCTAAATGACTTTACATGGTAACAATTTGACTATGCAGAAAGAAAAAATGGTGCAATTCCCTTTAACACGAGACTCATTCACAAAAAGTTGTGCAGATCTGAGTTATGTAGCAATCTAATGTTACATTTAATTTCACTTACGCAAAAAGTTGATGTGGAGCTGGAACTAAAAATGGTAGACGTTCCTTCTATAAGTGTTTGTGTAGGTGTGGGTTTGTGTGTGTGTGTGTGTGTGTGTGCGCGTCTGGGCATTTGAGGCACAACAATACGCGCACACACTATCTGACGGCTGTCAGTGGACGAAGGTTTGTTTCCGTGATCAATCCTGCCCCCCCATTTTTAGAGAAGAAAAAGGGTCCAAACAGGCCCTGTTGGAGCTGTCAGTTTTGAGTGATGGATAGCTGGACGTCTTTTCGCTTCCTTATTAACCCCTGTGTGTCCACGCAGGACTCTCGGCTGGAGCTGCCGAAATGGTGCTTGATGGATAGCCAAAGGTCTCGGCACTCCATATATCAGGGGATTAGCGCAGGACGCCTCCGCCGGCCCCTGGGCTCCTTCAGCACAACAAATGGCTACTATTAGCATAGAGAGAGACTGCAGGATCTACAGAGGCCCGGGTGATAATATACTCCATCCCTCTGTGGGGGTTTCTGTTTTCACACCACTTTCAGCCAGTGGTGCGCACACACACACACACACACACACACACACACACACACACACATATACATACACCTAGCATGGTAGGACATGTCAGATATCTGTCAGCAGTACCACTAAAAAAACTACTGCGTGTAATGATATGTCACATCACAGTGTTGTCAGTATACTGTGATATACAGAGATCCAAAAGTCTTTACATTTTTTCTGATATAACACAAGGTTTTTTATTTTTCATGCAAATTATATTATATGCATAATGATTTGAGTGAATAGTAAAATCTTTGAAATTGGTACTGTATGTCCCTCTTTTCATTTAATGACAGTGTAGACTCTGATGAGCAGATCAAATCCACCTGAGAGCCATGTGAACATGTGCTTCAGAGGAAGGGATATCACTGAAGAACGTCTTTTTGTAGAAAGCCGCTGGTCACAAATGTCACGAATGTGCTTATATTTGACTAGTGACTGAGAAATAGCGCAGGATCTCGAATATTTCTTCTTCATTTTATTTGTCATTTTATTTCTCATAACTTTTCTTTGCTTTAAACTTATCAAAATCTGTGCTTTATGTATAGCTGTGTCCAAACGCTTTGGTCAAATGACACGTTTTGTTGATTTTCTCAGTGAAGGACACGTGAACACGTTCTCTACAGAGAACAAACTTTTTTTTTTCTGCAAATTTTTATTTATTTGCATAAATTTAACATATTGGAAACAAATAAAACAAAATATAAAATATGCCTTAAGTTTTGCACATGCTACATTTTATGTCCACAACCTGCCCCCCCCCTGACCCCCCCCCCACCCCAAATCCCCAAAACCATATATCTTCAAAATGATAACTTTACAAGAAAAGGCAAAAAAAACATCTTAACTTTTAATGTAAATTCATGGAAAAATATTTCATTCCGAAGTAATACTGGAGCATTTCTGTTGGTCCATTCATTATGAGATGTGCACCTTATGAAATGCAATGTAAAGGGCAGCTGCTGTGCTCAAATGGTGTAGAAAAATACAAATGGGAAAAAAAATGGACATGGAGGAGTTTTTTATGGGCAGCAATGATACACTGTACAAAGTGGCTCGTCAGATCAACCTAAAAATATCACTTCATGTAGTAACAAGCAATTGAACTCAAAAAATTACTTTGATTAAGAGAATTGGTCATTTAAAGCATTTATTTAGGTTGAAGAAAACCAGTTCATTTACTTGTTACCGCAATTTTTAAGTTGATCTGACAAATCATTTTTCACAGTATATATATATATATATATATATTATATATATATATATATATATATATATATATATATGTCAGGACTGTTAATATGTTAATGTGTTAAAGCAATAAATTATTAGTGCCACTACTATTTTTAACAGATTTCTTTGTGCATTTTCTGTTTTCTGGACCATGTGAACCATCTGTAGTAGTTGAAAGTTACTATGAATCTGCACTTGTGGCACCACCCTCGCTCAAACACAGCTTTAAAATGTCTTTCAAAGCGATACCTTCCATAGGCTACACTGGACGGGCTCGGGCGCTGTCTATGGATGAATCTATGAGCAGCAAACTGACCTAAAAAAGTAGAACGTTTCAGTTCCATGCACTGCAAAAAGAATCAACAAGCTGTAAGAACGAGAGTGAGAAGCTCTAATCACAGAGCCGTTGGAACCCTTGGCTGTATAGATGATATATGGTGTAGTAATATATGATTGTGATGGAAACTGTGTTCACCCTATAGAAATCACATGATTACCATTAGCAGGTTAAAAGAAGTTTTGAAACAATATACTGGCCAGTCGAATCAAAAGTAATTATAAATTAATGATGAAATGACTGTTTTTTGTACAACACAGCAATATCGGCCTATTTTTTTTAAAGAAATAATTAAGCCACTTGCTGACAACACAGACAAAAATATTCACTGTTCCTTATAGTGTGAAAGCAGCACCAAATGCAGTAATTAGAACAATAATTAGTTTGCCTTTTTTATAGGTGGGTCAATGTGTGCAAGCGTTTTACAGGCAGTGATGTCAGCAGTCTGCGAAAATAGCATTAAAGAACAACACTGGAGCAGCATTGCGGTTTGATTGTGCCCTTGTGTAGCGGGCAGAAAGGCTAATCCCTCTCAGACTGCAGCTCATATCACTGATCCTGAAGCCCCACTGCGTTCTCATGTGCAATCATTTCGAATAGGAGCTCATGTGATAGCAGGACGGTCCTATCTAACAGTGTCCCCCTCTCATCATACTGAGCAGCTGTGGATAATCTACTGAGAATGGTCACGCTATTTACCTGAGCCTTCCGCAGTGGGACGGTGGGAGATTATATGGACATCCCTGTCTGATCGGAAGGGAAATCAGTATTGGGGTCGATCAAGGCATATTTTAATGGATCGGTGTCAGCTATATTAAGCTCTTTATTGAAGCTATTTTACCACTGTGCACTATGTTTAAACCACTGTCGTAGAGGTGATATACAAGGACATTATCCAAAGGCACATTTTCAGAAGTGGCTTAAATGTCTGCAAAGTGAGGAAAATGAAAGCAGCCAGTTGTAATAACATTTTCATGGCTATTTCTTTGGTTGTTGTTAAAAGAAATGGAGTTAAAACTTTTAAAAGAAAGCTGTGCTGCAGGCTATTTATTCTTAATTTTTTATTTAAGCCATTTGCATGTCAATTATATCTTGCCTTTGGTTTTACTAAGTTTAATGTATCTTAAGTGTTCACTGTCCAGCTGTGTTATCAATAAAAACACATATCAGATCGGGATTAATGAAAATAGTAGTTTGGCCAAATTTCTAATTTACACATTTTTTTTCTAATCAGCCTAAACGTAGCTGATTAGCCAATGTTAGACATGTTTGGTGTACAAAGTCTGCTTCTTTAGATTGGTTTATGTAAAATAAATAGCATCTTAGCATCATTTTAAACTGCATCCCTACTTGCTTATGTGTTTTGTCACTGTATGACAAGTATGACAAAATTCAGACTTCAAGACATCAGCTGTCACTGTTTTTAGCTATGCTATGTAGTTTTGCCAAAAAAACTTGATCAGGACATCCCTAGTAGATTAGTCCAGCATGCACACGCCAGTCCTTCCTGCTATTGAGCGGCTGGCAGCCCGTGCTCCAGCAGGGGAGCCATTAGCGGTGAATGGGCTGCCCTTTTAACGAGCTAGATAAGGCAGGCCTGTTGTCCGGCCGTCCGGCGGTTTTTAGAGGGCCCTCGCTCTTGGCCCGGCGGATAATGTGTCAGTGGGGATGGAGCTGTGATGGATATCAGGTGGTTAAGGGGACGCATGCAGCCTCCCGGAGGAGCATTGATCACCTCCATAACTCAAACTCCCTCTGATGCATGCGCTCCAGTGTTCGGCGGCAGGCCATAGTAGCGCAAGGTCCTTGAATGGTCCTTGGGCCTTGCGGGCCAACGAAACTCAGGAGGGCGGCGCGAGATCGAGGTGCTGCTGTAAGGCCGTGAGGACGAGGGCAGTCACATCGTATAAATGTTTTTCCCTAGTAGGCATTAAAAGCACGTCCGTGGTACTATGTTACATGTAGGTATCGGGTTTTGTGAGTGTGTTGACATAGCAACACTCCAGTATTTCATACTTCAGCATCTTAAGGACACAAAGAAGACAGAGGTAAAATATTTCTGCCTGGTCTGCACTGCCTGTGTGTTGTTGGGGAATATCAGGCTCTTCTTAGTCAGATGTCAGACATCACATGCTTTTAAATTTCTTAGTCTCTCTCATAAGTAAACTGAGTCATTCTTAAATTATCACTGTCAGATTCGTGTTAATGTTCAAATCAAAATGCTATAATGTGATTATGTTCTAGACCAGGGCTGCACAAAGTGTGGCCCACAGGCCGGAGCTGGCCTATGAGGACGTTTGATTTGGCCAGGAAAGTTGCTTTAATCCCATTTCTTCACCAAATAATCTACATCATTTAAGCACAGTAGCTGCCCTTTACAGTGTGTGAAAATGTTAAAATCTTTTTAAAAGTAAAGAACCATTTTATTTTTGGAGATTTTTTTTGGAAAGAAAATCTTCTATGTTCAAAATCGTTTAGTAACAAAATACATCCTAATAAAAAACTAGTATAAAATTGCAGTAATTTACTGGAAGCAGTTTATCCAGTATACTGTTTATAGTATAGTTTATAGTATACTGTTTACTTATTCATTCATACTGTATTATACAATTAAAATACTTTTCAGTATTTTAAATATGGCTGATCACTGTATTCATAGAGTTTTTCCTGCTTTCTTTTATTTCCAATATACAGCTCAAATTTGCTCTAATGTGAACACACAGCTGTCTGAGGACCTTCAGACTGAACTGGCTACATTATACAGTAAACACCACAAATTTTCTATATAGCTTCTGGCAGATGTTTGTGCTGGTTTATTATATCATAAACCAAACACCACATTACAGCAGCTACATGCACATATACCATTAGATTACAAGGACTGCAGAATATCTATTAATATATCTATTAAGTATAGCAATACAGAATAAACAAGTTACTGAAACACAAAATGCCATCATGGTTAGAATAACAAAACATATAAAATGCATTCAAATATGTTTTTTGGGTAAGAAGAACATTAAAAAACAAAACAAATTAACAAAAACTAATATACTTTGCAAATAACAGCTAATTACTGTAAAATGCATTTTAACTTCTTTGAGAAGATGATAGATCTTACAAAATGCATTTAAAAAACTCAATTCAAAACCTGTCTGCCTTCTTTATTTGTATATGTCTTTTTGTCTCTTGGCCCACCACAAATATTGTACCTTGGCTCCCCAAGAAAAAATGTCTGGGCACCCATGTTCTAGATTGAAATAATACGTTTAGGTTGATAAAACCTGTGAGTAGTGAGTAGCCTAATACAGAATAGGCAAAACATTTCTTTCCAACTTGAGTTCATTTTCCCTAGTCGGAGGTGGTTTGATGCAAGAGTGAATGATGCTGATTGGAGGTTTCTTACATTCATAACTACATCACTTCATAACTAATTACTTCATTCATACATATGTCAGCCACAAGTCATGTTTATTTACAGAACACACAGAATTACCTGAAATTCTTTCCTATGTTTAGTAATGTTTTGTAACAGTGGGCAACAGTATAAACTTTGTGATTGTAATGTTCTAAGTGTAATCATAGAACATAGGAATGTAGTTTGCATGGTGCTAATTAGTGGTTTGAACATTCCTAGCTACAATAGCCTCACAGCTTTAGTATAAATCTAGGGAAGCAAAACTTCGGACCGCTAACATCTTGGTTGATGAGCAAGATTTTTTTTTGCCAAACTATTCCTTTAACGGCACAAAGTAAATACTGATGTTTATTTTATGTGTGTTTTCACAAGCACTTCAAATTTCAGGGAATACAGCAGAATTGTGAGAAATTCTGTGATATTCTAGTGTCTTATGCAAAGGTTTAGGCACCACTGGTCAAATTAGTGGTCAAGTTTAGCTGATTTTCTAATTCAAATAAGCGAAAAAACACTCTACAGTTAACTTAAATATAGCATTTTGTTCAGATTTTAGCATACAATGTCTGTTTATTGGCTAAATTTAACATACTGGGGAAAAACATCATCAATTGTAGCCCAAACTTTGGAACATGCCACGTTATATAAGGAACCTACTCCAGCGTTCATCGCGGAAGGCAGGAAACGCCCTGGACAGGCCGCCAATCCATCACAGTGCAGACACACAGACATACACACTCAGGGCCAATTTAGCATCTCCAATTGGCCTGACTGCATGTTTTTGGACTGTGGGAGGAAACCGGAGCACCCGGAGGAAGCCCATGCAGACACGGGAAGAACAGGCAGACTCCCCGGCTGGGGAATTGAACCCAGGCCCTTTTTGCTGTCAGGCAATAGTGCAACCCATCATACTGCCCTAACTCATGTTTTGTTTTTTGCAAATTAGTTAAACCAATATACAGCACCTGTGCACCAAAATTTGTTGTCCTCAGAGACTGTTTAACTTATGTGCAACTGGAAAATCAGCAATACATGTACTTTGACCAGGGGTGCCTAAATGTCTGCACAAGACTGTAAATAGCAGTGAAACACTGTTTTGAATGCATGGGTATAGGAGTGTTTTTCTGCCTGAGCGATCAATGCTGCCATTTCTCATCATCTGATGAACAGACACTGTTTGAGTGAGTGCAAATTTCACGGGGATTCTGTGTACAATCTTCCAATCATTCTCTTCTGCTGATACCTCATGCATACGATCTGTAGATCGCAGGATATGTGTAAAGTCACACTTAATGGAAAGCGCCATATGGGGTCTATAGCCCGCACAGTACACAAAAAGAGCGAAGAATATTTTCCTACAGTGCTGCAAAGCGCTGCCCTTCAGCTTTTGCGTGTCTGAGAATGCCATCCTCAGAGGCGAGGCTCCAGAGGTAAGCCGTATTTTATTGTTGTGGTAAGGCAGGGTAGCAGGGAGAGAACGCACTGATGCGCAAGCGTTCTGGATCCAGCGCCAACAAACCGTCTTCAGAAGCCGCTGATGCTAACCACAATACCTGAGTCAGAACAGGTAACTTTTTGATGTTGTTTAAATTGTGAGGAAATGACTGTCGAACATAAAGGTGCGCAGTAAGCTGGCTCTAACCGCCGCCGCAATTGTGGCTTTATCTGTGTTTATGGTGAAGGATTTTCCCAGGCAGTGTGAAGGGTTGGCATTTGATGCTAAATGCCTGGAGCAAATACCAAGCAGTTATGAATCACGGTTGCAGGCACAGTCACTTTGAGGTTCCTTCCAATGCCCTCGTTCCAGACCGGTTACGAGTGCAGATAGACTTGGAGTGGTGTGTGGCACTGATTGTGCTAATGCCCGAGAGCCATGATTTTCTGTTTTTAATCTCTGTGCTCTCTCCAGATGCACGCAACAAGTTTTATTTTAGCGTCCTTTACACTCAACCAGAGTTTATTTTGCAACTGACACACTTGTGAAAAAACACACCTGTGGAACAGTGAAGCGTGATTTTCTCCTCTGTATCGAAGATGACTGTTTATCTGATGGTGTCAGTTTTGGTGGTCTACCAGGTCTTGCATGGTTGGACAGTTTTAGGAACACCTGTTTTTTTTTTTTCTCTTTTTTCCTTTGACCGTTCTTTATGCATTAATGCCTTATTTCACATCTCAGAAAAATCTCGACTTTTGAAATAGATAAGTAAGGGAAGTGTACATGTTTTGTTGGTTGTCTAGGCAAAAATAAAATAAACATGTGAAACAAATCCTCTGATACAAACAAAGTTTATTAAACAGTTACTGTGTATTTGCTGAATTTAGCATGTATTTGCACAGGCCACATTTTAGGCTGTATTTTCTCTTACCAATATCTTAAATTCAGCCAATAAACAGTTCAGGTTTTCTCCCTGTAGAGCAGGGGGCAGGGCCATTTAAAAAAATCTCAACAAATCCATGGGCCAGCTATGTTTTTATTTCATTTTTTCTTAACATTTTGCTATGAACCAAACTGCCAATTGTTTATTCAAAGTATAGAAAAACTGCAACAGCAAAATAGGCACTGAATACTTGAACTATTCGCAGACAACTTTAAATAAAAGCAAATTGTTTTATATAAAAGAATCGGCTGCATTTTCTTCAGATAACTGTTATCTTTAATGTCCCCAGGTGGTAGTTTTTTAAAACTGCCTATTTGCTTGAACAGGACACCAGGCATCTTTTAGTTTTGTGTAACCACTGGCCCATAGAAGGGGGTCAGAGCGCACATTATGTTGCAATGCATGCTGGGAATTGCAGTGCAGCTTATGGTGAAATAGGCTAATATTAATAAAAAAAAAATAATAATAATTTTGCAGCTGAATAGGATTGTGCCACAGGCCTAACTTGGCCCATGGGCCGTGTGGGCTGTAGAGGATGTGTTAACTTATTTGCAATTAGAAAATCAATAAAACATGTACACTGTAAGAAGTGGAAGAGAGCAAAAGTAGATTTGAGGTTTGATTCGAGTAAATCATCATTTTGTTCATTTAACCTTTCTACTTTGCTTTGCATTGTTTCATTTTAAGTATTTTATTCAAATTGCTTTGAATAACATCGACATGATATTTTTAGGATGAACTGACGCAACATTTTTTACAGTGTAAGCTGATTATGACTGCCCAATTTTTTGCAAGTCTTTCCACTTGAATCCCAACACATCTTCTGACTTATAGTGGCCATGACTTCTTTTTTCTCCCTGTAGCTGCATGCAGGTTTTATTCTCCTGCTCTTCACACATTCCACAACTGAGGCAAATGCATCAGTTTAGATAAACAAATAATTTTTCCACTTGAAGTCCAACTGAAAAAAGTTTCAACAGAGAAAAGGGTTGTTTCAAGATGCATGCACGTTTTGTTCTGGCGTCCTTCACCCTGCACCTTTGTTCTGAATTGAAGAAAATCCATAAGTTTACTATTTGTAGATAAAATAAATAAACATTTCTTTCCACTTGCACCCACCAGAGAAAAGTTAGTGTTTTTCCACTTGAATTCTGTGGAAAAGGGTAAAACTTAATACAAGTTTCATTCTCATTCCCTTCACACCTCACCTGTTTATTTCACAACTGAAGCAAATGCAGTCAGTTTACTAGCTGTAGATAAACAAATAAGGTTTCTTTTCCACTTGAAGTCCAACTGAGAGTGGAGAAAAGTGAACTCTCTCCAGATGCATGCATGTTTTGTTACCAGTGTCCTTCACACTGTACCTTTGTTTATCTTAAAGTTGAAGAAAATAAATCAGTCTACTATTTGTTGCTTAAAAAATCATGTTTTTCCAAAATTCTGACAAACATCCAGGATCTTTTTACCCATTTTAGATGCCAGAATTTGCACTGTGCTGTTAAATGAACATGTACCAGTTTACCATTCGTAGGTAAAAGAATCTTGTTTTTCCACTTAGCCTTGCATTCCACGAGAAGTTACCAAGGCTGTGATTTCCGCTATTTATTTATTTTTATCATGCCCCCCATTCCAAGAAAACGTCTTGCTG
Organism: Colossoma macropomum; assembly: GCF_904425465.1. NCBI lineage: Eukaryota > Metazoa > Chordata > Actinopteri > Characiformes > Serrasalmidae > Colossoma > Colossoma macropomum. The sequence goes on from NW_023494805.1 coordinate 10,911,179, forward strand.
TTAGGGTCTTATTGACACCCATTTTTTGTGTGTTTGGATATTTTCAGCACAGGAATAATAGCCGAGCTCCGTTTCTCTCCATGTTTGTGCTGAAAAAAGGTTTGCAGAATGATAACAAAAGAGCAGGATGAAATATTATAGTGTAACACGCAGCAGCGCTCTGGCTCATGGTGGGGGTGAAACGAGAGCCGCTAATTCAGCCACTCGCTCTGATTGCTGCTGATTGGTTCCGTTTGTAAAGGGCCTGTGACGGGGGAGCTGTGGCCGTCTGGGCTTGGAGAGAGAGAGAGAGAGAGAGAGAGAGAGAGAGAGAGAGAGAGAGAGAGAGAGAGAGAGAGAGAGCCTGCTCTCGCTTGACAAAATTGTATCTTGAATGATGTTTGGCAAGAGGGATTATGATTGCTGATTGCTCTGGGTTTTAATTATGGAAATCATGAGATGCTCCTTGCATCTCCACATGGCTAAGTCTTAAACACGCTCAAGGGAGTGGGCCATTATTGCGCTAATAGCTGAAGTCATAAAAACGGGAAGGAGAGGTGTGCTTTTTTTTGAATAACACACTCCAATTAGATGAAGTATGTTCCGTTCAGTCAGGATGGTAAACAGTGACATGGCTTCCACTTGGAACAATGTTAGTGGGTGTTAAGGCAGTGACTCCTTAGAGTTTGTACTGTGTCACTGTTGTTCCGATGGTGACACTTAATACCTACTTCAGTCTACGAATGATGGCTACACAGTCTAGAAACAGCAAACACATGGTGTCATTTTAGATGAATAACTCATGTCTCACTGAAACAAGTGGATATTCTGTAAAAGTGCAGACTATAAACTTTCAATCAGTACTTTATTTGTGTTTGTAAGAAGAAAAAGCATTTTCTATGAGAGTCATATGCTAAAGTTTGAATAATCCTGCTCAATATACGTTTTGTTAATTTGATCTGAATTTGATGTTGAAAAAAATAAAACATAAAATATAGAATGCGCCATAACTTTTGCACAGCCGTTTTATATTTTATTTGTTTTCCCCAATAGATTAAACTTGGCAAATAAACTTATGACTGTAACTCATTCACACTTTATTGTAATTCTGATTAAACAAATGAATGACTGAATGTCCAAATTGCACTCCAAATGAGCTTGCACACCTCAGGTAAAAAACAAACAAACAAACAAATAAACAACAAACAAATAAACAAACTTTTCAGAATTTGGTACATTTAACAATAGATAGAAAGCCTCTTGCATCTTTTACACAGTGATAGGAAACATTATTATTATTATTTAACCAGGAAAGAAACAATTCGAAAGGAAAAGTCTCTTTTCAGGAGTGTCCTGGACAAGGCAACAACACATAGCAAAATGTTCCTGCACAGCAAAATTACCCATTATAAACATAAAACAGAAAAATCAGTGATCAACAACCCATAATTAATCATTTAAAACACTGATCGTTTTACCTCCACTGTTTGAAGAATGTTTCAAAACTATTGAATGAAAAAAGTCCTTGAAGTTTTATGTCTTTCTATAACAAAGTCCATTCAGACGGTGGGGCATAACTAAAAGCTTGTTTTCCAAATTTGGCACGCATGATCGAAATCTTAAGACGATACACATTTTGACAGTGCCAACCATAAGTCCTGGTTCTTTTTTGATATATAAAATGACAAAGATAAGAAGGTCATAAACCAAGTATAGATCTATAAATTTAAGTATACCACTGAACCAGTCTGCATGTAATCAATGAGGACAAAGCTACTCTTTCTTGAAGACCACAGTGGTGAGTAAACGACTGACAGTTGGTAATAAATATAAAAGCACCATGATAAACAGTGTCAAATGTGTGTAAACAGTACAAAGGCGCATGCAAGTGCCGTCTCTGTAATCAATTGCTGGTAAAAAATAGCACAAATAGCACAAGTTTCTTTTTAGCTTTAAAGGATAAATAAGACTACACATGATGTAAGTCCTCTGGTGGCAGATTTAAATGAGCACCTTTCTTTATTTTAGCTTCAGTAAAAATGTCCCCATTCGTTGCAATATTTTGTATATCAGCTCAAAGTATGCAAAAGCCAGCTTCTTATAATCACTTCATATTTTCCCTTTCACTTTTGTTTAGCAAAGGCAAGTGGAAAGCACCAGATATCCTCATACATGAACATGTATGGGGGGTGGGGGATTGTGGGGTTGGGGATGGGGAAGGTGGGGGTTTATGCAATAATCCATGTTGTAGCAGCCCCGGAGCAACTTGGGGTTAAGTGTTTTTGCTCAGGGCCACAACAGCAGCGGCTGGAGGACGCGAGGGACAGAAGAACCTGTGGGAGTAAATCAAGGTTGGGCTGCTATGACACTTCATTTATCCAGGCCCGCTCCTGAGTCAATACCCTGCTATATGGTCTTATTATGGAGCTTTGGGGGAGTCGCGTGGTGCTTAACGGCTGAAAATTGCGGCTTTGGAGTTAATTCTCCTTATAACGGGTCATAGGTGAAGGGATCGCGCGGAATTCATTTCTAGATTCAAGTCAACAAAATATTGTGATTATAGAGTGTATTGTGAGGCCATAATGTTAAGGAGTGTATTTTGGGAATCTTTTTTTCTGATATTGCACAGCAGAATAAACACTACATGCACTAATGGTATTTCAGTATGCGATCTCAGGGGCAAAGAATTCGTTCTTGGATTCAAGCCAGCAAAATATTGTGGTTATAGAGTGAAAAAGTATTGCAAAGGCCTCATATTAGAGAACCAAATAAATACTACATATCATCAATGTCCAAAAAGGAGAAAGCGATAACATTCTTAACTTTTAATGGAAGTTAATGTAAAGTCATGTAATATAAGTTAATGTAAAGTAATGTAAAGTAAATGTAAGGTTGTGAAGCATTTCTGTTGGTTTGTTCATCATGGGTTTTTCACAATCTGAAGGAAAGCTGCTGTGCTCAAGTGATGTAGAAAAATAAATATGTGATATGTGTCGCAATAAATATTGTGATAAGTCACAATATGCTTTCCTGGGTGTGTCATCATTATAACAATAGGAAATCCGAACACTCTAGAACACTAAACAACTGCATGTTTCATAAAAAGACATACTTAGACCAATTATAGAGCCTGTAAACAACAACAACCAGTAAAGAGTCACTAAATAAACCACATAGTAACACGTAGCTGATTTTAGCCTGTTGTGATGTCATGTTATATTATATTATTTATTTATTTATTTTTATCAAATTGTTGAATTTTTTCTTGTCCTTCTTAAACTGTTTACTGTGGTCACAGTTGTTCAGCCTTTTTTATATGGGCGCGGCTCTTTTGCTGATGGATTTTATGTGTTGCAATTTGTTCACAAAAGTCCAAACTAAAGTAAATACCCTGAAACACATTGTGCATCGCAATAATGTCTTCGAGTGTCGTGATGCTGTATTTTTACCCTGTGTAGAAAGCATATTTCTGCAAACTGCATTATACTATTGAAAGCATTACTGAAATTTAGGCTGCCTAAATTTTTGCCTGCAACTGCAGCCTAGTATACATGGTAGTACACATGGTCTTATACAAAAGATATACAGTCATGTACAAAAGTTTGAACACCACTGCTCACATTATGTGTTCTCTAAGAGAAAATAAGTTAACACATCTTCTAATTATGATATTTTTCTGCAAAATTTAATACACAGTTTCTATTTATTTGCAGAGTTCAAAATATTGAAAAAAAATAATACATCACATATAGAATGTGTCAAAACGTTTGCACAGGCCACATTTTGTGTTTTATTTTTTCCAATATTATCAGCAAATTAACAGTAAATGTGCATTGAAATGTGCAGCGTGTTCCCTGTAGAGGATGTGTACTTATTTCACAAATCAACAAAATATGTCATTAGCCCAGGGCGCCCAAATTTTTGCATGCGACAGTGGTATACATGGTAGAACACACGGTCTAGTGATACAGTATATCTGATATCTGTTTCACCATAACAGTAGTTAATCTACAAGAGCCTAAATACAGGACAATTTGCAAATCTGAAGTTCATCCGAGGTACGGTATGCAAATTAGCTGAATGTCAGTTAGTTATCTCTTGCACTCTGCTGATGGAAATGTGCCTGGTTTTGTAGTAGAGATGAATTCAGTGAGCATGTAGAATAAATTGGTATTGTGCTGTGACAGTTTCTTGTAAATATCCAATTTTATATCTGTGAAGAAAAAAAAAGCAGAAATACTCCAGGTATTAGAGTAAGCTTCACAGCTCAGAGGTTGTATTAATGTTTTACTGCTTATTCTTTGTTTCCTAGCATGCGATCTCTCATGAATAGCAACAAGCAATAGGTTGGAAATCCACTGGTAGTGGTAGATCAGGAGCGGCCTGTAGTGTTATGAAAAACCACTTCTGTGACGTCTCCAGCGCACCAGTTCTGGGCGTTTTCGGGATACTTGCCAAGCCTAATTCCTTGGTGTCCTCACTGTTATTATCACCAACATCTCTTCACTATCTTAGCACTTTGCTGCTGGTGCCCCGCTTACCAGTTTACACAAAACCTGTGGTGCTCTCCACACGGGGGACCGCTGTCCTTGAGTTTACCAAACAACATGTTTTCAAATATTTGTCCAGTGTCCCTGCCGCTAGTCAGCGGCGTACGCTGTTGCCGAGCAGGTTGGGACGTAATTGCTAAGGAGGCACGTGCACATAAAAATGCCATTGCTTTGCATTGCTAAGCATGAAAAAGCCCTTGAATCAGGGCTTGCAGGTGGGAATACAGATAGTGGGCTGGTTTAATTTCACTCCGCGGCTCACTGTCTTCAGTTCAAAGACCTTTAGTCAGACATTTTAATTACTTTGGAATTGGATCTAATTGATCTTGGCTTAGATGGACTTCTCTTACTTCCACACTTGGTGCAGCGTTTCTCCCAGTGGAGATGAGCTTGGTGGTTAACTACTGTCCTCTGTCCTCCTCTCTTCTTCTTCCTCCTTTTTTTCTCAAATAAAAACTGGGCTAAGAATAGAATAAAAGAGGGAATGGATTTCAGTGCGCCTGGGCCCTGCGAGTTCATTGTATTAATAAAAATCTGTAGAGTGCTCAATTATCAATGAAGTTGAGTCAATTGTACTTGGTGTCAGAGTTAAGAGTCATATAAATAGCTGTCCTGTCTTGTCATTGTGACAGACATTGTGACATCTTCATATCAAATCACCATTAAGTTAATGCTTTTCATAATTTTGCCAATTTGGAGAAGATACAATGAGATTCAGTGGAACATGTGTAAATGTAATAGTGGGAGACATTACATAATGTCAAGGCATTTTTTACAGGGTTTTTCACAATTGCCAATACATGCCCTGTTAAAAATAACAGTGTCTGTCTAAGGCTAGCTTCCACTGTAATGAATGGGCATCTACTACCTTTCATCCCAAAAAGGCTTAAAAAGGCTTTGGATCAATGCAAGGATGATAACTAGAGATGCCATGATACCACTTTTTGTTTTCCAATACTGATACTGAAGCCTTGTGTATTGGCTGATACTGAGACTGAGCTGATATTTCTTTCTTCTTCTCTCAAAATTTTGAAAGCTTATTGAAAACCAAGCCTTAACTCCTTAAAACCCCAGGCTTATTATATACTAAGGCTTATTATTCAGTAACTAGAGGGACTTCAATGCAAACTGGCTGAGCTATTCTTAGATTATAGAAGTGTGTAATAAAACTTTGGGCCCACTGATGGACCCTGGCCATTATATTTCATATAATATACATATACCATATTCAGACTACCCACATATATCTCTAAGACCCCTTATTAGTATGTGACTTATATTACTTCTCCTTATGGTTTGCAGTCCAACAAGCATTTCTGTGCTGTTGAAGGCTCTTGTGTTGAAAACCCTATTAAATACATAGTGGTCTGCAAATGTGTGAACACCACTGTCAAATGATGGTTTGTTGACTTTCTACATGAAAATAAGTTAACACGTCCTCTACAGCAGGTGTCTCAAACTGAAATTATGTGGGGTCATTAGCCAGGTGGTCTTCTTCAAGGGGTGCTGGATGGAAAAATACAGGGGAAAAAAGAGTTCATTTTAAATGCATAAAATATATATTTACTTAGTCAATGTTTATTGTAGACTCTTCTGTCACTACAAACTACAACTACTGCTAACTATGACTACCAGTACAAAAAACATTATTAATAATAATAATAATAATAATAATAATAGTGATTATTATTATTATTATTATTATTATTATTATTATTATTGTTACTATTATTGTTACTATTATTATTATTATTATTATTATTATTATTATCTGAACATGAGTGAAGTTACTGCGAATGAAATGGTGGCAAAACAGTTCAGTCTGCTTTATCAGTGGATTTGTTTGGTAATGTCATTCATTCTGTGATGCTTTATCTACCACTTAGTCATTAATGAATCCACAAAGGCAGATTTAACTATCAGTTTAAATGGGAATAATAGCTAAGTTAGTTAAAGCTAAATTACAGCCTTGACCACATGTGCAGCTTTCATGCTGCATCAGTTTTTCATTTGAATGGCTCCTCTTTCATGTAGCACTCTATTTTTGCTTTTAACATCGTAAGCATCAGCCTAAGCTGAGTGTATATAGCTTGTGTTAGGTTACCAGCCACGGTTTCTGGTGAAGCAAATCTACTCATCAGATCTCAATATTTATCTGCAGAAAAATGAAATAAAGGATAGCCATATGAAACTGTCCAACGGGCTGGTAGTGTGAGAACCCTGCTCTACTTTCTGAGTTTAACAAATTGGGGAAAAAAAACCCATAAAATATAAAACTATGTGTCATAACGTTTGTTCAGGCCTCATTTCATGTTTTATTTTTTCCAATATGTTGAATTCAGCTAATAAACAGCATTTGTGCATTAAAACATGCAACAAGAGAGAGCAGCTATATGAGCAAAGATAAAATGTTATGCTACCATTTTGATCATCTAGGCTACATCCAGCACCCCTGTTTGAATGGCACGTAATCATTTAATAAGAAATCGCAAAGTGGGGCTAGCTAAAGTTTTGACATAAAGGCAGTTTATAATATTATATAATGTCCAAGGACCTTGACAGCCCTACTTAAATAAAAGATCAGAAATGTAGCTGTCTGTACACTTTAATATTGCAGGAGTTTTGGAGTAAAGGGAACATATTGCGCTTTACACTCCTGTGGAAAAATGGAGCTAATTTTTGTTTCATCCTCTCTTCAACTAATTTGCATCTGTTGTGAAAGCTTTTGTCACCCAGACGATCCTTTTTCATGCCACCCCCACCCCCACCCCCACCCCTCCTCTGATCCTGCGTTGTCACCAACCATGCTAAAAATTTTATCTGGCTGTTAGATAATGCTTCCCCGTGATGGTGAATTATTGAAGGCCTTGTTCTTGTGAGTGGGACAGGGGCGCGCTTTTAACTCCCTGTACTGCCGTGTCTTCTATCCAGTAACTAAGAGACGCTACACAAACAGCAGAAGGAGCGCAGCGGAGCAGGGGACTGGGGGGCCGAGAAGGAAATGAAAAGAGAAGCGGAGTCTGGCTGACTAGTGGGCCGGCCTGCAGAATGAGGCGAGCCAGAAAAAGAGCTGGGAAGCATTGAGAGGCACTCTGCGTGTGTGTGTGTGTGTGTGCGTGTGTGTTTTCTGCTGTGCTTATTTTACAGTGCATCAAACCAGTTCATGTTTTTTTACTTCTCGCTACTGTACCTCATAAAAAGGCTGTCTTTTTTAATTATACATCTGTTTAATAGACATAAACAAACTGACTATATGCTGGAAAAGCTTATTATAAGTTAATTAGTTAAGCTGATATGTAATTGGCAGAGGAGTCTAAAAGAAAACATGTGCACTTCATAAATCACCTCTGTTCTTCATAATAGGGAAACACTGATAAGAGAATTTTTGGCAGATATTTTTTATGTACATATCTTTTAGGGATGTGCGTGGGTACTTGAGTACTCGGTTAACCATTTAAGGTGCCAGTATTTGAATACTGAAATCACTATGTGCATATTTGTTGTTTCATTACGAGAAGATATAAAAATATGCAGACTATCAAGTCAATGAAACGTTGATGTTATGTTTCAACCATAAAATATAACAGTTTTGCTCATGTTTGTTAGTAAGTATGCATGTCATATTATACTTTACTACAGAAGTGAGTGCATTAAGATGGAGGGGTGGAGATAGCACAGCCAGCTCTGGCGCCTTTTATGCTAAGTAGGCTAACTGCTGATGTTAGCTAGGCTCAGAAACAGTGGAAAGACATTTCTGTCGCAAACTAACACATTGAGACATTGTCCACTGAAGAGAAAAGACCTCCTGTAGAAGACATCGAATCAACGTTACATCAGCATCCAACACTGTACTTAGAAGCTGTGGCGTCAGCTCTTTAGCTCATTTGAAGAGGCAGCCTTGACAGTAAAAACAAATGATTTCCCTTGGCTATTTTTGAATAGTAAAACATATTTTCAAATGTATTCTTCTGTGTGCTGCTAAACGTTTGTGCTACTGAATTTTGTAGCCTCTAAACACCAGTGCTACAGCCTAAAAAGTAAGCCTACCACCCCATGTTAACTACAACGTTTATTGATTGATTGATTGATTAATTGGTTGCATTTTCTTTCCTTGCAGTAACCGAATATTAACCAAATATTAAATCTCAAATTTCAAAATTACTCAGAATGCACCTCCCTATTATATTTCGCCAACACCAATGCTGGTACACACAATTTTATACGATGTTGAAATCGGGATAGGCTCCACCTGGGTTAGCATTACAGATAAGCAACACAATGGCTTAATAACGTCAGCTCATATAATCAGTTGTAAACATTATGTCTTCACTATAGAACTAGTTATGTTACTTTCTTCAAATAATGGGCTGAAACACACATTGCACTGACATTTCTTTTCAAATAGCGAAATGTTATTGTCTTTTCCCACATTTCTCTCCATCATTGAGCTGAGATGGAAAGTAGTTAAGGTTAGAACTAAACCCTGTAGATACTCACCCTGAGGCAATATATCAGAAATGCGAAATGTCGAAATGGAAAGCAAAATAAAAACAAATGTTTATCCAATACAGTTGTCGGTAAACCAATAGGGCAGTTAGTTTCGTCATTGCTGTGTGCTCATATTTGTTTTCGGCAGTGGTGCTTAATGCTGCTCGATTACGCCTGAGCAGTTTGAAGCGTGGAGCTCAGGTGCAGGAGCGAATATGACCACATCAGCATGTAAACAAACCTTAACCTTGCCTAGGGGTGGAGATCACGGCTCGGGGCCCGAGCAGAGAGCCCACACTGTTGATTTTTTGCTCTTCCCTCCGTTTCTTGTGGAGTGTTCTCCATTCTGTTGCGCTCCCCCCAAAAGACTGATGGCAAACATTGCTGCCTGTTCTGACAGTGGTAAACATAAGTGAGGTTGTCAAGCCAACCACGGTTTCTCTCCAACGCGGTGTGAATTGAGAAGGATCGAGTGAAGGCTGCGAGAAGGAAGGGTTAGCGTGTGTTGTGCACAGTTTGAATGAGCAGAATGGGCAAAGGGCAGAGGAGAAAATTCTTTCTTTTAGTCCATTGGGAAGAAAAAAACCTTGAGAAATCGAAGCATTCAGACGAGCGCCTCAGCAGCAAAGAGAAAAATTACAGCAGCGCCGAGGTGATTATTTAAAAAGAGCTGATTGATTCCATGTCTGTTAATACAGTGCATATACTGATATATACCCTAATGAATATGAATATATGTTAATATATGAATGTAAGCTAACATATATATGAATATCAACTGGTCAAAAGTTTGTAAACACCTTCTTATTCAGGTTTCTCCTCTGAAATCAGGGATATTAATAAGGAATTTGCTGCAGTAAGAGCCTCTACTCTTCTAAGAAGACTTCACTAGATAGATTTGTAACGTTGCTGTGAGGATTTGATTGCATTCAGCCACAAGAGCATAAGTGAGTTCTGTTATGGATGATTAGTTCTAGATCACAAACTCCAACTTAAGGTGGTGCACTCTTAGAAAAAAAGGCACTATACTGTGACTGGGGCAGTACCCCTCTTGTCACTGGGGTGGTACCCTCAAGGGTACATCTCAGTACCTTTAGTCAGGGAACATAATTGTACCGTAATCCATTGAAATTATATTTTCTAAGTTGTATTGACTCCACACACCCCGTCTCATCTCCAGGCTTTTTATTTTGTTGTTCTGTTTTAAAACATTAGGTTATGAAAAGGTGCAAATACATACTTTTCTCTTGGTAGAACTTATTTAAGGTAGACAGTTGGACCTTAAACCACTGTTTACCTTTATTTGTACCTTGATAGATGAAAACTGTACCTGCACAGCACCTTTATTTCTAACAGTGTGGATGGAGCTGCATCACTCCAGTGAACACAGTTCCAGTGCTCCACAACCTAATACTGTGGAGCTTTATACCCCTCTAGCTGGCATTGGGAAGAGAGTAAAACTGCTCCAAAGCATTCTTTCATTCCAGTAGCAATGTTTTTCTATGGAGATTGTATCTGCAGTGGGTGCACCCAAGTATCTGAATTCACTAGTGTATCCTCTTGGATATAAAATATAAATATGATAATTTTTAGCATTCATATTTTGACTCAGTATTGATTGAGCATTCTGGTCTTAAAAGGATAATAAAAGAAATGGTTGTCATGGCCATTTTTGTTCTGCTGTGTTTCTAAACATGGTATGGTACCAGTGAGTCACATTTCATTTATGTTGGCCTCAAGGACGTTCATGTCGAATATGGTGGTACTGGGAACACAAGGACACATGAATTCGACATTTCGTGCAAAAAGACAAAAGCTGTACTCATGTACACTGTATGTACATTATATGTGTAGGGGACTGGGCTCGGAGCCATGGCGCTATAAATCCTACCTGAAGAACAGTTCAAATATTTGCCAAGTGCTGCTTTTAGCTGCTTTATACCCTACCATGCTGTATTATTTTAACTATTTTTAATCATCTCTGCAAAGCTGCATATTATTAACCATATAGCTGACTATGCTACTTGTTACATGGAATTAAGGCAGGGATTATGACTCAGCTGCTAAAACCTTGAATATTAATAATACTGCACATATTATATTAGTAGGCTTTCACTTTCCATATGTGATCGTGACCTCTGTCTGACAACTGTAAGTTAAGGGATGGTGACCTAAAGCATTTATATGGGCCTGATAGACTAAATACTGTATGCCTTTTACAGAAAAAGATACCCCACTGGATTGCCGTCATGAAACAGGCAAAGCTCCCAGAAGAGAGCCAGTTTTTGCCTGCCAGCATGTTGAGATTTATTCTATAAAAGGCAACATGGAATATGATTAGCATGGAATATGATTTGCTAACCATGGCTTGCTAGTAGCAATGTTGACAGTTTTGCCTGTAATGCTAAATTTCAGATTATTAGCCTAATGAGGTAAATCATGTTTCTAGATAATCCTAAATCAATCTGTCCAAGCAAGATAAATACAGTTAATGATAGCAGTGTAAAATGTTAAATAAAGTACATTTAAGCTGTCTTTCATGTGGTGCATTGAGATTGTTTGCACTCTGATTACGTGTAAACTGCACTGATAAAATTCAAAGATGTATAATTCATGCCTGATTTGTACAGTAAACTGTAATTAATTGAATATAAAGCATAATATGAGCCACATTTCATTGCACTTGTGGTGGGTTGATATGTTTGCTGTCTGGGTGTGTTCAAGCAACTTCTTTCATTTCAAACTGTTGAAAATGAAAAAAAGGTGTTTGATAAGTGCAATGACACTCTCAAGGGTGCATGTACTACGTGTCTTATGGCACCATGGCGATGTGTGGTATATACAGTAAGAGCTGCTCTCTTATGTATTATTGCTTACATATGCTTACATCATGATATTCGGTCTCGGATGTTTGGACGTCTTTGTCATGTCTGTGAAGGCTTTAATAAATGCCTTTAGAACCTTCAGTGTAGAATGAAGTATCAGTAAAGCTACAGTATCAGGCAAAGAGAAGCATCTTTCTCTGTAAATGAATGTGACATTTAAATCATTTCCATTTTGGCCCATTCGTAGCAAATACTGAGATTATTGCCCAGAATGCATTAAGCCCTCATTAAGATCCCGTAACCTTTACAAATCAGTTCTGCACAAGGGCTACAGGAGAGTGTGACCTCGCCGAGTTAACGCCGGACAATTTCAGATCATCCCTTGTCATTAGGGAAAGCAATGTTAACAGGTAATAATGAGAAGGAGGTGATAACAAATATGACAGCTATGGCTCAGCTCGGCGTGAACGGGCCTCGAGAAGAAAAAAGAAAAAAAATTGGCAAGCGGGGAGCCTGATTGCTATTTAATCAGCCTTTAGAGAGAAAGGAACGGCGCCAATTAATTCCAAATATTCTGAGGTGTCTCCACGCATACATCATTCCAAGTAAGACTCAGCGCTCCGGTGATTGGCGACAAGCTTTGAGATGCGCCCCTCCCGAGCCGGCTTCCTCCCCTTCCACCTCGTACCTGCAGCTCAGTGACTTTTGGCAGCGTTGTCTCCCCTCTCAGCGCCCCGATGATGACAAGTTTTCTGCAACATCGCCGGAGCCAAGAAAATGACATTACATCCTTGAGGGGGAGGCACCGTCTGCCTTAGGCTCGTCAAGCACTGTCAAAGACAAAGTGCAAAGCAGTGCCTCCGGAAGGTCCCAGACGGGAATGCTGGGTGTATCCAAGGAGATCCGCTCCACTCCTGCCCCACCTCCCGTGACTCTTTTGTGTTGTGGATAATCATCCTCTGCTCTTTACTGACAGCACATCCTCTTCTTTAAATTGGTGGTGCCAGAATTCCTCGAGCGTCCCAACTCTTGCTGAGACGTCCGTTTGAATCGCTGCATCCTTAAAACTCTGAAGTTATATCGGTTAGGCAAGTTTGGCTCAGGGATCAGGTTAGTTTATTTTATTTTACACATTGGCAATACATTCAGAGACTCTGGCTCTATTTGTTAAAATCTGTCCCCAGAGTAGTTGGGCCACATTTGACCATAGTGAAAGAGATCAGCATACAGAGAGTTTCCTATCGCACAGTGACGCCTTTGTTGTTGCGATAAGAAAGTAAATAATACACAAAAGAAATCTACAAATGAGTTTTGTTAGATCATGTTCCTCACTGATCAAAATAAGTACAACAGCATGGAGCAAGAAGAAGAGATTCAAAGGCAGAAATAGCTGCTTCTTTTCCTTGGTGTTGACAGGTTAAACAGAAGAACTGTGAAGTTGCAGGCACTACAGAATGCAGGCCCACGTCTCCATTTCAGCTGTGTTTGAGCTTACACTTAAATTTCCTTTTTTCTTCCAGCCTCATTTGATATGCATGTATGTATGCATGCTTTATTTTTTCCTTGCAGGCTCAGACAATTGAAAATAAATTAACATTCCGGCTCTTTATGTTTCTCTTCTTTAAGCCGGTGGAGAATACTTGGAGGCGAACCCCTCAGAGGTCAAGCGATACTCAGGAGCTGTCAATCTTTCTCAGCGAGCCTCCCGCCCCCTTTCTTTCTCTCTCAATCCATTCTTTTCTCCCCCTTTCTTTTTCTCCCCCATTCTTTCAGTTCCTCTCCATCTTAGAAACAGGGACTGCTTCTTCTTGGCCATTCTTACACTGCTCGCCTGCCCAGATTGAGAGAGGCGACCAAGGCCTTTGTAAGACTCTCACGTCCATTCACGCTCCTGTCACAAACACGCTCATATTTCATGCCAAAGAGTGCTGGCTGTCTTTTTTTTTCCCTTCAATTTATTTGAATAATAATTTAATTGCATGATTTTCTGCCATTTTGCCATTCTTTTCACCCCATAGATTCATTATAGTAGTATAATAGTCATTTAATAGATGAGCAGAGGCTGTTGCTGCTGTCTTTTCAACTACATCTTGCATAACAAGACAGCAAAAACAGAATAAAAGGACTATAATTATATTAAGTATAACATATTTTGAATGCACTGCCGCTTTACAGCTTTAATAGGTTTTGTAACTAATCCAAATCTATTAACACAAGGACTTTTTACGAAGCACTGTGTGGATCTAGCTGTTGAGATTTTAGCCAAGTAGGATGCATGCAGAAAAGCAAGTGCCCATCCCTCAGGTATCAAGAGCATGGCCTTACGCAGCTTATAAAGTTTATCTCATTTGCCTACTTAAATCGTTTCATGCTTGGAGAAGTGAACCGTCTCTTCCCTCCCCCCCTTTCCTCCCCTTCCACCATCTAAAATTATGATGCGACCATCAGGAATGGTGCAAAGCTTCTTAATGCTAATCGGCTAATCCTTTTATTTCGAGTCGGACCAAATCCAGTCCGAAATCTGCCAAACAAAACGGTGTTTAGGGGGATGATAATGCTTGGCTCCTGCGCTTAAGCTTCGCAGACATGAAGTGAGTGTGTTTCTCGGTGGGGTGACGTCTTCAGCTCTTCAATGAGGATACAAATCACACCCCTGTTGCACACACACACTCCACCTCACCCCCCTCCCTGTGGCCTGCTGGGACCAGGGGTCTCAGCTGGCGCAGCAGGGAACGGGATTTTCCCGCAGCTTTCCGTGCATTTGTGTCGACTGCTGAGTGCTCCCAGCTTGAGGAATCCTGTCTGGCAATTACATCCCATTCTGGTTTAGAAGAAGAGAGATGGCTTGGGCTATATGTGATCACATCCGAGATTGCCTTGGCCTTCTTGGAGCACCTCATTTTTTGTGATGTGTTGCGTACTTGTCAAATTAAGACAATATGCATATTCTAGACCATCATTCATTTACATCCTTACAGTGCAGCAGCTGCTCATGGGATCTGTTGCATTGTCCTACTTCAGAGTTGCTAGTTGTTTAAGAGATTCTGAAGAATTCCCAAAGTCAGAATGCCTCCCGAATGTTCACACCTTGTTCACTCAGTGTGTTTTGCAAGCCTTCATGGAATTGTTTGGCAAAAAAGAAAGAAAAGAAAATTACACAGTTTTCCCCTTACCCCAAATGTAGTCGATCTGCCAAGACATGTTTGGTGTCCAAAATGTGCTTCTTTAAGGTTGGCTGGGGCTACAAGGCTGATGTTATCTGTTAAAATGGACAAAAGTAAGGGAAAAAATCTAACTATAAACTTTAAGATGGCTGAGACTACTATTGCTTACTATGCAAAAGTCAGAGACCACCATTTGGTTTCATTTCCATTATTCATTGGTTTTAAAGTAATTAATTTCCAGAAACACATATTTAAAAGAAAATCACATGGAAGCCTCCAACGTTAAGTGTAATCTAATCAAATCTATCAGTACTTCATTTGTTTACTATTTACTATTGAACACTCTGTCACTGTACGTTTTTCATCTTTTCAATCTTAAAACTAATGAATTAGAGTTGTGTCCTCCCAACAAAAGCTGCTCACAAAGCTCTCACTGACATTATGTTCCCCTTCAAAGAGACATTCACACAAGCAACTACCCAAACTCACCTCAGCTGCCTCATAGATTTCTTTCTCATGTGCATCTGAAATGGCTAAAAGAGATATGTCTGAAGAGATTAGATATAAAATAACAGTCTTGCATAAGGAAGAGGAATGTCAAAAGAAAATTAGGGAAAAAAAAACAAATTTCTTCCTAACAACAGTGCAAAATCAGTTTTGGTAGACCACCGAAACTGATCAACAAGACCACCATCAGATAAACAGTACAAAAGATTTCATCTTCAGCTATGGGTCTGAAAGGATGTATAGCTGTCAAAAAACCCTTACTGTCAAAAGGAAATAGACAAAAAACATTTGCACTAGAACTCTAAAACTGGACATCTGAGATTATCTGGATCATAAGAAGCAGAAAATGCAACGAACTTCTGACTCGGAACTTTGGAGGAACTGTGGAGGTGTGAAAGAATATCCCTATGTATTTCTTTGAAAGCAAGAAAGCAAGTCTCCTGTAAACACTGGAAGCTGTAATTAAGGTAAAGAGTGGACACACCATACTGAAGAAAAATGATATTATATTTAGTTGTTGAGGCTTCTGTGTAATTTTCTGATCTGATGCTGAAAAATGAATAAGCCTCTCTGACTTTTGCACAGTTCTTTTGTCTATTTTTATAGATACGAGTTTGTCAGACAGCATCAGAATCCACATAAGCAAGAGAATACCAATAGCATTGTTGGTAGGTATTCTCTTGCTTATGTGGATTCTGCTGCTGTCTGACAAACTCTTAGCTCAACTCATAGCTCTACTTTGCTAAAGAAACAAATTTCACACACAAACAGTTTTTAATCAGGGGTGAAACTGTGTAAAAGAGATTTTTACTAAACTGTCCTTTTAACAGGAGTTTTAATAGAGAATAGCAAAATGGTCTCGGCCTGTAAAGTTCTTGGGGTCACACATTCTTAGGAGAAAAAACATTTTCACAGAATATTGCTGTAACATTTGTGTGCTGTCATATCTGCTATTGCTAATATGATAACTGTTTTCTTTTTTTAAGAAACTAATTATTATTCTTAGAGGATTTCACAGTTTTTTGTTTTGTGTGTTCGCATTTGTCACATTTGATGAATCTGGCACGAGAGCTCAGCGCCTGCATTTAGAAATAACTGGATGAGCTATGGTGACAGACATTGGTTAATAATTGTAATTTATCACCTTTTTTATGAAGATCCTATGCAGATCATAATACAACCATACATTTAAACTTGAAAACTAGCCGCTTTAAAGTCTTGATTTCTGTTATCGAGTCAGAGTTTTTTTGGCTCCATCAATTAGTCATAATTCAGAACATGAATATTTTAGCCTGTGTGTTTTCAATAACCTCAGCAAATTTTAGAATTTTTGATACTTGACTCCACTTTTCTTCTAAATCTTTGGCTCTGTTCTTCTGCAATGTGGCCAGTGCTGACATTACATAGAGAGTAACCCCACAGTTCTCAGCTGTCTTTGTCCTACATTTTAAATACCTTTGGAAACAAAGGAAACCTCCTCCCGCCAGGCACTTAAGGAGCGAATTCATTACGGCAATTTGAATTCAGTCTGCTGTATGCTAATGCCCAAAGCTCCTTGTGTTTTGGTTCCAACTTTATCCCTCCCTCCTTTATCCTTTTTCTTTTTTATGTTCATTGTCTAAAAATATCTCTCTGCATTGAGAGTGATCTGGGCAGAGTGCATATTTAGGCTCATTATGAAATAATCAGGATGGTTGATGAGGGGGGGAGCTCATCAGAGGAGGAGTTGTGGGAAGTTTTTTTTTATTTTTTATGACTCACTTCAAAGTGTGAATGTGAGCGGGCGAGCAGGATGATTCTGCGGCCCACGGACTACCTGCACTCTCAGCAGCTACACGGAGGAGGAGTGGAAGGAGAATTGGGAGGGACGAGCTTGCTTTGGGTTTTGCGAGATGAAAGAATAATTTGGTTCGTGGGTGGATGCTTGTGTGTTTATATATATATATATACACACACACATGCACACACACACACACACATCTATAGCTATGTATCTACATATCTATATATCTATATGTGTGTGTGGGGGGTAAACACTATTAAGAAGTGTCTCAAAAATATGCAGAAAACATATTGTCACTGTCCAAAGAAAAACAAGTATCTCCAAATCGGCAACTTTTGAGGAGAGGGCAAAAACATTCTTTACTTCTAATGTACATTAATATAAAGAAATTTTATTCAAAGCAGTTTTGGAGCATTTATGTTGGTCTATTCATCATGAAACTTTTATACAATGTATAGGACAGATACTGTACTCAGTTGATGTAGAAAAATCAAAATCTAAAAAATGGAGATTTATATGCTTTTTTTGGACAGTGATGATATACTAAGAATAAACAAAATAATTAGTAGATAATAAGAAATATCTCCTGGAAAATTAGTAAAATTAGTAGCTCGTTCTTAATGGCCATTTTACTGGAAATTAAATAAATGCTGTCATAATCAATCCTTACATCTGTTACTTTAATGGAAGAATCAAAGTGTCATCAGTTTATCATGAGCTCCACTTACCATATAGGAGCACTTTGTAGATCTACAATTACTGACTGTAGTCCATGTGTTGGTCAGGACCCCCACAGGACCACCACAGAGCAGGTATTATTTGGGTGGTGGATCATTCTTAGCACTGCAGTAACACTGATGTGGTGGTGGTGTGTTAGTATATGTTGTGCTGGTACAAGTGGATCAGACACAGCAGTGCTGCTATAGTTTTTAAACACTGCATCCACTCACTGTCCACTCTATTAAACACTCCTACCTTGTTTTTCCACCTTGTATATCTAAACTCATATCTATAACTATATCTAAACTAAAATTTGTGTTGGTCATCCTCTAGTCCTTCATCAGTGGTCACAGGACGCTGCCCACAGGAAGCTGTTGGCTGGATATTTTTGGTTGGTGGACTATTCTCAGTCCAGCAGTGACACTGAGGCATTTAAAACAACTCATACCAGCGCAACACTCCACTGCAGTGCTGAGAATGATCCACTACCCAAATAATACCTGCTCTAACTTGGTCCTGTGGGGGTCCTGACCACTGAAGAACAGGGTGAAAGGGGGCTAACAAAGTATGCAGAGAAACAGATGGACTACAGTCTGTAATAGTAAACATGTAAAATGAGGGCAGATACAAGGAGGTGCACTTAATAAAGTGTCTGGTTGGTGTGTATAAATATATGCTCTTTCTTTGTCCACAATCACCAAAGATATGTTTGGAGAAAAGGGGCAGCATTTGATTAAAGAACACCTTGCCAAGTATTAGAGGAGTAGTTGAGCTTGCACAGTTTTTCACTTTCCACGAATGTGGTTGATTGACTGAGACATGTTTGGATACACTGAGATGTTATTTTTAATGTATTTAATTTATTCATGTTTTATATATTGAAACAAAATAAAACATTAACTATAGAACTTTTACACAGGCCACATTTTAGGTTCAATTATTTCCACACTATGTTAGATTCAGCAAGTAAACAGTAATTGTGCCTCAAAGTGTGCAGAAGTGTGTCTCTGTAGAGGATGTTAAATTATTTTTTCTTAGAAAATCAACAAAACATGATTTGATCAGGGTCACACAAGCTTTTGCATGCAATTGTATATACATATTTTGTTGCTTTCATAAACAAACCTTCATCTCAGAAATGAGAACTTTATAAGAGAAGTAAAAATATTCAGAATTTCACTTTAATGTCAATGTATCAAGATTTCATTCCTTGTAATTTTGGGCCAGTTCTATTGGTCCATTCATCATGCATGCAGCATATATGTTTGTGTATGTGTGAGTGTGTGTGTGTGTGTGTTGTGAACATGTTTGCGTCTGTGTATAAGCGCGTGTATGTCAGTGACTATGAATGCTCAGGACGAGTGAGGCTGACACGCCATCCATCTTCAGTATTTGACATATGTTATAACGAGGCCCCGCTTCCCCTGGGCCTCAGATGGTAACCTTTGCCAAACGCAGACAAAGCAGCGTGGGTTTGTTTGAGCTTCCCCTCGAGACGCGGGATGAGACGAAAGCGGAAAAATAAAAAAATCTCGCACATACACACACACAAAGAGAAGTGTTCATGCGGCCTTTTCATGTTACTACACAGAGGCCCTGTGTCCACCCAGTTGTGTCATCTCCGCCAACAAGTTCAGTTGTTAGATAGACAACAACAGGCTGCCCAGTAGCAGCTTGGCGTGCAACCTAATTAGCTT
This sequence comes from Colossoma macropomum, assembly GCF_904425465.1. NCBI lineage: Eukaryota > Metazoa > Chordata > Actinopteri > Characiformes > Serrasalmidae > Colossoma > Colossoma macropomum. Next base: position 10,930,892 of record NW_023494805.1, read on the forward strand.
GGCAACATAGAGGAGACTGTGTTTGCAGCAGGTGAACTCAAAGTGCGCAAAAAGTACTTGCTTTTTTGACAATTTCGCTTGGCAGCCCACGAGAGAACGCTAAGCAGAGAGGGGCAGAGCTGCCAGCTGAACGCTGATGAATAAGAGAAAGTGTGGATTACATTGGCAGCGGAGCAAATCATCTGAGGTGGTCATGTTTGTATGGAAAAATATAATCATCTCATAAAAATGCTCAAATGCGCTTTGCTTGGTTTCACTGGTAGTCTGTGGATCTCTTTCTCAATCGATCTGCCACTTGGATTCATGATCGGGGGTCACCTACATGTTCGTTTTCACTATAAACTTGTAGTGAACAGTGGAAGGCAAAGCATATGACTCATATAGTTAGAAGTAACTGCGCCTGATTTGTCTGGGCCTGTTGCTTTCTGTATTCTAGCATACACTGCATAAACTTTCCAAAGGACCGAGCTATATGACATGTTTACACCCATTAAATGGCCAGGAGCCATTCATAATAATAGCATATACATCCAAAAGCTGATTATTCAGTATCATATTCCAGGCAGTTATTAGGTAATTGATGTAATAAGCCTGAGATTAAAAGGGTTTAACTTAAAACTCTTATTCTAATTGATATTCTGTAAGACAGTTGCTTTTACAAAATAAATGTACAGTAGCGGCCAAAAGTTGACCTGATTGAATACATGCTTTGATCAGGCTTACAATCATACACAAAAGCTTGGGCACCCCGGTCAAATCACATTTATTGAAGGGAAAATAAGTTACACATCCTCTACAGAGAACAATCATCTACACGTTTTAATGCACAGTTACTGTTTTTTTGATGAGCTTAACAAATTGGGAAAAAATAAAACACAAAATGTGGCCTGGGCAAAAATTATGGCACATTTATATATATTTTTTTCTAACAGGTCAAACTTAAAAATAGAACAATAGTGAAACAAAACAAAAAATAGGCATTTAAGTGTGCAGAAATTGCCATAACTAGGTTTGTTCTCTGTAGCATGTAACTGTTTGTGTACCTGGTTAAAATTAGCTTCTAAGAAAAGTTTTCTTTTTTTTATATATTAAAAAATGAATAGGCCTCAGCATATGTTTATCTTCTTCAATCCTTTTGTAAAAGCGTCTCCAGTGGCTCCACATGAAGCTGCGTGAGAGAATGCAAGGAGTGTGCAGAGAAACAAGATGTCAAGAAGTCAAAAGATGGAGGAGCTCATTTAAAGAGTTTAAAACGGAAGACAGAAGTTTTGATTCGGTTAACACTTTTTTGATCCCTGCGAAATGCAGAGATGAGTACACTGTAAAAGTGAGTATAAAAATACAGTAATTTTTATTGGCAGCAATTTCTCCAATAATTTGTACAGTTCATCAGGCAACAGTTCATGATGAACAATCATGCTATTTTTCACAGCAGCGTTGGACTGTTGATCAGTCTCGGCATGATCTGACTACCACTTTACAGCAGTTACTGCACTGATACCATCATTAAGACTACAAAGACTGCAGTAATCAAATATCTATTAATATGTAAAACATTAAAGGATGAACTAGTTACTGAAACACAAACACTATCGTGGTGGAAACAACAAAACACTACTATATTCAGAAACAGACTGCGCAAACTACTGGCTACTTTCCCAATATGCTTTGCAAATAAACGCTAATTACTGTAAAAGCTGACACTTTTTACTTTCTTTAAAAAGAAGCTGGGCCTGTTTCTACAAGAATGCTTACATTTTTGCAGCAATCTGCTGTATGTAAGGATTTCAATACATTACTGCAGTGTTTCTGATCATTTCTTTACAGTGTAGGTGTAACTGGTATTGTATTTTGGCATCCATTCCATTGCAATCCATGAAGATTTTGCTGTGGCTCTTTGGCTGAGGAACCAACAGCTGATTGTTTAATATTTTTAGACCAATGTGGAGAAACCGTGTAATCCACATAAGCTAACCCAGTTTTCCTACCAGAACCACACTTTATGACCTGTATGCTTTTTAACAGATGCTCGACATCGTATCTTAAATGACACCCGAATGGCTTCAGTTTAATCTTACTCTTTACTCGATACAGATGTTGCTCATGAGTGTCTTGTACGTGACTATGCAGTACAGAATATTAAAGGCTGAGAGCAAAGGGCCCATCAGATAGCAGGCCATTATCCACAATTTGGCCAAAACAACCCATTGCCTGTTTGCTTTTATTGTGCACAGACAAAATACGTCTCATTCTCTGATTTAAACACATCCTCTTCCTCTGCCTGCTGTTAGCGTTAAGGGACTCTCTCTGGCCTGAATGTCTTGATGGCTCTCCTCTTTCATGTTTTATAGTGTCAGGGAATAAAGTGATAATTGTGAGAGATTAATGTTGTGGAATGTGGTCATGTGGGGGTAAAACGCAGATGAAATGCAGATAACCTTTGCAGCTGGCTGACGCGAATTCCCACGCCGCTGATAATCGTCCTCTTTCCATGTGTTTGCAGATGAAAGATGACCGGTGAGGATCCTCAGCCCATGACCGATCGCTGACGCTCACCAGGCCTGGATACGTGCTTGTTTTTTGTTTTTTTTTGTTTTTGCTCATCCTCGTGATTATCCAAACCGTTGTCATCGTCCAGCATCTGGAGGCTGAGGAAGAAAATGACCTCTTCAGTGTGCAAATGCCTCCTAAAAGGCCTCCTGTTCGCTCTGGCCTTTTACCAGTGCTCCGAAGGTAAGGTCATCTCCTTTGCTCTTTTCTCCGTATGGACACATGTATTTACCTTAGCGCTTTCTCTGTGAGAATTTCTGTCGTTGCTATCCTGTGACACATCTTTGACATCGTTATGTGGACAATGGTATGTGGACACCTGCTAATCACACCTATATGCGCTTGTTGGACATCCCATTCCAAAACCATGAACATTAATATGGAGTTGCTTCGCTCTTTGCAGCTATAACAGCCTCCACTCTTCTGGGATGGCTTTCCACAAGATTCTTCAAGCTTCTTTGTTGGCGCTATGAATTCTGGTCGATAGCATTCCCCTTGTATCCACTAAACCCAGATTCGTCCATCAGATCGTCAGATAGCGAAGTGTGAATCTACCCTAGAGAACACGTTTCCGTTGCTCCACAGTTGTGTTGGCGTGCCCTTCCATTTGACAATAATAGCACTTACGGTTGACCAGGGCAGATCTAGCAGGGCAAAGGTGGCCTCCTATGGCAGTGCCACATTTAAAGAGCTCTTCAGTACAGCCCATTCTGCTGAGATTGCATTGCTATGTGCTTATTTTATACAACTGTTAACAATAAGTGGGCTAAAACACCTGATTTCAATAATTATGAAGAGTGTCCACATACTTTTGGCCATGTAGCATATCATATATGAAAACTCACATTGATTTTTTTTTTCTTTTTTCCCCCGACTTGTCACTTGTCACTCAAGTGAATCTTCTCACACTTGTACCATTAATGTGTTCAGATGTTGTTAAGGCGATTAAGGTCGAATTTCTAGACCGTTTTTTCCAAATTATCTGCAATCACACAGGGCCTTGAGGACTAAACCGGTTAAATCATGCAGATTAACTCAGAGGAATTGTCGTTATGGAGGATGAAGATGAGTTTGAAATGCGAGCGGCATCATTTTTCCCCTCATATCCTCACCCCACCCCCCCTTGCACCTGAGTGAACGAAATGTGTGATTTGGCTGCCTGCCAGAGTGACGACTTTGCGAGGTGAAAGGAATGTTTGTAATAATCTGCTAAGAAAACACAAGTCTTAATTCATTTTCTCCGTGACTCTTCGACTTTGATTAGCATGTTTGGTTGTAATTACAAGTGTAGCCACAGAATACATCACCCCCCCCCCCCAAACCCCTCACCCTGCTCACACACACCCCATCAAAAATGACTCATATGGACGTTTTTGTGGAACAACAATTATTTCTCTCTTTGCTCTTTCCCAGTCTCTTTTTTCCTCCGCTATTTTTTAGAACAAAGTTGATTTAATCATACACTTGTGTGCCAAACATTGATTACTGCAAAACACAAGTAAGAGAGGCTTTCTTTATAGTTGTGCTGTTTTTTTTTTTTTCTTGTTGTTGTACACTGCTGCGGCTTCCTGTTTTAGCTGGCATTTACCAGGGCAGTGGAAAATGGGTTTGTTTTCAATTGGTATAGGGTAATTAGCATATTTCCAGATATTTTAGATTTTCGGTTGGATGTAAGCTTAACCCTTTAGACCCCAGCAGGATTTTACAACACTCACGTGGATTCCTGCCAATGTTCAGAGTTAGAGGCTTTTTTTAAACACTGTTTTAAGCAAAAAGTTTTTTTTTAAAAAAAAAAAAAACAGCTCTCCTGAGGGAGAAAATGGTCTCCAACCATCATGCCAAATACAAGTGTACACATAATGAATAAGAACTTAGAAAGAACCGACTACACCAATGATGTTCAGGACCCTTTCTTAAAGAAGGACATGATATTAGGCTTTTAAAAAATCATATCATTCCCTTGTGATTTTATCTAAAGGCTGAACACAGCCCACTCTGTCTCCCACATACAAATTCACCAGATAAGTTAAGAAAATATGTTGACATGATGCACAACTTTCTAGCAAATACACCTTAATTTGTTTGCATGTAGTTTTGACTGTTGAACTAAATTCAGACAGGGAAAGCGAGCGCTTTCAGCCATTTGTTTAGCTGCTACAGAGCTGAGAGATGGAGACAAACAGTGATAGCAGGCTAGCTAATCAATTTAGATGATTCCTTTATGATGAGATACGTCCATAAATCTAAATGAACTTAGTATAAAGCATTGATCCCTTAAAATCTCAGGCTAATTACATACTAAGGCTATACATACTTCAAGGTAAACTGGTTGAGCTATAAAAAACAGGCCATTTACGGGGTTAAAATAACCTTCCAAGCCTGTCAAAGTCCCATTTCACTCATGACTGAGCTTGAATTTGGACTACCAAGTAAGCAATGGAATATTAACTTGACTGTCCATTCAAACAAGCTAAACTGACTATGAAAACAAGTCAATAAATAAAGATTTTTAAAAAATTACATCTTGAACTTTGTTCTGTGTCATCGCTGCTATCCAGGTATGCAAAAATCCAGTTAGACTCTTTTTTATCATAATATGACACAAAATTACAGCACATCTGAACAGTATTCTGGCATCTTTGGGACGTCCATCGAAAACAGAGATTTGTCACAAACAAAAAACTGGAATATTTTGGTTCAAAACAAAACATATAACTATCTAAGTAGAGCTTGTGAAGACAGTCACTGTAGTTATTCTGTTTTCTGTCAGAATTCACCGTCTGCAGCCATTACAGTCAAATGCAGAGCTGCTGTGGGGTCTGGAGGGTTAAGAAAAATTCTCAGTTCTTCACTGTTGGAAAAGCTCAATATAAGAGTCACATGCAAGTCCGGCTCAAGCCTTTCGTCTCGTTTTTTGAGGTACTTCCCTTGGTATGCAGCGAGTTAGGAAGCTAAGGTTTTCGGTTTCACTCGAAGTGAAGGCTTCCAGCTCCATGAATGATCATTCACCCATCCATCAGTGGTGGAATGTGTGTGGGTTTCTCACAAAACAATGTCTTATCCATCCACAAGCCATTTACCTTCTCCCAACTCCCTTGCAAGACTTGCATTTTTCTTTTTTTCTAAAATGAACCACAATCCTTTGGAGGCCTTCACAGAAAGGGCCTCTCAGTAATTGCTTCTTGCTCTGTGGTTGATGATCGTCTTTGTGATCCGTTGCACAAAAACGTACCAGACGTGCTTTGAAATCTCCAACGAAGTTCTCCAAAACCTCTCTGCTTTTGTTCCATTATACGTTCTCCTGGTAGCAGAACAGTCTTTAGCGTTTTAGATGGCATATCAGTATAACTTTAACTATAAGCAGGTTCTTCCACTGATTTTTCAAAATTTCAGTTCAATAATTGAGATGCAGTCATTCCTATTAGTGTAATGTGAAATTGTAGAGAAAATGACCAGTTTTCTTAACAGTGGTGGTGATAGGAACTATCGAAAATGACCAGTGAACCTACATGCCTTCTGAGTTTTATATGTAATGTTTATAATTGCAAAATATTGATAAATGTGAAAAAATAAGTTTTGTTTGAGACTATTTTGCCTTTCAACACCCTGCATGTATCTCTCCACCATTAAAAATGTGTCTTATGCCAGAATTTTCTCAAAAGTATTGTAAAACAATATCCCAAGCATCTGACAACATGCTCATGAATATATTGGATGTCTGGTTCCTCTCACCACCACTGTGAACAATTCTGACTTGTTAAGTTTGTCTAAAATGGCTCCAGATGACTTTGTTTAAATCCTAGTGATTTGATTATGGCCTTTTATACCCTTTAAGGTGTCAGCGCTGAGCATCTCAGTGGTCCGTCTGAACTGCGTTTCTCTTGGCCTCCATATGGCTGAATCACAGCTAGTGATCCTTTGTATTTTGAAATGAAAATATGAAAGAATCCGCTGCTACCTGATGCGTTACCCCCTGCCTATATCAGGAATGTTGCTTTCGGAATATTTTAAAGTTCTAGAGAATGCTAAGCACTGGCCTTGCTATACGCACCCCCCTGTTTTCTAATGCCTGCACTAATCCCTATCATACTTATTCACGTCTTTTGTCATCACGTCCTGCTGGCAGCAAACTTAAGAATGCCTTAAGGAGCCTTGTGACAGAGGGGGTCTTGTGTTCCTCGTGGGTGGGTGGGCTAGTCCATGGCTGGAGAGATTTACATTACAACGAGACAAAGGAGAAGCATCCACAAAGGTGTGACTCCATCACTGCCCTGCTACCTACCACGCCGGCATAAATACACGTAATTACGGCCTTCAAAGTGCCACAGAAGGTGCGGGAAGGCATATTTACGCCTTTATACTGTGTTTTATTTAGACATATGAACATGTTGTTCTTTAAATGCCGAGCTGAATGGGCCGATAACAAGGCTGTGTAAGACATAAAGACGGATTAAATGATCTGTGTCATCTTGGCGTAGACAAGAATCAGCATTAAGTCCCGGAACCACTGTTTGTTATGTGTTTTTAAAAATGTTTGGCTTGCGGACAGGAGGGCTGCGAGCCGTGTCTCAGCTTGAGTTCTGTTTGTTTGCCAAATGCATTTAAGTAGCGGGGAAGCAGGAGGTGTTAATGTATTGTGGAAATGAAGTAGCTTCGGAATGAAATTGCAGAAGTGTAATTGGGTAGAACACGTCTGCCCCTTGTGACACTGAGGTATTTCCTGGCCGATTTAGGGACGGCGAGACAGTGCGTTTCTTCTTAATCAGCTGCACCCAGCCACACTGAAAATCTCATTAGAGGTTTTGGTGTTTAATCGGAAAAGGCGTTGTGCTACGGAGCCAAAATCACAAGACGCATCCAGGCAAAAAAGACCTAAATCCTATCAAACACAAGCAAGAGAAGCCAAAATATGCACATACTTTATTGGTCACCGCCAATGGAACAGGTTCTTGGAATTGCATCAGATAAACTTTGTGAACTTTGGGTTTTAAATGCATTTGAAGAAAGCGCATTTATATGGAGCATCGTTTGGGTAGAGCTCCATCATGAGCTGCAGGGGTTTCTGGTTCACGTCCTGAGACTCTGACTTACTACAAGATGACTGTAGGTTCTAATAACCCTGGCTTTATTCTGCTGCTTGGCCATGAAGAAGCTCTGTTAAGGCAATACTTCTGGAAAAAAAAAAATCATATTCAAGACCACCGCTTTATAATACACAAGCAGGGCAACGTCCAAGAATTCAGAACCATTGTTTTTAATGAAGATACACACAGGGTTGCTGCTCTGCAACTTCACAGCACTGCTCAATGTCTCTGCTTGCCACTCAGCGTTTTTCTGTTGCTTCATTAAACTAAAATCACAACAAGACCGAAAAATGATAATAGACTATGTGGTTTGAAATTTACTCTGAGAAAGGCAGTCTAATATGTTTAAGATAACTAGACAAATGCTAATGGTGTGTTACCTCAATGAATATTGCTAGCCTAGTCTTTTTTCACCACATCTTTTGGCTTGAAAACAGCGAGTCAGTTAGCTGAAACTGAAGGTGATAAATTCACCGAATTATTTCACCAAATAATTATTAAATCTGTAAGTAGAGTGTAAAATGAACTTGAGCTTGATGTTTATTGGTGCTCTTACTGCAATGCACCTTATGTGGCATAATTACGCTTTGTGCTACTTGCTACGTGATGCTATGCAATGTTATGCTATGCAGTGCTATGCAGTGCTATGCTGTGTGGCGCTATGTTATGTAGTGTGCAGTGGCCTTTACATTGTTTTTACCCTTAGCCCAAATAATGGTCTAATGATCTTTTTTCAGCAGGGATGTTTAATGTCTGTAGTTTTGCACTGAAGCTACAAGGCTAATGTAACTACCCCAATAATTCCCTGCCAAAAAAGCCCATTAGAACAATTAGAATTAAAACCTGATGGTCTTGCTTCATGGGAATTGGCTTATTGGTTACCATTAGAGGCCTCTAGTTTCCTGTAGAGTACCTTTAGATCTCATTAGAAAACCATCAAATGCATCTAGAATCAGTCCCAGAACACCTGTTAAACCATAAGAATCCTTTAGAAAACACAAAATACCATCACTGACTATTGGACACCAGCAGGAACCAATAGATACTCTTAACATTTCTGTGACTCTTTCCAGCAGAGTTAGGATTGAGCAAACTGCATAATTCATCACAAACCTGCCTCTTGAAAGTTCTTAAGACTTTCAAAGACTTCCTTGTGTAATTTCTGATACTGTTTGATATGCAGTTATCTGTAAAAATGAATAAAAAAGAGGCGAGGCTTTGAGGCGTGCAGTTTGCAGGATGCTAATTCATGGCTATAAGCTGCCATTACTTGTTAGCTACATAGCCTTGTAGTTTCAGTGTAAAACTAGGGAAACAAAACTTGGACACCAAGCATGTCCTGGCAGATCAACATAAGGGGAAAGTGGTTCTAAAACTGTATAGCAAACTATTATTTATAAAAATGGACCAACAGACATTGCATAGCTAACAACATCCATAAATTTGTCCACTTTCTGTAGATAACAGTACGTCACAGTGCACTAATTGGTGCAGTCTTGGCTGATCAGCATAAGAGGATAACTGAGTATGTTTGACTTTTCTCCAAACTACTGCTTTAACCTCAAGATGCTCCAGAGTGCTGCAGCTTGGCACGTCTATCCCCCTTACCTCTTACAGATCGATGGCTTTAGCGTTATTAAATAAAGGTTTTTAAAAATCGAAGAGAGAAGTCCAGGCCTGTAAATCCACTGCCCTGAGACGGTTTCTTCTGAGGGTGGCTTATGGCTCACCGAAGCTTAACAAGCAGCAGGGCGATATTTCCAGTTCTCGTCGCCAAAAAGAGTGAGTCGGATTGTCATTAAGCGCGAGCCGTACAGCTGTCCTCCACCATAAACGTTCCCTCTGTCATCTTGCTTTCACGCTCGGGTTGCCTTTGTTTTGTTTCAGCCCCTTTTGTCGCTCATGTCTGAATCATAGGGGTACGTGACAAGGCTATCATGAATTATCGCCACATTGCCATGGGAGATTCGCCGGCGAGTGATGCGCCAGCGAGCCCAGAACAAACACGCGCACACCCACAAAAAAAGATATGACTTATCCATCTCGCTCGCCATTCTGGCCAAGTGGAAATCATCCATGAAACAAGAAGGGTCCTATCTGCAGCGCTGCAGTCTGCCCATGACGGACGCGTTAGCGGCGGCATTTCTTCAGTGCTGCTGCAAGGAGGGTTCCAGCCAGCACCTCTTGATGTTAAAATGCAGATTGCGTTCGTGTCAGAGAAAGCTTATTCATAACAAGCCACCCAAGAAAGATCTTGTTCTCGATGAGCTCCTTTCTTTTCTCTTTTCACAGCTTTCCAAAGAAACCTCGGCATCGGCAAACGTCTCTCTGATCTCGCTGTTGACGTTAAACAGAGAGATTATCTCCTCTCCCAGCTGGAATTAAAGGAGATCTCTCCTGCTAAAAGACCCTGATTATAACTCATCTATGCTATCAGTTGTGTGATCAGTGGCATTGGTGTTCTTTTTCATATTTCTGTGCTGTCTTTTGTTTTTTTTTATATAATCTAAATGAGAGCACAGGCCTAGATTTGCAACACTTAATTTCCTAGCAAGAGCACAGCAAAAGGAGGCACTGCTTCGGAAAACAAGGCCGCTAAGCACACCAACTGACGTGCATTAAAAAAAACACACAGAGAGTGATCCTCAGCAGTCGGATCCTTTTGGTTGATGGATGCGTTGGATCGTCTGATGCTGTATTTTTTTCGTGTCTTGGAATAAAACAGCCTGGAGAATAAACTTCGTACTGATGCATTGCAAACAAAACCATATGACATTTGGAAACAGTGCTGTCCGAAGAAGCCATGAGAAAGCCATGAGAGGAAATTGTGAATCCTTTCAGGAAAACTCTGCAATGTAACATCGCCTCGTATGCGGTCAAGCACGATCTAGTTAGGAGCGGGCTTGGGTAAACTGAAATCAGCAAACATTCTCCGGTAAGCCCCGAGGATTTAAGGGCCTCAAGGGTTCCTTGCCTCGATGCAGCTTTATTGTCTATTTACATCTGATTGTGAAACGTCCCCATTTCTTTTTTACGCCCAGGTGTTAAAACAGGCACTGCGTCTAAATAGGCAGGGAGCCATAGCTCTTGGCAGTTTGATTTCGGGGGACTTAGGCCGGCCTTAAATCTTAACCTCGCTGACATCATCAGCGCGTCTTGGGCCGTTCTTACCCTCGAGCCTGAAGATTACCACCTACTTAAGCTTTCCCCATGAATTGCAGGGCCTCCTTCAAGACCTCCTCTGGTCCTTCAAGGAGCTGCTTCTCTTTACATTTCTGCTGTCTGCTTTTGTACGAGCAGATAAAGAGCAGATAAAGCACAGAAGAGCAGATGGATATAAAAGAACACTTTGGCCTAATGTAAGCTCCCCGAGTCGCTTTCTTCCATTCTGCGGTCGGCTTCCTTGACAGCTGTTATGACAAAGCTGTATTTTTAATCTATAGAAGAAGCTTTTAACTTTAATCAAGTTGTCAGGATCGGCTTGCAACAGTGGGGAATAACTCTGCGCTTGTAAACCAATATTTACCCAACAAAGAGAGCAAGGCAGCCGAGAATATCTGCCTTGATTTTGCTCATTTAATAAATGCCTCTCTTATTAAGGTGGTTTTATTAAACCTGCACTGTAGAAGGCCTAAGCGTGGAATTAGAGTAGAACAAACTGCTACAAATCTATAAAAAAGCTCATAACGAAAATAGGCAATATATATTCTTTTCTGTTGCTGGATACCCAGTCTGCAGAGAGCATACTGAAGATGGTGGTGAAATGAGAGACTGTACTGTATTGAAACAATGAAATTAGAATGGTTTTCCAATTTGACCACATTTGCTGCAAGACCTGGTCTTCATTTACATAATGAAATTATGTCTGATCTAACCAACTGGAATAGGAAATTGTGTATATATATATATATATATATATATATATATATATAGTATATATATATATATAAATATATATATTGCCAATTGTATATGAAAAGCCCATTATATATGAAAAACTCTGAACACTCATGTAGATTCACTGGTCATTTTGTACAGTAAAATGGCCTTATTTGTATAGACATTGTGACCCCTGGTTCCTGTCTCCGCCACTGTAAAGAAATCTGACTCTACAAGTTTCTCTACAATGAACGATTTCACATCACACCACTCTGAATGACTTTGTTTACATCTTAACCATTAAATTATGCAGAAACAAAATAGTTGGAATTCTCCATGAACAGCTTGATGCAGTTTGTACTTGCCTCATACTGGAGCCTCATAGCTCCAGTGCAGAATTAAAGAACCAGACTTTGACCACCAAACATGTCCTGGCTGATCAGCTAGCTGTATTAAAATATGCAAATGGAATACATTAATTACTAGAGAAGTCACAATTGTGAACAAAACACCTCAGTGTAATAAGTGTAAAAGCAACAGTGTAATAACAATGGTATGCTAATTGGATAGAGATGAGGTTTCAAGGCCAGGTTAGCCCCTGCATTGTACATCACACTGTACTTATAATCCATGTGGGCTGCAGTCAGGCATGATGTCTTTCTTTTCTGAGCGGGGGTGGAATAAAGGGTCACATGAGTAAGGGTCACCTGTGAACAAAAGAGTCAGTGGGGCTGATGTTCAGGTATGTACAGTGCCAGATAACCCCCACACTCCCAGTGCGGCTCAGGAAATTCAATGAGTGCAGTTTGAAAGGGGTAGTGTTGGGGGGGGGTCATGAAAAATGTGCTCAAAAAAAAAGGACACACAAAGAGCACTCTTGTTTGCTTTTCGCTATCACTGTTGACCCCTCTGTGTAGCATATTCTAGAGTGAGTGGTTGGGTCAGGGAAGCTGATGGAGGGGGAGGCTGTGTTATCAGAGCTCCAGCCTGTTCCTCTCAGTGATGGCTGAAGGTGGGGATTGTGCGGTGGGGTCACATGTGGAGTGGTGGCAGGGGTTGGTGGGGGCTGAAATCGGGGGGAGGGGGCAAAAAATCAAATGTATACAATTTTCTCTACATTACACATGCTGTTGATCAGCCAAGGCATGTTTGGTGCCCAAATTTTGCTTGTTTAGTTTTGCACCAGATCCACACACACAGAAATGACTCCGTAATAATTCATGAACTCATTTATGTATTTATGTTGGTACAGGTTGTGCTAGGGAATCTAGCATGATATTCGATAGCTAGTTAGAGTTTACCTGCACAATACCCTTCCTTGACAGTGTATTATAAGCTTCTGTGATCCATAAGCCACCACCACCCTCAGAAGGAACTGTCTCCGTGCAGTGGATTTACAGGCCTGGACTTTTCTATTCGATTTTTGAAAAACCTATACTTAATAACACTAAAGCCATCAATATCTAAGAGGTAAGAGAGATAGATATGCCACACTGCAGCACTCTGGAGTTGATGATCAGCCAAAACATTGTGTGGTGTCTTCTTTAGTTTCACCCTGGTGCTACAAAACTAGTATGACACGCAATGTCAGACAGTTTGGTGGAGGATAGCAAATGGTAGTGAGTTTTGCACAATGCTAATTGTTTGAACAATAAAGCTTCCATTACTTGTTTGCTACATTCTCCTCAATGCATGACTAAAGACTAAAGCTCTAAGCAATTCAAAATCAAGGATGTTCACAGAGATAACCAGGCCTGCTGGAATGCATCTGGATTTCACCCCCCCATTCCAACCTCCCTCCTCGAACCACTTGCGTGCTGAAAGGAAAACAGTGAGGGACACTTTTAGCATCCCCAGTAAATCACGCTCGTGTCCTGCTGACATTTAAATCCCAGCTAAGTCTCGTCTGGCTCCTGTGTGCAGCTCTAACTCACCCTGATTTAGATGTTCTTCTATCAGTAACATGCAGAGAAGCTTCGGTCACGTGCCAAAAGAGATTCAGAGAAATCCCCCTAAAACTTGGTTCATTATAACGTTCACACTTACAGGCTTTAATTTTTGTGTCCGTGGAAATTGGGTGATCAGCAGCGTTCATCTCGCCGGCCTTATCTGCTTTTTAACGCTAATAAAGCAGACTGTTACCTCGACCGTAGATGATTAACTTACTTAAGGAATGCAGCAATTTATGCAATGCGTGCTTTAGTCCGTATGTCAGTTTGGAGTCACGGTTCGATTAATTTTTGGCGCAGTGGAAAAAGCTATGTAGGAGGGAAGAAAGTGCTCATTGTTTATTTACTAATCTGTAAGCTATCGTGCATGGAGAATACACTGGCTCTCAAAAGACTGGGGATACCTTTAAATAATGCTTTAAATAAATTTGAATTTTCTCTCAGTTGAGTAAGAAAATACTATAAACATAAACATAAGACAGCTCTTTGCTAATTGCTTTGATTATATTTCTCAACACACATCAAAATGTCTTCCTTGGTATGAAGTGCAGGTTTATACCTAAATAACAGTTATTAAAAGCATAAATCAAAAAGCTTTTGGGCCAAAAGTTTCAAAGCTGAAAGGTTTGACTGCTGGTGAGTGCTGACATCATAACAAGAGGATAAAATGTGTGGGTTTTGGCATCATTCCTGAGGTGGGACTACCACAAGCGCTGTCACAAATATTTACATGTGTGGTATTGTTTTGCTCTAATGCTGCATTCGGGTGCTCGTTGGGAGGTTCCAGATGGTTAACTAGTAAATACTTCACTCCATTTGGATGCTTGTTGAAAGATACGCCCACCATACGGAAAAAGAAAGCATGGAGGTCCAGAGAATATCTGCTTTTTCTTTGCTGTATTAAACAAAACATAGACACAGGTCACACGCACAACGTTGGGGGATATGAAATTTTAAGCAGCACATGTGTGATGATGTCATGTCAAATTGTAAGCCAACAGAATGAGTCATAATTTGCTATAATGTGGCATGAGACAACAGTACACACATATATCTGACACACCAAACTGTGCATGCAAATCCTGCTCTCTGTCATTCTGGACAAACTTTATGCAAATGAGCTGAACAGCGACTAAGCTGATTGTTGATATGTGGCACTGTAACCAATTGGGTCACATCCACGGTCAACACACTCCACTTGTTTCATACACATGCCGATACTCATCAGTACACACCGAAGCAGAAATACAATGAATGAAAAAATAAATCAATATATTCAAATATACCTCACTTTCTATATCACAGACGCACAGAAGATAATTTTTCACTGCTGAGTTTACCATTTTTCACTGATGGAAAAGATGAAGGGTCATGATCTACAGTTGGATGCTGAAGTTTGTGCACTCCTGGTCAAATTACATGCTTTGTTGATTTGCTAAGTGAAAGTATGTTAATTTATCCTCTACATAGAACACACTTCTGTACACTTTAATGCATAATTACTGTTTATTTACTGAATAAAACTTGTTACATTTTGTATTTTATGTTTTTTTCCGATATGTGAAACAGAAATCAACAGAAATGTTGTGTATTACATAGAATATCAAGTTTGCCCACTTGCCAGCTGTTTGAGTGCAACTTACTAGTTAGAAAATGAGTATTTCCTGGTTTCCAACGTCACTCAAATACAGCATATACAGTTGTATGCAAAAGTTTGAATACCCCAGGTCAAATTACATTTATTGAATTTTCTAAGTGATTTTCAAAACTTAAATATGGCATTTTTTGGCAATCATCAGTGCATAATTTCTATTTATATGCTGAATTGTTAAATATAAAATGTGCCATAACTTTTGCACAGGTCACATTGAATGTTTTGTTTGTTTTCCAGTATGTTAAGTTCAGTAAATAAACATTATTGTTGGTTCATTTTGTTAGTCAGCAACGTTGTGTTCTTCTGTGTGCTTGGTAGGCATTGTGTGTAATCTTTTAGTTCTGGGGAAGTTGATGGGTTGCAAACCTCAAACCATATTTTTGGAGGGTTGTGGCCCAATAGAATATTGTAGTATAATATGAAATAACATTATAATTGATCCACAAGACATTAAGTATATGGGTCATTAACGTGACATGCAGTTTTTGCGTCCAAAAATAATTAAATAAATACATATATAGCCATATATCAAATTATTCAACATTACCTAAAATGTGCAGACGTTCTCTGTAGAGGATGTACTAACTTAGAAAACAAATAAAACAATAATTTGACCAGGGGTGCCCAAACCTGCTTTGTCTTCAACGTAAGGTAATTGCAAATATGTGTATTAAGAACATGTTAAAAAGCTTGATGGACAGTGCATAAACCACTGTCTACTGCCAGTTCTTCCTTACTAACATCCTTTCAGTATTGCAGTTTTGCTAATGTTGCGACTGTAATGGCACTGGTTATATTCTGACAGTATGTTTTTTCAATACTGGAAGCCCAAAGGTTTTCATCACCCATTCATGAGCTGTGAACCATCATAACTACAGATTTAATGTGTTAATAATGCTCTAAAAATATAGACGTAGTTCAGCTCCAAAAACGCTATACTTATGTTGTAGTATCTGGAGGGCGTGAATCTTCACACTAACTTTGTGATATGTATCTGGTGTAACATAAAGAGAGCCATTCGTCGTATGTTTGTGTTTTAATTTTATACTGTGGCACCGCGGGGGCTGTCATTCAGCACATCTGTGTTACATCCTGCAGAGTGTTAATTAAAATCTGTTTTCTACAGACAAACTGGAGAACATCTCAGTTAACAGGATGTCATTCAATGCCATTAATGCTAACTTCCGTTTTTTAATATTTATTCATGGTTATCAATTAACAAAGCTGCAAATACTGCAGATGAATCTAAATTAGATCAGCATAATTTGTTAATTAAAGCTAAATGCAGATAGTTGTTGTTCCATTTTCTTAGTCAGCAATGCCGTGTTCTTCCATGTGTTTGGATGTGTTTGGTAGCCATCGTGTGTAATCGTGTGAAATTTTTCTTTATTTTTTTTCTGGGGAAGTTGATGGGTTGCAAACGTCAAACCACATTTTTGGAGGGTTGTGGCTCAACAGAATATTGTAATACATGATATAATAATTGAGTCACAAGGCATTATATGGGTCAATTGATATGCATCTTTTCATTCCAACAATTTAATAATACATGCCATATATCAAATTATTCAACAATAACTCTTTTATGTCAAACAATTTTCAGAGCATCCATATAAAATTCATTTTAGTTTCTTCTAGCCTTCAAAGTCTAAAAATGTCAGGTGGTGCAACCATCCAACCACATATGTTGATTAAGTAAACTTTTAAAAAAGGTAATTTCATTTATTTAATATATTAATTTACCCATTTAAAAACATGTCAGTATAAACTAAAGTTCAAGGACAAAGTTTTTTTTTGTTTTTTTTTACAAATGTCTAAGTAGATGCCTGTTTAATTTGAAATTAGTCTGAAAAGTCAGGTGGCACAGACAACCCTAACCCTAACAGAAGTAGGCAGTTAAAAGCCCTGATATAGATAAAAATGGAAATTTATATGCAAATCTAAAAATGGATGTCATGTCTGTTTTAATAAGATTTAAAAAAAAAATAGTCATTTGAAAACATAATTTGTCATTGACCCATATGACAATATATAAAACAATATAGACTTACATCAGGGTCTCTGCCCTTTTTTGTTAAAGCTGAAGAATAAAACGCTGCAATTCTGCAAGTTGCCAACAAGAGTACTTTTGATTGAGTGCTGCAAATAAGGCCTGGCCTCTCTGTTCAGCCCAGGCATTTTCATTACAGCCTTTATCATTAACGCTTTGATAGAACACCAGGAATTCACTTATTCAAAACAGTTTAATTGCAACTTAAACCTTAGTCCTTAAATCTATTTGTTTGTTTGTTTGTTTTTTAAAAGATACCATTTATGTGGAGAGAAGGGAAATTACTCTGGAAGAAGAAAGTGTCTGGAAAATAAACCAACTCTGACTCTTTGCAGGTTTAAAAACAACACTAATCTGGTTTATAAATTCAGAGATGTAGACACTTTCTAAAAATTAAACAGCGTCACATGAAAAACATCTCCTAAAGGTTAATGGCACTAAATCAAGCTTTCCAACAAGGCAAGGCAAATCATCAAACACTTGCCAAAACAACCATTATTGCAACCGAAATACTGAACTACCTCTTTCTTAATGTGATCTAGACTGTCAAAATGTGCAGTTACTTTCACCTTAGTTGACTTTATATTTAGATACTTAGCTCATAATGAATGGCTAGTTAGCTCAGTATTAGTCATTACCTTTCACTCAAATGTTCAAATATAAACATCAAAACATACCAATGATATCGAGTAGACTAGATATCCAAAGGAATGGCACCAAGGTTTGAGAAATTGACAAATTTTATTACCCATTGTGGAGTTTCTTGGCTGCTTTCACCGTCCAATCCATGGCGTACTGACAGGCCTTACTATGGAGATGGGGTGGCTGGACCTTGCTTTGATGTTCCTTTGGCTGAGAGAGCTGTAGACTGGACTTGAGTTTGTTTCAGCAGATACGTTGCTTCATGCACACACTTTATTTTACAAAGTAAAACAACTATATGCAGTTTGATTTGTGAGGGAACAGCCAATTTTGCACCCTTATCAAGAAGACCAATCTTAACCCATATCACCTCATTGATTTACCAATACATTTTTAATGTATTTCAGGGTATATCATGCTTGCAATCTATTTGCAGTATCAGTATTTTGTCCACATTGTTCAGCTGTATCGTAAATGTCATATTATTAATTTACGTGGGTTTTTCTGTCCTCTGTCTGCATTAATAGATGATCCCTGACTGTTCTGCTGTCTAAAAGAAGCCCTGCTGGAGACTGCTGGGACAGTCAGCATTTCCATAGTTCACTTGTCTCCTGCTGTTGAAATGTGCCTCTGTTGTTGATAATTCATTGCAGTTTCCTTTGGCAATAGCTCGCTCACTTGCCTTTTCTTCAGAACTCTTTCTTTTTGAGCCTCCTTGACCACATGGATTAGGCAGCGATTGCGCTATCATTATTATGAGAGGAGTTCAAGTGATATGCAAAACATATTGTTACCCCTTATATAACACTGCCAACTCCCACTGTGACTCAGCAAAGCCAGCTGAATAAGAATTTAGAAGAAAGAAGAAGAAAAGCAGTTACATTTTAAAGATGCAAAGCTTTAAACCTTTACAGCTTTGCTTGAAGAACTGATAGGAACAAAAAGATATATTTCTGTTGTAAAATAGTTTATTAGGACGTTATGAAAACCTTTGCTTTGAATTATGGCTGTTCCACCATTTTTGGCCTCAGGTGAAGAACCTTGATGCATTTTTCTGCACGGAGAAGCCGATACAATAAGGTAGAGCCATCTCATTTCCTGGAAGACTTCTAATGATTGTAAATTCTATGGGGTTTTGTGATGAGTCTTATTATGGATTACCTTTGTAATCCTCTGAGGATTATGAGCGTATGGTTCATTATGATTCATCCTCTGCTCAGAAAAGAGCTCCCGGTGATGCTGGTGGTGATGATGGTGAGGAAAGGTTAAAGGTCACGTGCCCTATTAATAGAGAAACGCGCCACAGATTATGGCGGCGTGCGATGCTGGCATAAGGGCCACCATATTGATCGCTTTTCGGAAGCCAGCATGGGTCGGCACCTAATCATATGCAGCACATGGCCTCCTTTTGATACACCAGATGTTGGTGGAGTTGGTTCTGGATGACGTGTTTAAGGTTGGGGATTTGAACATAAGGAAGGTTTGTTGACTAGCAAATTTGCAGTGTCCTAGTTGGACTTTTCCCTCTGGTGTTTCGTAATTTGCATACCACTAAAAATGACAGCCCCTCCTCCATTCTTTGATTGAATCACATATATCTTGTTTCCCAAGTGTGGGATGTCAACTATAACCACAAAGCAGTTGCCAGGATATTGTGTGTTATTATTGTCATATCTTTGCATTACTTGGTTTTTAAAAGGTTCCAATCTGCAAATGAGCCCCTAATCAATCACAGTCTTTCCTCACAGTGTGCTGTGAGCATCCTGAACAGTCATAGTTCTATGAGTGTTTCTATAGGTGTTTAGTTAAACCAAGCAAGCTGTGCAGTCCAATAGAAGTAAATGGTTTGGGAAATAGCATGCATACATTTATACAAGTAACTTTTTGAATAAACTGTACTTGAAAAAATGAGTTTTACTTAGATATGTTCATCTACATTCTTCCTGTTACATTTTTAAAGCGTTTTAATTCAAAATACACTCTATTTTGTTCTTACAGCGATTCTTCTTTCTGATTGGTGCTGTTGTTGGTTAGCCACACCACCACACGTATGTCCCATCATAATGAGCTCACATTTTACATCACTCTGTTTTGCTAGCAGTTGAAATCATGCTGTAAAAGTGAAGTATTGATTCCATAATATAACAGGATGACTGAAACAGGCGGCAGTTCTGCCAAAGGAGATCAATCCTGGCATCATATTCAAGATATGCTTCAATATAAGCTACCAAAACCAACAGTCACATGAGTGTTTGAATCAAAGGGAGCCAGGAAGAGCTTATCTGCCTGAAATAGACTTGAGCTCCCTCAGAAACAATCATATCAGAAGTTTGAGGGGTTGCAGATAACGAACATTGTATTATCTAATCAATATCTTATTTATTATAACACATTTCTGCCCTGTCTATCGTACAAGAAGGCACTAGTGTTGCTTATTGAATGTAAAATAAACATTGCACATGATAGAACACAAAATAAAGGCGTTTGATTCTAAGTTCCCCTCATAAGCTTGCTTTTTTCTGTCCTGTGGTTTATTTTGTTTGCTTAAAGGCAGGAAAATATTAGCTCCCATCCCTCTGGTGTTTACATGGATGTGTTAGGTGGTACACTGTGTTGTTTGTTGTTGCTCTATGGTCAGTCCTATTGTTAAGATGTGGTTATTGCCTTTAAATTTCATTTTAGAATGATGGCACCTGCTCACATTTGTCCTGTGTTGTAACTCGCTACTTGTGAGGTCTTTTCACTAAATACTTTCTTATTCTTTCTCAAGTAATTATTTACATGTGTACTTTTACATAACATTGAATATTATTTCTAAGTAATACTTGTCCTTGAGTACAAGTTTTGACTAGAATATGCATTTTTATGTTGCAAGGCCTATTCTTTGCTTTTATTGGGGCACATGATGCCATCTGACCGGCATGCATTCCTATTCATAACATGTGTATGTGTTCATAATGTGTTTTTTGTGGTAAGACAGCTGTGACCACAAAGCAGCTGTTAGTTGGTAGGAGAAGTATGTGAAACTTTTCACTTGTAGAAGAAGAATAGAAGTTTGTTAGACAGAGGCTAGTCTTTGCAGGCCCCCTTCACATTTACCTGTGAGCTGGAGGGCAGAATCAGGAGGGTAGATTCTTGGAGGGACCTTCCAGTGGCAGGACCTACATCCGCGCTGGCAGGACCTACCTGAGCGTTCTTCTCTATCACGCTTAGTTTGAGCCAGACAAGCAAAAGGGAAGTAAAAAAAAAAGAAAAAAACACCCAAAGAATACCTACTTCCCATTCTGGAGACACGAATCAACACGCACAGCATGACCCACTCTGGCTGTCTTGCAGGAGTTGGTTTGCAGAAGTGTGCATGGAAGCTATATGAAGAGAAAAGCCTTTGTCATGAATACAAATCAACGGTGACTGGAACCTGAGCCGAAGCCATTGTTAGTGGCACATAAGCCCGGCTGGAGGAAGATCAGCCTGGGGAAAATGGACTCTGGCTGCAGATGGAGCGCCCGCGTTTTTCCCCTCGCGCTATTTCCGAACGCATATATCGGAATTTCAGACTTCTCAATAGCACCTCGCCGGGAAAGGCTGGTTTTAGCCTTCAGGGTTAGTCATCTCGTCTCTCTGCTTCCTCCAGTAACTACTTACCACAAGGTAGTGCAAGGTGGCATGAATGTTACATGAGATGGCAGGGCAGTGGCATTGTTCTTCCAACACAGCCTGACCACGGTCAGGCATTTCCTCAGTTATAATTCCACTTTCCTGCTGACAACTGCCTTCACAAATCCAGCCTGTTCTCAACTATTATGTGATAGCGACTTGCCCAAATAACACAGATTTACGCCATATCTTATTAGCCGTATGGTTGAAATTGTTTTGGTAATGTGCTTTCCTTATCAAAAGTGCACAGTTGCCATCATTTGAAACGAGGTATATTGGAGATTTGAACATTAACTTTTCCAGCTTTGTTTATGTAGATACTTCTAGATATGTTGAAGTGTTTCGTTTCTGGCAAAAGACATTTTGTTTTGCAAAAAATCAGTTTGAGGTTTGTTTGTGAGGTACATAATACTTGTATTCTTCTTTTTTTTTAATGTTTAATTACTTGCTGTATGGCAAGCAGTTGTGCTAAGCGCTAAATCTAGTCGCTGAAGATGAAAGGAGCTGGGAAACAAAGCATTGTTGTGCATTGTTCTTGCATGAGAAGCGGCTGAAACATGCTCTTGATTTCGCCCCCCTTTTCTCTAAATCCCTTGGAAAAATTTTGACTTTGTCTCTGGCAGCATACAGTGCCGTAAGCTGTGCTTTTGCAGGGACGCTGGATTATGAAGGCATGAGCCCGATGGGGGCAGTGCTTAACTCTCGGGGTCTTCTTTTCTTCCCGAGATGTTCCTGGCTGGTAATATTCAGAATGAAATGACAAAAAAAAAGACTAACAGTCATGAGGGCTCTCCTGCTGAGCCCATGGTGGGGGCCTCTCATCCTCACCCTCCCTCTCTTTCTCTCTGTCCCTCTCTGTCTCTCCCTCCCTCTCTCCCTCCTTTCCCCTGAGAAACGTCCCCAGCAGAGGCTGAAGTCCCAGGACAATGGGAGAAGGTCCCGGGGGGTGGAAGGGGCGGCGGCCGAGAGATTTGCATGCAGCTGTTTGCCGTTTCCACGGCCACAAAGGCCAATCAAAGCAGCGTTAATGGAGGATGACAAGCGTCGCCCCACGCCTGGACCCCCTGTCTGGGCCGACCCTCGCCCACTCTGTTTAGCCAAGAGCAGCAGGCCGGACTTTTCTCAACCTCCCAGAGCTCTGCTGCGCACTGGGACTTAAAGCAATGGTTCAGCCAAAAATCTGTTTTCCCCTTATGCCACATGTTGTCAATCAGCCAAGACATGTTTGGTGCCCGAAGTTTGCTTCTTTAGTTTTATATTGGACTAATGTTGATGACAAGTAGTACAAACTTATAGCCCACCAGTTAGCATTGAACAAACTCTGTACCTAAGTGATCACACACTTATCTCAAATTGCGTGGAGTAGTTTGTTGTATGACTTCCTGTCTGTTATAATAATGGACATTTCGAAGTCTGAATTAGGCACAATACTTGTGTCCGTTTTTATAGATGACACTATGTTATATAATATGATGATGAACCACATAAGGGAGTCTGTTTGAAATTTGACTTGACACAGTTAGAGGCAGTTTGCATGTTGCTAATCGTGGGGGCTGTAAGCTTCCATTACTTGGTAGCTACATTAGCCTTCAGTGCAAAACTAGAACCATACGTCTTGGCTGAGTGACTGTGTTTGGTGATAAGGAGGACAATTGCAAACATTTGATGTTTGGCCAAACTCTGTTATTCCGGAGGTGAAGCTTGAAGGAAGCTTCAGAGGTCAGAGGCCACTTAACATTTGTGTCTTAATGACCAAGCGGCACACCACTGAACGAGACATGCTGAGGCCGGCCAAGAGACGGGTCAGCGTTAGCTCGTTACTGACCGCTGGCTTGGAAGATGCAAAGCAGTGTGTGGACATGTTCAGCCTTAAGATCCTGAGAATGTGACGGTGCAGCCCTGCCTGCGCCCGTTGTAATTTTTCTCTCTCTGTTGTTTTTCTCCCTTCCTTTTTTTCCCTTTCCAAATGCATTCATCTGAGCTCCAGTGCCACATCCAATTTCAAGGGTGTTGATAGAAAACAAAATTTGTATTATAGTGGGAGTTCTTACCCGTAAATTATGGTCCATGGACCGAAAGAAAAAAAAGGGAGGTGGCCAGAGTGCGCTTCATTGTGTGACTGTATTGGCTGCCGGGCTCAATAGGCAGCTTAGAGAGCGGGGCCAGAGGAGTCATAAGAAAGGCTGCGTTTTCCCAGCCACTGACCAGAATGCCTGATAAGGCTCCGTGTCAACAAGGCCAAGAGAAGTGGGAGATCACAGCCAATTACGTCACGGCCAGGGTAGATGCCATAGCAAATTGGATTGAGCATTCCACGTAATATATTATTTACTGCCTAGGATACCCCCTTAACATGATTTAATCTAAAACAGAGAGAAATAAATAGAGAGAGCAGCACTGTCTGGCTCACTTGCAAGCACCAGTGCTTCTTCTTCTTTCTTCCTTTTCTTCTTTATCTTCAATTTTGACTGCTACTGGCAATGTGCTGCTCGAGACTTGGCTGTGCTTGTAGAACCATGCAGGTGCTTGGAATTAAATAGAGTCAGAAATCAGCCTAGACTATTCCCAGTCTTCTTACAAAAGGAATATGGTAGCATATACGGATATATAAGGATATACAGCTACGAGTAAAGCTACACTCATTCTAACTGTCTTAGCTCCACAGGGTTTTTTTCTTTGGCTATTTTTAAAGTTGAATTCTGGGCTTTTGTACAACAAAGTGGTGACCTTGCCACTTCATTTATTATAAGGCTGAAAGCAGGAGGTGGAGGCCTGTTGCACCCCTCTGATTTACTGACGGAGCTCTGGATGTAAGAATCGATAGTCAGGAACCTAAAGAAACATGTTTTGAAGCTCAAGCTGTTTTGTGCTCTCTATATGGGGTCTAAGAAGCGTCTTATTTTGGCAGGTTTGACTGACTAAGAAAGTTGCCGTGAGCTTCTGAAGCATCGTCTTACAGAATTCCATGTAAGTTGATGTGAGTTAAGCTACTTCAAAAATCCCTGCGATGTTAAGATTTAGTGAGATGTGCTCTCAGAGGCAGCGGAGTGTTTTTGAGCTTGCTGCTTGTGGATTACGTTAACCTGCGGGTCTGACTTGATAAACTGACTGCCTGATTCTGAATGGCATTGTAATTAGTTGTCAGAGATAGGTTCCCAGGTTAGTCTAGATACTCCCCTGTCCCTGTTATTGATTTAACTTTTGTTTCTTGCCTCCGGGCCCCGGAGACATGCATCTTGCACGGGGGAGGCTCGTACTCCAGCACCGGGCTTCATCAATTCCTGGGCCTTCTGTTGACAGCTGTTTGCGATCAGACCCCATGCGCTTGATGGATGCGGGTAGCCTTTCTGCTGAAGGAGTTGGAGACGGTGGGGGAGTCGCAGTGACGGGTGGTCCCGCACAAAGGCAATATGTGCGGCTTGTTTTTATCTCTTCGGAGTTTTGAAAAGCCATGAAACGCACAGTCCCTCTCTCTGCACAGCGTTAAAGAGTGATAAACCTGTCACGCCCCACCATGAGGAACGAGCATCCAGCTATTCATCAGTCTTTGTGGTGAAGCAAGGGAGGGGCCTGGGTTAGCTCAGGCTCTATTCTCGACAGCTCTTTATTGCAGTTATGGATAGCTGTAGTCAGCTGGGGCAGCAACCAAAACGGTGGACCATTTTCTTTGTTTGGTTCGGTCACATATGCAGTGGACCGGAGGTGTAGCAAATGTAAACTTTGAAAAATTCACTATGAAATACATTACAGAGAGTGATGTCTAACTTTTGTTTTACCTGTACCTCAAGGAAACAAGCAGCGAGATTCTGTCAAAATTTCAGATGCCAAAATTTCAATCAATACCACATTCGTGTTCATAGGTAGAGGAGATATATGAATTTGAAAAGTTGTTTTTGTGTACTGGTTTAGGGAAAGAAACACCATACTTTATATTTTGGCCATGTTTTAGCCATTTTTGCTAAGTCTGAAGGGCATATTTACACTTCCCAATACAGAATGTAAAATTAATGTACATTTGCTTCATTATGTAACTAACAATATAATTCAGTTAGAGTTTATCTATGTAATAACTATGTAATTATATGTAATTGTGTATGAATAATGATTTAATTCATTTAATAAAACGTAGAGGAAAAATAACAATAACTGTAACTCTAGCCTCTCTGAGGATTAATATGTCTTTTGAAGGGATATTGCTTTCCTACAGAGATGTCAACCTTTCTACAGTGCTACTTTATCTGGGTTATTTTTCTCAGACTGCGCTTCTCTCTGACCTCTGCTGTGGTCTTCCAGTAGAGTGTTTGGCTTAGACAATCTGAAGCCTGCAGAAAGTGGTACATTACAGTACAGTGAGCTCTGTTTTCAAAGCCAATGTGCCAGTCATTCTCACAAGTGGACTTCATGCATTTCATGCTTATTAGGTGCTCATGAGGCATTCACTTCTAAAATGGACATATCACACAAAACATCCCGAATGCTCACGTCGGTTTTGAGGCTTTCAAAAAGCCACATAAAATGACTAAAGTATAGCTGTCGTGTTTACAGTGATACAGTAGAGTAACAGTGCGGCAAAATGCATTTTCTTCCTGTTAAAGGAAAAATCTGGCCAATAATCAAACTTAAACAACTTTCCACTCTAGTCAATTGTAGTTGATCACCCAAGACATATTTGCTGTCCAAACCTTTCTTCTTTGGTTTTGATATTGAGTTGTAAGGCTAGTGTAAAAATAGACAAAAGAATGTCACGTTCCTAAAAACAGGGTCCCACTATCTGGCAAAAATGTTTGATTCTCAACAGCATTAGGATTGGGATTAAGATTAATAGCTAGCTTAAGGACCAGGGTAAGAGTTAAGTTAGGGTTTAAGGTAGGGGTAGGGTTCAGGAAAATTGAACTGAATAGATTTTTATTTGAACGATATAGAGTTCAAGAAAATTTTACTGAACTTTTAGTTGAAATGCATCTATCGTGATGCTATTCACAAGAACACATGAGCTCAAGTGTTCTATTCCTTTTATACAACAGATCTACAAAATAAAGAAAGAAGTGAAGTAAAGAAGCCTGAAATTCAATTAGAAACTGCTTTAGTATTGGTAAAATTTGTGGCCCTCTGCTTTATGGATAAAGTGTGAAAATCTGTAAAACTGTGGCAATCTCAGGTTCAGCTCAGCTTTTTCAGTATTAGTCAGATTTACCTGTATAATGTTTTGTCCCAGCCAGTCTATGATCCATTTCATCTTGTTTGCCAGTTGTATTCTGTTCATTTCTGGCTAATTCCAATTTGTTTAGCTATTCTGCCATCACAGCTGCTGACTGAAAAGCTTTCTAAGGGGTAGCCATAGGTTCGGAATTTGATGTACTCCTGCTGCCACCCTCCTTCAGAATTTGACTAATGGGCTGCAGGTCATATATTATTGAATGTTTCATGTCCAGTTTTGTATGTGCTAGAGAATAAACACAGCTGTAGTAAAGAGAGTCACCAATGGTCAGTGGAATGATATATTGGTTGTGAAAAAAATATGCTGTTAGTTACAGCACTTCTCAACCAATTTAATTGTGCCATTGTAACTAACTGTTGTATAATCATAGATAACAATATGTTACATAGTGTCAGAAACTACATTAGAATCTATTTGTGTTAACTACTTAGTGTTAAGTTAAAACAATGCTAATTCATGACTATAAGCTTTTATTACTTATTATTAGCCTCATAGCTCCAGTGCAAAATAAACAAATCAAACTTCGAACACAGGTCTTGGCTAATTTACTAAGGAACCTCAGTAGGACGGACCTATGAAGACTCCTCTTTAGTAGCCTATTGGTCACACAAACGGAACAGTCTTAATGATGCTGAGGGTCCTGCTTCTTGCAATTGTGGCACAAAACTTGTGAGGGAACTGGTGAGCGAAAATGGAGCCTGTTGCATTGTATTTGTTCCTTTTTCATTTCTTCACAGCAGTGGAAGAGATGTTCTTATGTAGTACGATATACTACATTAGGGGTGCGGGAAAAAAACGATTCTTAGATGCATCGCGATGCGGACATGTACGATTCTGAATCGATTCACAAATGTCAAAAATCGATTTTCTAAATATTTAATTTATAACGTAAAGTTGACGGAACGCAAAAGGCGGAATTTGGAAGCGCGGAAGTGCAGCGCCTGCACAGTCTGTAGTGGCACATAACAAAAAACACTACTGGGTAAGCGAGAAATCTGACCGGCTCCCTCTGCTTTAAAGCCAGCTTAGGTCAGAAGTCACAACACAAATGATAAGAAGAGCCATTTTGTCGTTGCGAAACAGGGCTTTCTCGCTATGTTGCACATGCCCCGTCTCAAAGATACTTCACTGACACAGCGACCCCCCCCCCCGTCTCTACAACTAGACCAAAACTGAAGTGATAAAACCACTGAAGAAAACGGGTGGAATAGCTGTAACGTGCTGCGTGGT
This sequence comes from Colossoma macropomum, assembly GCF_904425465.1. Lineage (NCBI taxonomy): Eukaryota > Metazoa > Chordata > Actinopteri > Characiformes > Serrasalmidae > Colossoma > Colossoma macropomum. The sequence goes on from NW_023494805.1 coordinate 10,958,805, forward strand.
CATCATTAGCACTGGATATTATTTCACCATAACTGTGCATTTTATCACAGATGAGTGGCAGCAGCATCTCATGCACTCCAATCAAAAGCGGTGCCACATCACTTCCATTTGACTTATTAATAAAAGATATTGGAAGTAAATTCATTATGGATCATTACAAATACTTTGCTTTAACATTACCAAGTCCTCAGACGGTAAGAAAATAGAAATGCTGTATAGAAAAATAAGATGCATCGAGATGCATCGATAATCATTTTATAATCGCATCGCAGCCCTCTGAATCGTAATCGAATCGAAACGAATCGTGAGGTGCCTAGAGATTCCCACCCCTATACCACATATATACAAATACTTCTAAATAAATATGATGTATGGACAATATATGATATATAGACGAATGCTTTAATTAATTAGTCACTTTATGCTTTATAAGGCAATGAAGACATTCAAGGACATGAACAACTTACAATTTTAAAATAAGCTCTGCTCCTATGGCTTCATTTTCCGTCATTTTCGTGGTGCTATTTTTTTTTCTTTCTTGTCGTTCATGCGCACAGAACTGTGGGTAACCGAAGGCCTGGAAGGATACATCTGTTGCATCTTCGAAATCACTCAGAACGTAGGCTGTATTTCTAGGCTGTATACAAAGGGTCCTTCACTTTGGATCAGCTTTCTATAGCAGCTGAGAAGTGTAGCCTACCTTAGCTGCAGCCTAGGCTTTGGAACACTGCTAGTCTAAGTGTGATTTTTGTTGAATTCCTCCTTTAAGTAAATATGATGTGTTCAGTGCTACTTAAACAAAGATGCACGTAGTTGCTCATGATGTAATTGTTAAGCCCATAAGCCCAGCCTTGAAAAACACAATCTAAGTCTAAGGCTAATTTGCATCTGGAAAGTGAGTCTGTTTATTCCTGAAACACAATAAAAAACAGCTCATGCAGGATAAATTGAGTTGTTCAGCATCTCCATGGCCACAGCAGAGGAGATCAGAGCGGTCATTTCATGATGCTGCGCTCATCAGCGTGGTGAGCGATGGTCAGCTGTTGCGCTGTGTGTGAATCTGTGCGTATTTGTATGTGCATGCGTTCACGCAGTGCGAGCAGCGTGTCGGGTCTGCACTGTACTGAACTGGGGTAATTAGAGGCAGGGCGCTAAGTGAGTTGGTTTACATGGCAGGCCTGGAGAATGAATGGCTCGTTGAAAAAGAGCAGTGCGTTTTTCTCTTTTCTTTTTTTTCCACCGAGGCAACAGGCTGAGAGGAGGCTAATTGGGGAGCACGGAGCAGAAAACACAAATGGCAGCTGCCCCCCTCGGGACTGAGGGTTGCCGCTAACAACTGTGATTATTGACAGTTCATTCAGTCTCCTTATGCTTTCTGAAGCGGAGGCGAACTGCAGCACCTTCCTGTGTTTTCAGCTTCATATCAAACCTGCACTGCGCTGCATATGGTGCTGTAATCTGAACGCACTGAGAGTTCCTTTCTGAGTCTTTGTTCTTTCTTTCACTCTTTACCTGTCTCCTCTTCTGCATTTTAGCTAGTAGCCACCACTTAGCAAACCTGCGCTGTAGAGAGCACCGTACAAGATGGTGCAAGTGTCTTTCTTTCTTGCTTTCTTTCTTTCTTTCTCTTGTGCATTTATGTGCTACTTGTATTAGCCATATTTGCTACTTGAATTAGTCACTGCTTTGCACATGTGCCCTGCACACTACACTGCATATGAAGATTTTTTTTCTTGTACATCTTTTGATATTTGAATTATCCACTGTTCAGCATACCCAAACTGCAAACTGCACAGCATACGGCTCTGCATGTTTTCTTTCTTTCTTTCTTTCTTTCTTTCTTTCTCTTTATTTGCTACCCCAATTAGCCATAGTTGCTATCTGAATTAGCCACTGCTTTGCAAACCTGCCCTGCAAACCTACACTGCATATGAAGCTTTCTTTCTTTCTTACTTTCTTTCTTTCTTGCTTTCTTTCTTTCTACGTCTTGTGCAGTTTTTGATATCTGAGTTAGCCACTGTTTAGCATACCTGAACTGCAAACTCAACAGCAGCACAGCATACGGCTCTGCAAGCTTGCTTTCTTTCTTTCTTTCTTTCTTTCTTTCTTTCTTTCTTTCCTTTACCTTCCTTCTGTTCCTTTACCTGAAGTAGTCAGTGTTTGGCATGTTATTGCTTCACAAAAACTGAAGAAAAAAATGACTTTTTCAAATCATTTGTTGAAGGCGAACACAATTGAGCAAAATAGTTAATTTTCCTCTAAGCACGGCTGTTTGGCTGCACTCACGGCTGCGCAGCGCAGCGTATAGATTTTTCCTCCTATGTGGACTCCAGACAGTCCCTCCTTCGATCGGCACGACTGTAAAATAGATTAAATTACACTTCATGCGGCTAGGATTCATGTTCTCCCTCCCTCTCTCTCTCTCTGTCCACCCCAGTTTTCTTTCCCTTTCACATAACTCTTCCTCTATCTCACACACTTTTGTACTCTAGTGGTAGAAAATTACATACAGTAAAAACCTGTAAGCAACAATGAAAGATGTATTACACTTGGAAGCTTTCAGCATTTTCAGCTGCCATTGCTTATGAAGACTGGTGCTGGTTTGGACAGAAGGTGGCCTTTTTTCATTACTGGTGTACACTGTTTCTATCCATGATACAGGTTCAATAGTAATATGATATTCTGATTATATTAGCAATAGTAAGTATCATTGTGGTCCAAAAAGGCTGGACAAAACTACTATGCTGTACTATTGCAATTGCGCCTTATCTTGCTATATATTAAAACACATTAAAACAAGCTTAAAGTGAAATTCTGTTGATTTTTCTAAATCTCTAAATGATTCAACAGAGGAGAGAAAGTCATTCAGAATGGTTTGATATGAAATTGTTAATTGTGGAGAAACATAATTCTTTACAGTGGTGGTGATAGTAACCAGGTGTCAATCTCTACAACACAGATATATCTGTTCTATTTACTGCACAAAACCTCCAGTGAACCTACACGTGTCTTCTGAGTTAAATGTAATACTAATATGGTAGTGTAGTGGTAAATTCAAAAATACAAGTCTTCTTTGGGTACTATGTTGCTTTTACATACCCTGCATATACTCCTCCTATATGTTATCTCAAAACATATGAAACAATGTCCAAAACAGGCAGGTATTCAGAAATGTTTTGTGTAATAATGTTCTGTAAGGGATCTTTTATAGGCATTAAATTCTTCAGAGGTCTGGTTCCTGTCACCAGTTCACACTCCAAATTACTGACCACTTTATTATGCAGAAATTTTGAGAAACTGGTGAAATTCTTCTATATCAATACTGCCAGGGATTATTTTAGCCAAAGCTATATATTACTGTTGCATAATATGTTGGTCTTCATTTGTCCAAGCTTTTGTGGAACATCTGACATTGTTTAGAACACTCAGAACATTGAAACTAGCTGGTGACACTTTATTTTGAGTGGTGCTTTATAGATGACATAAACACTCAACAGACTCTGAGTAACACATCAACAACATATCGATGATAGCAGCAGTGAATACGTTTAGTATATTATCAAGAGACTTGGAATGAACTGCGTAAATAAACTTTGTTTATAATCTACTGAATTCAGTTGTTTTCCATTTTATCTGTTACATGTAACAGGTCAAATACAGACCATCTTAACATACTCAACGGGCTGTTATAGACACACCGCTGATACCATTCTGTAACTGTACCTTAACTAGATTAGGCTTTGGTTAAGGTTAGGATTAGAATTAGGACCATCTTGAGGGTTAGTATTGGGTTTTGTCTTGAGGTTAAGGACTTGGTGAAGGTTAGGTTTTGGGTAAGTCTGAGTAAGTTTAGATTTTGCTTAAAGGAAATAACATAAAATCTACTACATGTAACAGATCAACAACACATCTACTTAATGTAAGTAATGTATCAACAGTACATCTTCAAGATATTTACTTCAGTGAATTCAGATGCTTCACTACAGCTACTTCACTGATATGTTGTTAATGTGTTACTGATACTCTGTTAAGAGTTTATTAATCATCTACAAAGGACCACATCAAATAAAGTGTTACCAAATAGCCTCATTGCAAATTGCAATATGAGTATTGCAAAAGCTATTATTGTGATAATGATTCAACAGCAATATATGGTGCAGCAAGTTATTGCATTTTTTGCAATTCCTTTATTATTATAAATAATCTGGCATTAAATGAATGATTGTTAGGTAATTGAGAGTATTTGCTGAAGGTTGTGATATTGTAGTATTATTTCCATTCCAGTTATTAGCTCAGTCTTTGTCTTATGAACCTGTTTGAAGCTTTGGTCCTTCACGATTTATATTTTTCGACGCTGTGTTCCTCGAAGCTTCTACTTCTTCCTTTTTTTTTCCGAAGGAAATATGTAAATGTGTGCTTCCAGCGTTAATTTGACTGATTTGATTGATTCTCACATCTTCAAAGTGCCTGTCTCGTAGTGTACGTCTGCAGCGTGACCTTTCAAGAAAAAAAAAATAAAAATGATGCAGTCTTTCATCTTCATCAGAAAACTAGGCAAACGGGGTTATGCGCTTTGTCTGTTGCTCAAGGAGATTTTTTTTTTCCTTCGCTTTAACTTTTCAACAACATCCCCTTCTCTGTTTTTCTCGTTCAGATTGGGTAAGCATGGCCAAGACTTTCATTTTGTCCAAAATCGCAGCCGTAGCAGAACACAACCTTAGTGCATTACATTATCTCCATGGCCAGTTTGAAAGAGATACTGTTTGTGCTAGTGAGCTGACCATGAAGGACGCTCACTAACGTCTATTTAATTGTCTGTCTGTGTGAAATCCATGTGGACAGAAACAACTGCACATCACACGCGCCTCCGTATCGGTTTCAGACACAAATTAAGATGCATGTTCATGATGTCGCTGAGGTGAAACGACTATGAAGTCATTGATGGGCAAATGAAAAAGTATGTTTCGCTGGACGACAGTCGGCGGTGTCTTGTTTCTTTTCTTCTGACATTGTTATTGTTACCATTTTGTTAACAGTGTTGAGAGTCAGACTTTGGATACTCACATTACGTTTTTATGGTAACGGGTAAGGTAACATGCTCATTTCTCAATGTCAATAAACCATTAAATACCCTTACTCATGGTGAAAGCATTACACACAGTACACTGATAACATTTTTCTTTCCAGGTAGTGTTGGTGATGTGCCTTGGGGAGCTCAGAATGCCATACCTTTTCAAATAATATGAGGACAATGTTCTCAAGAGTGGAAAATAATCTTTGCTTACGATTTTTATTGGCGTCTAAGGATATTTCCATAGCTAAATGAAGAAAAGTAGAATTTCCAGCCATGGATTGTTTTTACTTTTAACAGCTCGAGTATGTATCTTGTCCGAAAAGCTTATACAGCTCATTTGATAAAGACTAAATAGCTTATTTGATGGGCAGTAAGGAAAGTGAGAAGTGTTCTGAGTTACTTTTCCAGTCCTTGTAACTAGATAATGTAAAAAATGAAGTGAAAGGAAAACATAATCAGTGTTGATTTTGTGTCCTACTTCATTGTTTTTTCATCTTGTATTGAAGCAGTGGAGGTAGAGCTATAGCTTATTGCCAGGTGCAGAAGGATGAGTAAACATTACTGTAGTCAGTCTAGCATCTACCTATAAAGTAGATGTGGAACTGTGGAATTGTTGGGACATCTCAAAATGCATACTGTATATTGAAGTAACAGTGTTTTATCATTGGATTGTCTGTTGTTTACTTGGCAATTGGCATGTATTGTGATGGACGTAATCGTTGTGTTTATCTGTTCAGCAAACAAATTATATTCAAAAGATGTTATTCGGCAACATTTTATGCACTCAGAAAATGATGCTGAAAAGGATGCTTTGAAATGATGCTACCTTTGGTAACCTTAAGTTCCTGGTATTAACCAGATGAAATACAAGCTGCAAAGCAATTATTTGGGGTAACATGATGATAAATTCCAAGACAGCCTGGCTAAATTACTCTGAAATGCCCAGCAGGTTCTAAGTTTTAATTGGGTAAGTATGTGGTACAAACTCCACTGTACTGTGTATTTTTTGGGGGGTAAAAATACCAGGTAGATATATGTTGTACAGAGATTGCACACAAATAAAGTGCATAGAGTTTTATGTACCTGTCTGTTAGCTGTAAGTGATATTGAATCTGGGCTGTAAAAGAAAGCAAATATTCACTGGTTTGACTGAGACATTACAATTTACTTTACTTGTCTTTTTGTGCCAGTTCTACATCATTTTCAATTTACTTTCCTGCACAAATACATGATGTTGAAATTTATTGTGTTTGTACTTAACATCGTACTACTCCGAATAATAATGACGTATTGTACTACATCCTTTATCAGCTTAATATCTAGAACCTTTTAGTCAATTCAGTCTAGTTTAGTCTGGGTACTGACTATCATTTTACTCAACAATAATTCCACAGCACTTTGGAATTTGGACCACACACTAATTCACTTAATATCTAGAACCTGTTGAAGATTTCATTGTAAACTTTATTTACACACTTACTATCATGTAACCCAAAATTACCTAGTACTTTGGACTTTGTACCTCACACTTAATGAGGTTAATACCTAAACTTATGAGGACCGTAAAAGAAAATGCCACTGAATCTTTCAAAGAATGGTTCTTCAAAGATATTTGAGATGAAATGTGTGTGAAGAACCTTAATGTAAAGGTTCTAAACCAATTACAGGTTTTCATAGAACTGTACGTCCAAGCCAAAAACCATTTAAAACCCTCTTTTTTAGAGAATATGTGATCGAAAGGTGCACAGGCATGAATGTATGCTCTTTATCAGTTCTTTAGTAAAGGCAAAGGTTCAGTATGGAAACATGAACACTCAAAGAACCATTTCAATACATAAATGGTTCTTTGGATGGACAAATAGGTCTTCTCTATGATGAAAAATGTATATGGTTATTTAAAGAATGCTTTTTAAAATGGTTTTGGAAAGCACCAAAAGAGTTCCACTATTATTTTCAAAGAACCCTTTTTCAGTACTGTACATCTTAACAAATACTATTTAACAGATGTACAACAACATAGTATAATGTACCATGTACAATGAAGCAGTTGGAAAAAAGTCAAAGTGATCTGACAAAAAAAGACCTGACAGAACTGATTAGCTGGTGATTTGACAGTTTCAGATATACACTGTTCTGCTCTGATCACTGTTCTACAGTTCCACCTTCGCTAACCTCTGCGCCCGTGCTCTGTTTTGCAGCGTTCAGTCGAGCGGCGCTGCCGTTTGGCCTGGTTCGCAGAGAGCTGTCGTGCGAGGGTTACCCCATTGACCTTCGCTGCCCAGGGAGCGATGTCATTATGATCGAGACGGCAAACTACGGCCGCACGGACGACAAGATCTGTGACGCTGACCCTTTCCAGATGGAAAACATCAACTGCTACCTCCCAGATGCCTACAAAATCATATCTCAAAGGTAAAGGCTGCGTGCCAAGCATCACTCAGAGTGCAAATGTGGACTCCATTTCCTGACTTCAGATTTGTTCCTAGATAGAGCGTTATTCTGAACCTCTTTAAGTATGGCAGGGCTTTTTTTTCATTCGCTGGTAGTCAGTATGGTACTTGCTGCTAAGGGTAACGTAAACAAACCTGAATTCCGCTATTAAGGCTCACTCACTGATCACTAAAAGGTTCTTTCACCAGGTGCACCTGACCACATTCATTTCAAAGAATATATAGGGTAGGAAGCTTCCAGAACAGTCCTTAAGACATGTATAATAGAGGTAAAAATGAGAGCTGGGTGATTAACCAGGGAAACAAAATGAATGTCGTCCCAATTAGTGGAGTATATTGAGGTATTAGAGGCCTTTTGAGCTTCAGAGGTCACAGTTATTGCAGCTGATAATGAAAGTGTTGTGTAATTTGATATGAATTATTTCTCACTCGTGGCTTGGTGAACCAAGCAGAGAAATTCTGTTAAATGTGCAGATTGTAAGCTTTCAAATTCTACCACATTTGTGTTTGTAAGTAGAAGATGTGATATTTTATTATGGTTTGAGTTTGATGAAAAATTATCCTTGTGTTCTGTCTTGTTTCACAGAAAGAAAAAATAAGCCATACATTTTTTTGCTATGCGTTTGTCATCTGTTGACATTGAAACTAACAGAAGAAAGTCAGACATGCAGGCTTGAACCTGTAGACCTAGAATATACATTGAATACTATTGCTATTATTTACTATGTAATTATGTCATTAAATTTAAGTAATATGCAGTTTACTTATTGAATGTATAACAGAATTATTCTAGTTTTAGTAAAAGTTTGATTAGTGATGTTAACTAATGTTACAATAATTTAAATTAAATTTTAAGTCAGAAATGCAGACTCAAACCAGACAATGAAGATTTGAAAATCTAATTTATGTTGCATAACCATATAATTACAAATGTAGTTGCATAATTAAATTTGAATAGTATAGCAAAACAACAGCAATAACCCAAATTTAATTGCATAATAATATTTGAATATTAGGACAAAACAACATTAATGACGTTCAAGGGCTTTTTTCTAAGGGTTGACTAAACATTTCGTTAGTGAAGTTATAACAATTCAAAATCAATGTTATTTATATAGCAGTTTACACAACATTGTCCCAAATCAGCTTTACAGGAATGCATGTCAAAGTTTGTCATTTATTTACATCAAAACATACAGAAAAAGTTCAGAAGTGCAGACTCAAACCAGACAATACAGATTGTAAATTAAATTTACAGTGCGTACCTATGTAATTATCTATGTAATTACATAATTATAAAAGAAAATTAAAGTAAAACATTAATAACACTACCTGTTTTTTTTTCTAAAGGTTGACTAAACGTTTGATAAATAAAGTTATAACGATTCATATTCAATTTTATTCATATAGCAGTTTATTTTATTTTTGCAACATTGTTTCAAATCAGCTTTGAAGGAATGCAGGTCCAAGTTTTCCTTCATTTGTTTGCATCAAAACATACAGAGAAATTCAGAAGTGCAGACTAAAACTAGACAATACAGATTATATATCAAATTCATGTTGCATAACTTTGTAATTAACTATGTAATTACATAATTATATATGAATTTTGGCACAAAACAACATTAGTAACTCTAAGGAGTTTTTTAAGGTTTGACTAAATATCCAATTAGTAAAGTTGTAACTAATGCTATAATAATTCAAATTCAATTTTATTTGTATAGCAGTTTGCAACATTGTTTCAATTCAGCTTTACAGGAATGCAGGTCCATGTTTCTTTGTTAACATCAAAACAGCAGAAAAATTCAGACATGCAGATTCAAACCAGCAAATTCATACTGTAAATGGAATTTACACTGCATAACTATGTAATTATATATGTACATGCATGGTTAAATATGAATAGCAAAACAACAGCAATAACTCATACCTAACCAAAGGTGTACAGGTTCTACTGCTGTACATCTTTCTAAAAAAAATAGCTGGAATTCATCACTTTAACGTTAACTCTACATAGGACTCATGCAGCCGTTTCCTGAGCTATTTCCTTACAGATTGAAAAGCTGCTTTTCTTTGTTCAGAGCTGCGTTCTCAGCGGCAGTGGCACAGGCTGCAGCCCTGAGTAATGCTCTCCTCTCAAACCATTTATATTTGTGACACTTGTGCTTGCTCCTACTCTCTCAGGACATTCTTGTGTTGCTGCCAGACTACACACACACACACACACACACACACACATGCACACACACACTCACACACTCATGCACACATTCACAGCACTGGGAACTCTCTGCTGCTGCTAGCTGTGATGGTGTATATTTAAAGCACCCCAGATATTAACATTTCATAAGGCACGGCCGACGCTGCTCGTCTGGTGAAAAAGCAGTGCTAACCCGCAGTGTAGCTACTGCCTTCCGGTTAAAGCCCAATGCCATGAATTGTCTGATGCAGGCAAAGCCCCTATTTTAGGCCATAGTTAAACGCCTGGAAATGTGACATTGTAGCTGGTTTTTAGAGGACTTTGAGGAATAGACGCTTCCTTAATGCCTGGTTTTACATCCACAGCAAAAGATATATCAGATGATCTAGAACTGCAACTGTGTTCAGGCTAAAGCGGACCTGTTGATTATTAGGAAAAACATTAGCTGACCTGATTTTCAAGCTTTTCCTTTTCAAAGAAAAGACACATGCTTTTTGCATTTGCCATTGAGGATTAGCAGTTCCACCCCAGTCAGTACGCGTCTGTGAAACATTACCATACAATGAAGTCAGATGGACGTTTAACAGTCCCGCTCTTACATCAGTCCTTGGCATTAATATTCATTGCCTGTCCTTCTTAGAGGAGACAAATGAAAGCCTGTAAATGTGTGTCCTCTCATTGGTTGTTTCTTTGTTCAAATACTGTGTACCGTACATGTTCCCATGGGCAGTTTTAGGTTATAATTGACACTTTGTGGCAGCTCCACCCACTGTTGGTTTCGGAGGTTTCCGCTGCTCACAATTAAGCTCGTTTTTATTTTTTTTTCCTCAAGACTATGGAGCGTTTACTGACTTGGGAAAGACTTGAGGAGCGGGGCTATAACAACAGCAGTTTAATATAGTGGTAACAAAAGCAAGGTGTGATTTGGTGTTAATTATTCCTTAATCCTAGCTCAACAAGCAGAAGAATCAAGAGGGAAGTTTTGTAAGAAGTACACATTTTGAACTTTAAGTTGTGTTTGTACCTAGAAAACAATTTGACATAGAAAGCAGTTTGACAAGATGTTTTATGAAGTAAATGACATGTATCAAAATAAGGTGACTTAACCTTAAGCAACAGACTTTTGTTCAATTTATAACACTGTTATGATGCATCATTCGGAAGGAAAGGAACTTATAAGGTAGAGACTTACACAGCAAAAAACATTTTCAATGTCAGAGTAAAATTTAAGATATGAAATTTACATGTCCGTGCCTTTTTTAAAGGTTAAATACATGTAAAGACATACACATATTTTATTTTAACACTGTTGTATTCATTTACAAAAATAGAATGTTTTGGTCACCTTCATTTTACAGACATTTGGTTTATTTTAATGGTTGTTACTGTTATGTTTGTGGTAAAATACTGTATGTCAGAATAACTAGTTGTAATAGTAGTTATAGTAGTAATAGCAGCAGTAATAACTAGCGAAACTGTTAAATTCTTTACATCATGTCTCAAAACATAAATGTACATCACTTTTCAATGGCTTTTATGTCAGTACAATGTCTTTCACTTCATAATGCATCAAATGGCATCTAATTAATGATTAATGGCTTAAGCTGTTTATAAATACTCAAGTATTGCTTTATAAATGTGTTATACACTGCTTATGCATGTGTCAAATTCTAACACTCAAAAAACTTAATTCATTTATGCCAAACATTTTCATTCATCCAGATAGGCTTGAGCCTGTATACATAGACTTTCTTAGGTTAATATAAAGCTTAATTTTGTGTGGAACAAAATTGGAACAATTGGAGAAATTTATATGGGTTTCATTGGAATAAAATTTTCTTTGGAAATAAACATTTTTATTCATTTAAATGTACTGTCATTCATTTTTGTCCTTTTTATGAAAACCAGTTACTTAAAGACAACACAATTCACTGATTTAATGTCAACATATTTTCAATTTTGTCAGTCAAACAACCCCTCTGGTTATTTTTGAGTGTGCAAACTTACCCTTCAAAAAAACTGTTACTGGTATTTTATTATGATGGGAATTTGATGAAAAGGTATTGTTGTGTGGATTGTCTTTCAGAGATTATATCTTTTGTTTTTATCATTACTGACATCAGAACAAATGCTGTTTATTTTTAGTTATTTCTGTCATTTTGAATAGTAAAATAGTAAAAAAAAAAATAAAAACAAAAGTAATGTCTCTCAACTTGTAAGAGTTAAACTCAATCAAAGTTGGGTCTCAAATGAGGCTAGACAAGTTCGGAAGTTATGTTCGGCTGAAATAAAGCTGCACTTGAGAGAAAACCCTCTTTGTGCCCATAATTATTCGCTAATGCACTTTCATACCTCAAGTACATGAGGGACTCACCCTGATATCAATTTAGCCATTTAGAATAAGCCAGCTGTCTCATCCTATATGATTCCGCCACTTGACTCAGAGCTTCTGTGCGCACTGACATTGCCAGTGCCAAGGTCAGCACTCCGACTGCACGATGGTCATTCAGCATCTCTCCAAAGAGTCCTCCAACACAGACTGTTAGCCAACGCATGCTAACATAAAAAATAAGCTCCTCTTCAGCCGCCGCGCCGTCTCATCTGGCTTAAGTGCCTTCCTGTCGCCCACTTTCAGCATGTCATTGGTGACATAAGGGGAAATGAAATCGGCGATGGAAACAAATTAACGTAGACATATTTTTTGTGTCGCATCGTGATTTCGGAAGAGCGAGTCCTCTGGGCTTAGTTAGCCCCTCTCCTCTGTTTTATCTTTCCCCTCAGAATAACTTGAAGTTCTGGCCCTGGGCGAGGGATAATGAAATTTCTCTTAATTAATATTTTCAGTATGGAGCTCTTGGGTAGCCCAAAGCCACAATCGTCTCACAACCAGCATCCTGTACGTGAGAGAGCATGGAACAGATCAGCATGCCCCTTTAGATGATATGCCAGATGATGCAAGAAAGAGGCAACTTTTTTTTTTTTTAAGGGCAGAGAAGATGACACACTGTAATAAAGGGTTATGTTAAGATCCAAACACTTTTTTTGCCAGACACAAAACAAGCGAAGATGTTTGGGGAAAGGTCATTGAAGTGGTTGCGCAGTAGAAGACAGACTTGGAATTTAAAGGCGTTCTTGCATGTGGGTTGGGAGAAAACTGGTCGGCTTTGCTTGTGTAATTAAGACACCACAGTAGGCGCTTAACTATAAGGCCCTGTTGCTGCTGAGCCTTTGTCAGCAGTCACTTTACAGAAAAGATAAAAAAGTGCTAGTTAAAGTTTTGTTGACAAGTTTATGGAGCTGTTTAACAAGTCTCATTTCCATTTCCCATTAACTCTTTTGAAGAACGGCGTCATGCCATAAACCTTAAGTGTCACAGTTAACATAGGTGGTGAGAAATGCGTGCTGATTTTATATGCAAATTATTTCTCACCTATAGCTCATCGAAACAAGTGGAGAGGCTCTGTCAAAAGTGCGGACATTGCAGTTGAAGCCACAGTACAATGTTAATGGTAAAATTGTACTTTGCAGTTATTTTCAGTCTGCTTATTTTACAAAAACTAATATTTTAGAAGTTTTCAGAGAGTAGACTTAACTTAAAATTAATCAGAAAGCGCCAGACACTGGCTCATCTGGCTTAAATGCCACGGCACCAAGCTGAACGTTCCTGTGCATTGGCTAGGTACAGTAAAAAAGGGTTCCATGTTTTGAAAAATTTTCGAAGACTACCAGAAAGCTCATATCTGAGCCTTCCAATATACAGCATATTCACAACCTCTTTGAGATACATTTTAAACCTAGGTGAGGTGTCTGATTTCCATAACCTTGAAATGATCTTCTTAGCAAATATCATATGTGTCAGCTGTTTGTATACAGTTATCAAGGTACTGGAATGTCATTGAAAAGTCAAACAGAGCAATTTCTCAGTCAGGGGATATTCTAAGATTATACACCCTTGGTTTGGGTAACGTCCGAATATAAATCACACCAGTAATTGTCAAGTTTTGGACACACCCAAAAAAGGGTTGGGAGAAAACCGATCAAAAAGGAACAAAAAATGCTACATGCTACATAAAAATGAGAATAAAATCATATATTTTTATGTAAACACAACACGTTTCAAGATTAACATAGAATGTAAATTGAATTTAAGTATAATTGATTGTGTCTAACCATGTAATTGATTATGTGGTTATATGACTATATTATAATTATGTCATATAAATGGAATTTACAGCAAAATGACAGTAACAACTCTAGACATCTAAAGGCTGACTAAATATTCCATGTGACATTACAACTTAAGTACATTCAGTACAGTTTCATTTACACATGACTTTTTACTACAAGTCAAAACTCTAAGAGCATGAGGAAGAACCACTGAGAGGAACCAGGAGTCAAAAGGGGAACCTCCCTAAGAGCATGTGAGAGAACCACTGAGAGGAACCAAGAATCAAATAGAGAAACTCTCTAGAAGACAAAAGACTGAGAGGAACCAAGAGTTAAAAGGAGAAACTCTCTAAAAGCATGAAGAAGAAACATTGACAGATACCAAGACTCAAAAGGAGAAACTCCCTAAGAGAGAAAACACTGAGGGGAACCAAGAGTCCAAAGGAAAACCCATCCTTCATCTAACACCAGATAATGAAGTTATGATACAAGTTTTACAGAGACATTACAGTCATACAGCAGATCCACAAGAGCTACCGATTATTGTTAAAAGTCATTCAAACAGGATGTTGGATATGAAGACTTTGTTGGTAAGGGCTTCAGTATGAGTGTTGGGCAGGATTACAATTTCCATTCTATAATAGTGACACTCAGTCATCTTCTAACAGCATCTGACAATCCAGCTCTCGGCACAATGTGTTTCCTGTGAAAGATTCTATACTTTTGGACGTGATCTCTTCTTTCTGACATTTATGGCACGTTTCCATTTGTCAAAGATACTCGTGTCTGTTCTGAGTAACTGCAAGAGCCACGCAAAGCTAAGGCACAGGCTTCTTCGTGCAGGCCCTCACAAAGCCTTTAAAATTCCCAAATATGTGCTTTCAAAACTGCAAAGTGCCAAGTTCTGCTCTGCACACTGTAAGATGGTGCACATGTGAAATAATTGCTTACTGTGGCTGTTTCACAGTATTATGTTCTGTATTTTGTTATAGGCTGAGCAATACAGCAAGAATTTATTTCTCTTATCGCTGCCCCACAACATGCATAAGCAAAATAGTTCCAACTGTGAGATAATCTTAGCCCACATGGTTTTCTCATCAAGTTGTCCGGTCTTAAATATTAATAAATGGCCGGAAGACGAGCGTGAGTGCATGTTTTTATAAATATTTAGGGCTTGCTGTTGTGGTAAATTACTGAATAGAGACGCAGCCACCCAATCATTGAAATGCGTGACTGGGCCAAACAACATGATGCCCTCCGTCTGATAAATACTGTAGCAATTTGGGTGAAAAAGACAGAAGCCGTCATTTAAGGTGTCCTTTTCCGGGATGCGTTTTTCACAAGATGACTTTGCTTTCCGTCTCCTGAAATATTTACAACCACTGATTGTCGAGAGGCACCGTTTTCCCTTCGTTTTTTACCAGAATGTCTGCCTTGTTTGCTTCCATTGTGTCACCAATCCCTCTGCATATAGAAGGCCTGATTGAAGTTTGGCTAATTTCATCATTTATTTACTCAAATTCATCCCATTATTCGCTCACATAGGTACGCACGTGCATGCTAACACGCAAACCCTTGTGTACACGCCCCCATTTTAATTCATGAAGATGTCTAACTTCATAGTCAAGGTCACTGCAAACTGTAAAGGAGCGAAATCTCCCAGCAGTCGCGCACAAGTGCACAAATTATTCTTGTTCGAAATACTTAAG
Organism: Colossoma macropomum; assembly: GCF_904425465.1. Lineage (NCBI taxonomy): Eukaryota > Metazoa > Chordata > Actinopteri > Characiformes > Serrasalmidae > Colossoma > Colossoma macropomum. The sequence goes on from NW_023494805.1 coordinate 10,974,405, forward strand.
GTGATTTATTCCGCCGAGAGCACAACAGACGAATGCATGATGAGTCGCGCGTCTTGAGAGGCGCAGCTGAATTTTTAAAGTTCACATACCGACAGTCACTCTGCCTCTTTGTCAATCAGTGTCTCTTCACTTAAGCTATTAAAGATTCCCAAAGGAGCAGCAATCTTACTTGCTGCACCTTAAAAAAAAGGCAGATCCATTTTGATCTGACAGTTCTTTGTGGAGACGGGGTAAAGGTGGTAAAAATGTACCAGGCTAATTTCGCTTGAAAAGTAAAGGAACCTGCCCCCTGTGCTGCTGTTGGAAATCTTGACTTTCGTTTAAATAACTGTTAAAAGGTAACAACGTTCTATAGACAAACCTTTGTCATATATTTTGCAATGTCATTGTTAAATATGGCTTCATGCTCTGCTTACACTTTACACATTCCACACATTTTTCTGTTTTTCTTGCTTTCCAGAAGTTTAACATCCTTGACCTTATTTTGTTGAGGATTGAGTTTGTAGTTTTGCACTTGCTGCTTTTTCATTCTTAGAACTACTTCACTCTCGCAAAGAAAGGGGTTCTTCAAGGGTTCTTTAGTAAGGCAATAGTTATTTATAGAACTGGGACAACTCAAGCAATCATTTGAATGGATACATGGTTCTTTGATAAATGATAAAAATAAACCTGTTGCATACTGTTCTTTAAGCAACCTTTTAAAATGCTTCTATGTAGCAGTAAAATGGGCCAAAGAACTTTTCTTTGGTACTATTGAGAACCCTTTTTGCTAAAAAAAAAAAAGTGTACTCTACAGTTATTATCGTTGTCTTGCTATGTAATTTTAATGTAATATGTAATTACATAGTAATTACATAGTTATGTAACCACAAGTCCTTTTTTCTGTCTGTTTTGAGTATAAAAGATAATAAGACAATGAAAATATTCCATCAAATTCAAATCATAATAAAATCTCTACTTACAAACAAAGTATCAATTGAAAGTTTGGAATCTGCACTTTCAACAGAGTTTCTACTTCTTTCAATAAACTGCGAGTCTGAAATATATAACATAAAATTCAACATGCTTTTATTATGGCCTGCAATAACTGTGACCTCCAAAGTTCAATCTTGGCCTCTCAGCTCTCATTTCCTTACACTGACACAGATTTGGTAGTATGTTTGTGTGGTGATGAGAGCCTCAGAGCTCTGTACTAACTCTCTGGCTCCTGATCTTGGTCTGTTTTGCAGATGTAACAACCGGACGCAATGCGTCGTTATCACCGGCTCCGAAGTCTTTCCAGATCCTTGTCCTGGGACGTACAAGTACCTAGAGGTCCAATATGAGTGTGTTCCATATAGTAAGTAGTTCTTCATTGTCTTTTTAAGCCACAAGTTAAAGTCATTTAGTCTGTTTCCGTCTTGAAGCAGTACAGTGAGCTGTATAAAGTACAACAGTATGAACTGATTAAACGTCACTGAGCTGATTTTTATTTTAACAATAACAAAACTGTGAGTTGGTTCGATGAGCATCAACTGCGCACCAAATAACCACTTTTCTGTCCCTTCTGCAAACCTGCCACAAGTTTCTGTAGAACATGGCTGCTTCAAAATGAATTTCTGAACATTTTTGCATTTTGACTGCAGTTACTTTTCCGCGATCTGGCAGCTTCAGCTACTGATGCCTCACTATTGATTTTTTTGTCTGTGCATATACAGTAGATCCTTCTCAGCAGCAGAAGTGGAGAAATATGTGAGCATTTAAAACCCCACCCCTTCACATCTGGACTATAGCTTAGAAAATGGGGCCTAACTTCAGTTTTAGGAAGGAGGAAAATGTTCGACTATGATTTACCCCAAAAACAGCAGTGCACTTTCACTGAATCTGATGCATTATGGAAGGGGCTGATTTAAGGAATCATGCAGCCAGTTTTAGTCTGTTTTAGGGTAGTCTGATGCCAGAGAAAAATGTGCGCTCATTAATAATCTGTGTCAAAATATGCCATGTGTGATGAATGATGTTAATGTGGCGTTACATGGGTAGTGTTGTTGAAGCTGCTACAACAATGTAGTTAACTAAGCTACCAGTTACTCCTCATTAAATTCTAGAGATTTTCCTCAGTAAAGTCTATTACAAGACAGGCTAACAGAAGTCAGTAACATTAAAACTACTCAAAAATGGGTTACTTTCAAGAGAAACATTCATTACTGAGTACATCTAGGTTTTCCCTCTTTGACTAAATGATGCAAAAAGTTCACTCACATAAATGGAAGTTTGACTCTTTGAAACTTAGTACACTACTGCTGTTAGTAGAAATAAGAGCAAAACATATAATTGCCGTCTCATTTTGGGGGGTTTAAATTGTGCATGTTTTTGCCAATTTACACTTTTTTCAAATTGTTTTCAATTTGAAAGACACATTTCATTGGTATGAATGCACGGTGTGTGTCTTGCGCTACTGTGTTTTCCAGGCACCCAAAATTGAAAGAAAATTCAAAGTGGTCAGTTAGCCTGCCACCCCCGACATCAGTCTTTCTGTGTTGACCAGTCAGATAAAAAGCAGTCCTGGCTGAAACATTCATTATAACTTCAGTGTTAATGGGCAGAACTAAACATCTGTAGGCCAAGTAGGTAAATAGACATAAATGTGTTGGTTCTCATGGCCTCCCAAAAATACTGAATTCCTGTTAGGCTTTTTTTTTAATCTCAGTTTTCAGAAACAGTTGAATGCAAAAGTTTGGGTAACACTTTATGTGGATGGTCCTCTGTAGATGCTTTGTAAATGCTCTGTATATGTTTAAGTAACATTCAAGTAAATATCCATTAAATGCAGGTGAACTTTAAGTAATGATAATGTTGTTGAAAATCAACTGAATATCACCAGAAAGTTTGTTAATAATTGAAATATATATTGAGCATCTATAGGGGACCATCCAAATAAAATGTGACTAAAGTTTGAACACCCAAGGTCAAATCACATGTTTTGTGGATTTTCTAAATAAAAATAAGTCTACACATCCTCTACAGAGGACATACTTGAATGTGGCATTTTTCTTCAAATTTATTGCACAATTTCTATTTTTTGGAAAATATATCAGGAAAAATACAACATAAAATGTAATTTTATGTTTTTCCCCCATATGTTGAATTCAGCAAATAAACAGTGATTTAACACTAAAATGTGCAGAAATGTGTCTTTATAGAGGATGTACAACAAATCATTTGAGCAGGGTTGTTCAAACTTTTGCATTTAACTGTTGAAAGATTGCTCACCAGCATAGCGTATTGAATGTTATTACACTGTTTTTGCTTTCAGCATTCAGAAGAAAACCCAATGTGATCTCCCTTATTAAATTCAAATGTTATTCCAAAAGTGGTTTGGATCAAGCCACATAGATGCAACAAAAACAATACATACATACATACATACATCATCTAAACTGCTTATCCTTCTGGGTCGCGGTGGGGTGCGATGGACTGGCGACCTGTCCAGGGTGTATTCTGCCTTCTGCCCAATGACAGCTGGGATAGGCTCCAGCACCCACAAAAACAATACTGCTTTAAAAATACATTATAGTGCAGTTAAGCACCCACAAACTGAGGAAAACTGGAAGCTTAGTTACTTTTAACTCACTAATCATCTGAGTGTTTTTTTCATTAGTATTCGCTTTGTGATTTAGAACAATTCCATGTTTGCAGCTGTCCTTTATGAAGATGGCGCCCTGCAGCATCCAAAAAGCCAAGTCTACTGCGTCATCTCCTCATTAATCTCTTCTCCAGACATGCTCTTTTTCACTCACATTTGGCTCTTTAAACCCTTTAGTTTTTCAGCACTGGCGCTGAATCGGAGCACATGGTCTACTGCATTTTGCCGGTGAATAGAGGTTATGAAAAAGCCTTTATGTATGGCTATGGTCATCAGCTATATCTCCAGTTCAATTGATTTTTGTCAAGAAAGAACACTTTTCCCTTCAGAAAAGTCGTCGGCAAAGAGAGACGTATTATAGAAGAAGCTGTCAAGGTTCTTTGCGAGCTAAAATGACTGCTTTTCTCTTTGCTGTGTGCTACCTTGAATGTTTATTGAAAGCGGTCTGACAGTCCACTTGTAGAGTTTTGTTCTGGCCAGAAAATGCTTGGGCTCTGCTTATCAAAACTGATTGCAAACATCAGCCATCTGTGTTCTTTGGTTTTTTTACTCACTATTCTCTCAGACGAACGGAAAAAAGTAATTCTATGTGTGAATTTTTCTTTGCGATTTTTTAAAGCAGTCAACATTACATTCAAATAACATCAACCCTGCTAACCTTCAAGAACGGTTACATAATTAATCTTTATATTTTGTTTGTTTCTCTCTCTCTCTCTGTCTCTCTCTCTCTCTCTCTCTTTCATTAATGATTAACACCTTTTCTTTGTGCTTAGGAATGAACTGATGTTCATAGCAACATCAAACATCATTCATAAACAGCGGTTCTCAAACACTATTTTTATCACAAATTATTCATTTAGGATGGGATAGTAGCACCAATATTAAGCCTTTCAAGTCTGCAGTTATTTTGCTATGCTTTGTAATGGTAATTACAGTGTTGTGCACAAGTCAGACACCACCCTTCATTTATTTAATTTTCAGTCAAAACAGCCAAGTTAATCATTTTCAAGGGATATAGTCAAAAGAAAATAAATAAAAACTGGAGCTCAAAAATGATCAAAACCTATAGAAATAATTGGAAAAAATGCAAACCAAACAAAGAACTGGTTTTCTTAGAACACTGGGCCTCATTCACCAATATCTTCATAAAACTTTGCTTAAACGTGTTTTTGAGAAAAGTCCTAAGAAAATGTTTACATCAGATTCACAACGTGTTCAGATTCACCACTTTGTTTGCACCTTTGTGCTCTTGAGTGTGTGTGTGGATTACTTAAGAACAATTCCTAAATAAGAAAACATTGATGAATGTCAGAATCTTCGTGAAGTGGGTTTTAAGAAAAACTTTCTTCTTAAGAACGCTTGGTGAATGAGACCCAATAAACTGACCATCCCAGAGTCCAGACCTCAACATCATTGAAAGTGTTGGGGATTATTCAGATCGTCGTGAGCAGCAGAAATTTCAGCCAACTTCTAAGGCTGCATTTACACTGGTCCTGTACATCGACAGATGTGAATGCATCCTCCCCCTTTAGTTGGCTGCATCTGTGCAAGTCAGCATTAATGCAAATAATGCTTTTATTCATTGCTTTAGTAATCAGAAAGTAAGTGTAGTAAGCATCACTTTACTAGTATTTTACAAAATGTTAAAAAAAAGTTATGCTTTCAGCTGCAGATAGAAAACCCCAGCTGGCTCCCGATTGGGTAGATGTGTCATGTTGGCTGGATTCATTTTCATGAAGTTCAGCTCTGCTCAATTTTTTGCACCCTTGCAGCTGCATCTGGTGGAACCGATGTTACCCACTGAAAAAGAATAGGATACATGTGGTGCATTGACTTGCCAGAGGAATGAAGCACAATGCAAAGATACAAAATATAAAATATCCCAGCAGATTTATTTAAAAAAAAGTTTTAGGCTTCTGTTTAATTTTCTGTTAAATATATGTTTTCTGTTTTTTTATGACCCTGAAACATGACAACTGGACTGGACTGGGCCGGAAATTGAATAAGTGAAAGATGGCCTCTGACTTTTGCACAGTAGTGTATATAATTTCATTAATAATAATAATAATAACAATTCTTATAAAATTAATTAATCCCAGCTTTTCCCAGATTTAGTCAATCACCCAAGACATGTTTGGTGTCTGAAGTTTTCTTAATTTGCCCTACATACAAGGCTAATGTAGTTAACAGCTGTCAGCACAGGCTCACTTATGTGGTTTCTGACACTATAGACAAACAGTGTCTGCCACCACATGGGCTGTACATAAGTCTACTTGAGGTTACTTAACAATCATCGCATTGAAAAAACGATGTTCCATGTCTTATAGCAGTACATGACCAACGGCAGCCTGCTGGTATGGAGCGTTGCCATAGTGACAGCATCATTGTTGAAAATAAATGATTATCAGAGGAGAGCTTAAGCAGCTTAAGCTGATTGTTTATTTAAGGTGGAAAAAGGCAGAAGCATGAGGTGCGCTTGAAATTCAACAGTGAGACTTCCAGCATTCATGGCTCCCGGAGTAATCTACATCCGGTTTATTCCAACTCTTAATGGAACATTCCGTTGATGGCTATGGTGTGCTGCCATTGCTGCTGGTGGCGGAATTTTCCATTGCTGCTCCAGTGAAATCAATGGAATATCTGATTTGCCATCTACCACCATAATATAAATGCATCATTACACGTGGCTAAAGTCTTGTAATTTAGCGAAGCAAACTTTGAACACCAAACATATTGGCTACAACTGGGTTAAGAAGAAGCTGGTGTAGACTTGAATTCTTGTCAGTCGGTCGATTTAATTACGTAGTTAATTACGTGATGAATTTCATTTCAATTCAGGTTCAAGTGTGTTTTCATTCTCTGTTTTATAATTAACTCATTTTGAAACTGGACAGTCCACAGTTTGGGAACCACTGCTCTCCAAGCACTGTAGCTTTGAGTGTATGACTAGATTTTGTCCTTCAGTGCATTTCTCTATGTATATAAATCTATCTGTGGACACTCTCTCTTATGTCCTCGCTCTAACTCTCTCTGTATAGATACACTGTACCTGTACCTTTTCTCTTTGACTCATGCTAATCTTTCTCTCCCTTGACACTCTTTCCACTTTTTTTCACTGCTCAATAGAAGTGGAGCAAAAAGGTAAATGACTGCTCTGGTTTTCGGTCCTCAGCTCCTTGTTCTGTGTTGTTTGGTTCTGAGCCTTCCACCCAGACCCTGCCCCTTTGCCCTCCCTGCCCTCCTGAACCCCCCCCCACCCCCTCGCCCCTGCTCCCGCCTTCCCTTATCCCCACATGATATCCAATATCCAGATCCTGAGATCTGCACGATCTCTGCCTCATTGACTCCAAATGAAATTACACTGAGCGTTCTTTTGGACAAGAAATCTCATCGTAATCAACGTCTTCACATTACTTTATCTTAGATATGCTTTGGTCTCACCGTGTCCAACTTGAAGTTCCTGGAGAAACTCTTGAGGCTTATAAGATTGCACAAAATCCATCATTTTTTTTTTTTCCAAAAATATAACTTCAGTACACAAGCATTTTTTTTCACTGTGATTACTCCATATACACTGCAAAAAATATATCTTGGCATGTGAAAGCATCTGACATTTAGGCAATATATCAAATATCTCTCATTATGAAGTTGTTGAAATTGTATTTCTAGATTCAAGTGGAATGGTCTCACTGCACTGCCAGATAATTTCACTTCCTTCAAAGATTATTTCTTAAAGTAAGTTAGATGATTTCACTTGATAAAATTACTAAACCAAGTCAAAATGTTTTGAAATAGATTGAATAATCTGTAAAAGCCTATTCCCACCAAGCAGAGGAGATTAAAATCACAGTTTTTCTTGTTCTCTGACTGTGACAGCAGTATTTCAAAATGTTGAAAAATCTTTATTTATTTTATCAAAATACTGACTTAATATCTTGAAATAATAACTTCTACAAAATTTTAACTTGTGGAAATAATGACTCATTTTCTCATATAATAAATCCTGAGATTGAGTTTAATAGTTAAGACTAAGATTAAGAGTTATTAAGATGTAATTCTGACATACTATGTCAAAATAATGAGCTAATTTTTTTTAGGAAATAATTATTTTTGACAGAGTAAGTCAGCATGTCAAGAAAGCAAGTCATTATTTTGAAATGTCAAAATGTTGAGAAAGTAAGTCTTCATTTCGAAACAGAAAGTCTCTTTATTTGAGAAGTTAAGTATTTATTTTGACATATCAAGTTGATATTTCAAGAAAACAAGTCATTGAGATGCTGCCAAAAACAGATAAGGCATGTTTTCTTTAGCCTGTGCCTGGTGGAAATGGGACTCTTAAAACACTCTCACAATGAGAAATATTAGATACATGTTAGATATATTAATTAGATGTTCTCACATGCCAGTATATCATTTTCTGCAGTGTACAATAAATTCTGGCTTGTCTATTTGGCTTTATTCCAACCGCCTGCCATGACACATCTTTGCCCACATGGTTGGTGATGGGCGAGAGAGGCCGCTGATTATTTTAGTCATCTGCATGTGATATGCTGTCCACCACAGAATGCACATACATTGCGTCAACGGCCGAGGGCCCAGAGATGGACGTGTTGTTTTATCTTTGGCAAGGCCTCCCTCACCCATTATCTTTTTAAAGTGATGCCAGTCCAGTCGCTTCTCTCTCCCTCTCTCTCTCTCTCTCTCTCTCTCTCTCTCTCCCTCTCTCTCTCTCACTCTCTCCCTCTCCCACTGTCTGTCATCCTATCTGTCCTGAGCAGCATTGACATTCTGCTCCACCGTCCTTCTCCTGCCTCTTCCCTCCTATCGCGTGTCATGTGTGTTGTTTGTTCTTTCCTCAGACATAATTCATGTATTTGTGTGTGTTTTATTTTCAAAGGTATGGCTTTTGCGCTGCTGGTAGAACCCTATATCCTAACCCCCCCACCAAGTTATCCAATACCAAGTACAGCTGGACAGTAAAAATAAGTAAAGAACGCCTACTTAGGGAGCAAGGCCGAAAGTCATCTCTGTCGTCTCCTTTCATTTGCAGGGGCTTCTTTTGTTGTTTGTTTGGTCCCCTTTTCCCTTTTTCAGTTACACTCGTGTTAAGCCATCTCAGGGAGCAAGGCCATAGCACACTCAGTCCACAGAAACTGGCCCTCGCTTTAACCTACTGAATTTCCTCTCAACTATGCATGCCTCACCTGATTCTAAACAGACAAAAATGAGTTTATGATGCTAAAGCCTCTGTAATCCATGTTTACAAGTGGCCACCATCTGCTCCTGGAGATGTATCTTACTGCGGTTTCACTTCTAGCCCAAGCCTAACATTCACCTACTCTTCAGAAGCTACTCTTCAGTTCTGGTATACTGTTCCAACTTAATTATGTTATTATACTTTAATGACATAGTTAATTATACACTAAATTGCGTTCGGTTTGCATCCCATATAAGGTTAACATTGGCATTTACATTTTTTCTCCATTTTTTAATGTCAAAAAAGACAAAAAAAATTGCAAAAATTGGTAATAACATATTTCCTCTTCTACCACGAAACACAAACGCGATATTGATTGAAAGTTTAGCATCAACACTTCTAACGGGATTTTGCTGTTTGTTTCAATGAGCTACGAATAAGAAATAATAAGTATTGAATTACACCATGCACTTTTTTGCCAGTGATAACTGTGATTTCTAAAGGTTAATCAAATACTTATGAAGGCTTATGTAGAATCGTTTGTTGGATCAGATGTGGTGGATTAAGACTGGAGATAAATATACATCTCCAGGAGCAGGGTTGGAGACCATTGTCTCACACACACACACACACAGACACCCACACACACACATCTCGGAGTCAAAGAATACCCGTAGAGAAAATCAATATAGAGTTCAGGAACATTTGCATTTCTAACCCTGTGTCTCGCTTTCCTGCCTTTGTTTCAGTTTTCATTTGCCCCGGGACACTGAAAGCAGTGGGGGAGCCCGCCTTCGTGTTCGAGGCAGAGCAGCAAGCGGGCGCCTGGTGCAAAGACCCCCTGCAGGCAGGCGACAAGATCTATTTCATGCCCTGGACCCCGTACCGCACGGACACCCTGATAGAGTACAGCTCTCTGGATGATTTCCGGAATGGCCGGCAGACGACCACATACAAGCTCCCTCACAGAGTGGACGGCACGGGCTTCGTGGCCTACGATGGCGCCGTCTTCTTCAACAAGGAGCGTACCAGGAACATTGTCAAGTTCGACCTGCGCACGCGCATCAAGAGCGGAGAGGCCATCGTGGCCAACGCTAACTACCACGATACCTCACCCTACCGCTGGGGAGGCAAGACAGACATTGACCTGGCGGTGGACGAGCGGGGGCTGTGGGTCATCTATGCCACCGAACAGAACAACGGCCGCATCGTCTTGAGTCAGCTGAACCCCTACACACTGCGCTTCGAGGCCACCTGGGAGACGACCTATGACAAGCGCTCGGCCTCCAACGCCTTCATGGTGTGTGGCGTGCTGCATGTGGTGCGGTCTACCTACGAGGAGAACGAGAGCGAGGCGGGCCGCAGCCACATCGACTACATCTACAACACCCGATTGGGCCAAGGGGAGCGCGCCGATATCCCCTTCCCCAACCAGTACCAGTACATTGCCGCCGTGGATTACAACCCGCGGGACAACCAGCTCTATGTGTGGAATAACTTTTTCGTCCTGAGATACGACCTGGAGTTTGGGCCACCTGACCCCGACGAAGGTAAGGCAGTCTTTGATTTATGGGACATCATCTCTGTCAACACGAAAGTCCGATTTTCTTTTCAAAACAGTTTCAAATCAGACCTCATCAAGGCTAAACTCACATTGTAGGCTTAAAGTGGTGCAAATCTGATTGTTTTGCCTAAATAAGACAGATCTGATTTTTTCATAGCTGTGTGAACACATAAATCTGATCTATTTCAATCAGATTTGAACCACTTTGGATGTGTTAAATTTCTTTGGCTTTCTTGCTCAATTGCGATTTTTTAAATCTATCCGCATATTTCATCATAAGTTAGCTGCTGCTGATATTAAATGATGACGACAATTATATACATGCACACTGAAGCGTGATGGTAAAAAAAACTCCTGAAATCATTTGAATGTGCTCAGTATGTAACTGCTTGATAGGATATGTGATATACATAGGAGCAGCATATATGAAAGTTGCTTAATTCTGATTTAAAGAGAATTTTGTGTTCACACAGCTCTGAAAGAATGTTGGTTTTAGGTTTGAAGTGGCTCAAGCTATTATCCTAATATGACAAGTATGAGCCACTTATATATAGAGTCATACATCAGATACATGTAAGATATGTGTTCATTATGAAAATGGTCAGGCTGGATTTTTTTTCATGTCAGCAATCATACATATAATATTATTGATTTGGAAAGTGTGCACATGTGAGTCCTATCAATAACAGACGTGTAATTTAGAAACATTAAAGTAAATTGTCAGGGCATAAAGACTGAATCTGAGCGAAAAATCAGAATTGAGCAATAAGGCTTGTTATGTGAACGCAGACCATGTTTGGACTTGCACTTGTACTTTTCAAGTGTGTACGCAAGTGTGAGCCTGTGCTGATTGTGCTTGAAGTGCAGGATATGTCAAAGATGACTGGGCTTTCATTTAGAATTGTGATACAAGTGCGACGTGGAGGAGATGTGGTCAGTACCGGTCCTCCGGAGAGGGTCCACTTGTAAACAAAAATGACAGACTTAAGAAACATAAGACATGGGCTGATTTCCACTGCTGTTATGAGCCGGGTCGCCCGCGAAGGGTGATTATCAGTGAGAAGAGCTGTGAGCTGGACGGCTTCACTCATAAAGAGGCTCCGACCTCATCAAGTGTCTAATCTCGGGGCCCTGCGCCCATCTATTATGAGCACGGCCCTGTTAACCTTCCCTTGGCTCTCATGCGGCCCGTTGCGATGTGAAATATGCTATCGCTATCTTGTGCAAATGCGCCGGGGGGCTAGAGATGACCGTCCCTCTCCTCCGGCTCTTTAACGGATTGTGATGCCCGTTGCCATGGCTACCTCATCAGCTGCTTGGGCGAATACAATTCGAAAGAGATTTGGACAATCCCCGACATCATTTGGCAAGTGCGAAAGGCAAACATATAGCCTGCGCCCGGCAAGGCCCACAAATCAGCGGCGGTGACAAGGTTGGAGGGATGACTGCGCGGTGAAGAAGAGCTCAATTATCGAGGGCCATTTGTTAGATGGATTTGAAATTCACCTCTTAAGAGCTGAGAGGAGCCAGATGTGTCACCAGACAGCGCTCCTCTATCAGCGGGATAATAGGCATAATTACCCAGCCACTCCTTCCCCTTCCAAAGCAGTAAACCCTGGCAGCCGCTTTCACTGCCGTCCACTCTGCCCCAGGGGCAGCATTACACTTCTCAAAAGTGGCAACCTTTCCGTGCATACATGCCAATATTACTCAAAGAACAGCAGTGTGCCGAAGAAGGCATGTCATGCAAATAACCTATTCCCTCATTTCATGTCAAATCAGTGAGCCCTGGAAACTACTGAATTAGGCCTTTGAACATTTGTAACACTAGTACAACTAAGGTTGGGGCAAATTTAAGTCATGGTTATAAAGCTATTGAGCGTTTAAAGGAAACATCTATAAAGAAAATAGCCAACATTTGCTGTCAGAGATTTACATACACCCAGCATACATTCTCAAGAGTGCTTTCGTCTCCAAGCTCCTTTACAGGTATCGCCCCTTTCTTCATGATTTGATGTGGAATTATGCTGTTTTGAATGGGCAGCCTACCCAGGCAATTCCGTCAAATGATGCATTCAGTTTCCACTGAAAATGTTAACTAACACGTTTGAGCAGAGTACAGAAATCAGAGGTCTGATGAAGGATGGTCACATCAAAAACAATACTCCTAATTAACTGTTAGGTGAAGTACAAACTTTAGACACACTGCAATTTTGTGTATTTCCAGTTATTTTTGGAACAGTACATGCACTCACAGTCTTCCTATGTGAAAGATGTGAAAGGTCAGTGATGTAAGCTTTTGTAGCGTCCAGCTCTCTCTGAGTTTTCCACTTGTGATTCTGACTTGGTCTGACCTTTAAATGAAACCGAGAGATTCATAAGTTACTGGATGTATTTCCCATCTGTTTACATCTGTCAGGGCTGCCAGCATTTTGTGCTTGGAGAGTTTCACTTCACATTCATCCGTTATCACTCAAGCCCCATGAGTGTCTTTCTCAGTCAAATGTCACATTCTGCTTTTCGAAAAAAAGCATAGTTAGCAAACAACTTAACGACCATTTGGCATCTGCCTGTAACACTGGCAGTGGTAGCAAGGCACATGTTGCGAGGCAATATCATTGGCGTAGCTGCCCTAAACTGTCCTAAATGGGAATATTTTAGGCATACATTTGAATTTCTGGGATATAAGCTTCTGGAACTTGTTAGAATGGACGTACTGATATGTGAATTACGGGCTGATGCTGATACACTGGAAAAACAGCACTTTGAATTTGCTTGATTAAAATGATTAAAAGCAAACTTAAGGATAGCAGTTATGTTGATATGACATATTTTGTTTGTTTGCAACCATTTAGCATATTTTAATTAAGATCCGTTTTATTTTTAATTTAGGAATGCATGAATTGTGGGCCAAGGTTGCTATCTAATGTTTTTCTGTTATGGGAATTGTGGGCTGATATCTGGAATTTTTTAATAAGGATACGCCAATATTGGAATTATGTGTCGATATCTACTGTTTTTCATAGGGATGCAGCTATATTGAAATTGTGGACTAATCTCAATATCTAATGCTTTTCATGTATGTATCTGCCAATGACAATCCTGAATCTACCTGAATTAACGTTACAGAGAAATACAGCATTTATATTTATTGGATTAAAAATATACTAAAAAGGAATAACATAGACATTTCACCACAGTAGTCCAGAGTCACCTGATCATTCTGCATTTCTACAGTACAACGCATATGTAATTAAATATTGATTTGAAATATCAATCAAATCTAAACATCTATACAATGCAGATCATTTTTTTGTGCTCCCATAACTTTTCATCTACCAATACTGATACATAAACATTTAAAAATGTAGAAATTGGGACTATATTACCTGGATTACATTACATGTAACTTTTATTTGTAAAGCTTTTCAAATTCTGTAAAATTACTAAAATGCAAAAATAGGCCTGTGTCACGTAACATTTTGCTCATCTAGATCACAGTAAATATATCACCAAATATCTGTTCGTAATACTGGTCAAACATCTGCCCAACATGGTTAATTATTCTAAGTAGTTATCTTCCAATACCAATATGATTCTGACATCATTGAGGATCCTCACAGCTCCTGTGAAAAATTAAAGAAGCAGGCTGATTGACTACTGGATTAACCTCTTAAGTCTTTAAAATCCTAGAAGTATTACATGCTAAGGCTTATTATTCACTAACTACAGGGACATGAATGCCAACTGGCTGAGCTATTCTTAGGTTATAGAAGTGTGTAATAAAACTTTGGTTCTTTCATTTGGCCCTGGCCATTTAAGGGGTTAAGGGAAAAATTGTGTAATTGGATTTTTTTATCAAACTACTCCTTTAAGTCATATTATCTTGGAAATTGCACCCGTGGAATTTTGTCTTATTTACAATAGTGGCCATTTCTGGGTTATTATGTACATGTAGGCCTTGTCATCATCTGTGTTCTGCTTCATCTTCCGCACTCACAGAGGTCTAGTCTGGGAGCAGCCTCCGACAAGCTGCAATTAAGTCGATCTAGACACTAGAATTTTAATGGGCCCACCATGCGTGAGGGGGAATGCATGCAAACAGCCCACTTTCGCTCTGACGCTTGCACGTATGTAAATGTGATTAACAACAGAATTATCATAATTACCATCCGCGGGTGATCACAGCGGCGTGACAAAGAACAGCCGAGATTGCCAAGCGTTTCCAATGACAAGCTTCAATTTTTTTCCTGTTTGCTTACACCTCAAGATGCCTCTCCAAGACGACCCTGCGATAGTTTAACAAGTGTCGGTGCGCTAAGTTCACACATGGTGAGACGTCTGTCAGGAGTTAGTGACACTTCATGAACTTATGCATGTGAAAGTTGTCTGTTTGCTATTCTCGAAAACAAGGAACCAAACCGAAATGTATGCTCTGCTGCCTTTGCCACAGGGGATGGGACTAATAAAAGAGATTCCAATTTAAAGTATTCCAGCTTTGCAGGGTGTTGGCTGATCAATTATATGGAGGCTCCAAAGCAGCCATTCCTCAGCGTATAAATGGAATTAATTGGTTAATGTTTACAAGGTTAGCGTGCTTTGCACCTCCAGCTACTTAAACTGTAAATGTTATTATGTTTTATTGCCGCTTTCACTATAGATCGTAATAAAGTGGCTCGTTCTGAAAGGGAATCTAATGGCACTGAAATAATGTGTCTTTCCCTGAAAATGAAAAGCGTTCAAGGCATAGATAAAACTGATAGTTGCCCATTAAGGTTCACTAAGCAAAAGTTCATGGTTAAGTCCTTCAACAATGCCTGCGCACAAAGCACTGACTGAATGCCATGAAAAAAGACTTTAGGCGTAGAATTAGATAGTTTCTATGTATTTCATGGATTTATGAATAAGCATTAGGCTGGGTACAGTAATGTTGACTCAAATATTGCTGAATAGTGTAACATGATACAATAAAGCCATTGTTATATTGAGTCATGAAATTGCTGCTGTGGCTGGGTTTAAAACTTTGACAGAAACGTATTGACTTGATCCTGCAGCTCGGGCCACTATTATTCATGCTGTGTTTTGAACAGTTTCTCGTGCTGTTTTTAATATGCAGTCAATAAGAAAGCTTAACCTTCACGACTGCTGTGCATAGTGAATATTGAATATTGTGGGAATATTGTAATGTGATGCCTCTATCTGGATACAAAGAGTGTTGTGTTTATAGCGAATATTGAATGTTGCGGGAATATTGTAACATGATATTGCATCATGAGTGCTGCAGGCTGAGTTTCCGTTTCATGCCTAATTATAAGGCGTCCAGTAAAATGCTGCTTGGTCCTGCTCCAAAGGCTAATTTGTCCACAAGTTTCTTTGACATTCAACAATAAAAAGCAAAAAAAAAATATTACAACATTAAAAAGCAAAACTCCACTAATGCTTACGCCCTTCTAGCTTCGGTGGCACTTTCTTTTAAAGTACCCTGAGTTCCAGGTATTAACCAGGTATGTGTGATGCACAAACTCAAAAGTATTTCAGTGCTGTGTCACAGTTATTTAATTTCCAGGAAAAATGGCCATTAAGTAGAAGTTATTCATTTTTCAGTGTCAGGAAAAAAAGCAGAAAACAGATACTTAACAGAACATTACACAAAAGCCTCAACTGAAAATTTCTGAACTAACATTTTTGAGTATTTAGTGTGTCCACCTTTAGCCTTTATTACAGCTTCCGTTCTTTTTTGGAATACTTGAGAGTTTCATTCAAAGAAATCAGCTGGGATATTCTTCCACACCTCCAAAGTTCATTCTTAGATGTTGGTTTCATGTTGAGCTTCTAATGATCCAAATAATCCCAAACACATTCAGTGATGTTGAGGCCTGGACTCTGGGGTGGTCAGTCCATTGTGTGAGAACAACAGCAGCTTTTTTTTTAGCAAGATTTGTGCATTTTCATCTTTTATATGTCCTTTTCTCAGTGAGGGCTTCTTGTCAGCTTAACATCCTTTCAGACTCATAGAGTTGAGTTGTCTTCTAACAGTGGAAGGATGGACAGAAACACTTTTTTTGGACTTTGAAGCAAAAGTAGAGCTTGATTTTCTCCTCTCTCTCAAAGATGAAACCTTTAGGTACTGTTTATATGATGGGGGCAGTTTTGGTGGTCTTTCAGATGTTGCACACCCCATTTTATGTATAACTTTTAATCATTTCTTGAACTCCAGTTGTGGAAACTCCCATTTTACATTGACTTTCCTGTTGCTTATGCAAGTAGATTATCTTATATCTAATTGCATCAGATATATTTCTGAAAAATGGATAATGTACTTTATTACCATTTTGACTGGAAATTAAACAAATGAAGGGTCTTTTCTGGGGCTTTTGGACAGGCATTGTAGATCATTTTTTGAGTAACATGATATTTCAAAATTACAATGAAGAGCCTAACAGGTTCTAACTTTTAAGCAGATAAAGGGCATAAAAAATATCTCATAATTTGATTATTATTTAGTACTAAGGTGGTAACTACAAACATGCTTATACTTACAGCCCAAGTAAGAGGTAACAGGTAAATACTATGTAAGACTTGTATGTCTTTGTAATACCTTTTTACCACATATTTACCTACCCGATACTCCAGTGTACTTTCATATGACATTACAGAGAAATTTCATGTGAGTATGTTTGTACTTACCACCTTGTTACTCCAAATAATCATCCAAATATGACATATTTTACCATGTGCTTAATCTTAATAGCTGGACCCGGTTGGCACTTCGACCTGTAAAAGAAAGTGTTACCCTACCTTTAATCCCAATCAAAGTCCTAGTTCTGTAACACATAAGCAAAAAATGGTGTTAGTGTGAAAATGGCGCTGTCCATAGGCTTCCTTTGATAATTCTGATGTTCCTCAGGGGTGAATACTGATATAGAATGGCTCCTGAGTCATTAGGGTAATTTATACACCACACACTCACAATCACAACCACACACACACACACAAAAGGGAACATGCACCTTATTGCCACTGGGCACTGGTCCTTTTTTATCCATGTAACGATTTAGCTCTGATGCTAACGCCTGTCCCTCAAAGGAAAATGCTAATGTAACATATGTGACAAGAATCCGTCTGAAGCCTTTATCTCCCGGTGTGGTATTGAAGACCAGCTCTCAAGCTCGCAGCGTGCAGGGCCTCTTGTAGCTGTGACGGTAACAGTGCCGGATGGGGAGGTTGTTAAACTTGGCATGGAACCGGAGCTGTGTCACAATACACATGTCTTTTGACACTGGCAAAGCAAAAGCAATAGCGCTGGAGTTCTCTTTACGCAGAATAGAATTTTTGGAATGTGGCTCGGAGACTTGGATTACATTTCACTGGCCGTCGCCTGGCCGTGAACAGCTGAGACATGCGTTAATGGATTATGAGTGCTGTACTGTAGTTCCTCTCAATGTCAGGAACCATGATAATTAAGTAATCTTTTTTTTCTGTGCTGCAATCTGCTACACTTCATGGTACATCATTGAGGCTCATTCCATAGTCTTACACTACTAGCACTGTATATATATATACACTCCAGAAAGAGGATTTACAAGAAGATTGTGATTTCACCATCAAAAAAGTCTAGGCCTTCTTAGTAATTTATGCAGTGTTAGCTGTTTCCAGATTTTGGCTGGAAAGCCAAATGCTTCAAGAAGACATCCACTAAAACAAAAGCAGTACTTTTGCCATACTGGCTGTCAGCACACATTGTTGGGGTTTGGAAGTGTTCTTTGCCAAACCACGGCCTGAAAAAGAAATAATAGGAATTGCTTATCTTCTAAGGACATTTCTACTAGAAGACTGCCAATAAAACATGTACTGATAATTATTTAATCTTTTTTTCCTGAAGTCAGCTTCACATTGTACATCACTGTGGCCCATTCCATTGTACATAACACTGAGATGACCATGCCTTAAATATGTCATGACAGATGCCATAATGTATGATATCATGATAACTTATGTTGCATGCTAGTTTTTTGATGAGTGCGCATTAGTTAGCTGTCAAGGCATCAAATATTATGATGTATGTCATGACAATTACGAGTAATGGAAACATGACACTGTTATATTACTGGACATATCTGTCATGGCAATTCCTGACAGGATATAACTTCTAGCATGACATGTTTATGGCATGGTTAGGTCAGCATTACGTAGCAGGGTTCAAGTACAGTGTTACCCCATATTCTTACACTTCTTGCGCCAAGAAAGAAGATCTACAAAGATGTTGGAATTTCACTGTGAAATAAAGTCTCATGTTGTTCTAGGCCTCCTCAGTAATCTGTGCAGTCTTAGTTGTTAATACTTAGTATACAGACACAAAAGCATTTGCTCACTAAAACAAAAGCACATTCTGAGTCAGTGGCAGGCATTGTTGTCTTTCACTAGGGTTTGGAATTGTTGTCTGATTGCTTGAAGAGGAATGAATCCATAGCTTAAAAAGGAGATCAGAACAATAGCTTATATTCTTAAGGCATTCGTACTCGGAGCCTGCCAATAAAACATGTACCAATAATTAACTATTCTCTTTTTTCTGTGCTGCAATCTGCTACACTCCATTTTTGCAGCTTGTTCTACAGTCTTACACCATGTTTACTCAAGAGGACAGATTTATAAAGAGAGTGATTTAAAAAATAAAAAATTAATAATAAAAATAAAAAAAAATAAAAAAAATATTGCATCAAAAAACAGTCTCATATCTCTCCAGGACTTTATAGTAATGTACGCAATCAGATTTGTTGATACCTAGTATAAAACATTTGGCTGATTCGGGAAGGCATCTGGTAAAACCAAAGCGGTACTTTCCCCACACTGGTTGTTAGCACATTCTGAGCCAGTGGTAGGCATTATTGTCCCTTGCTGGGGTTTGGAATTGTTGTCTTATTGCCTGGACAGGAATGAAAAGATAGCCTAAAAAAAAGGAATCACAACGATGGCTTATCTTCTGAGGGCATTTCTAGCAGAAGGCTGCCAATAAAATGCATGCCTAAGTACCAATGAATGAAAAAGCTCACAGTGACACTTCAAAGTGTCCGTCTGGAACGCACGAACACACAGCCTTACCTTGGCCCGAAGAATTAAAGAGCTGTAATCACAGGCGCCAATAATTTCCAGGAGCATTTTCAAATTAATGCGAGGTGTATAGAGAAAATGAATTTGCCTCGGAGGCAGTATTGATCTTACAGCCAAAGAATGAAATCGTAAAATTAATTAATTTCATCAGTAAGTAGAGGGCCTCATACAGGCCTAGTAGAATTCAGTCACTGACTGACATCCTGCCACGTCCTGCTTTGTTTGCGCAATCACTGAGTCCGTTGGTGAATGAACGACAACAAAGCGCATCTTGGTATGTGTCACTCACACATTTAGAGCCATTATTGTGCCCCGTAAGTGAGTCAGCTAAGGTCATAGGTTGCGGCCCTGAGGGGAGAGCCTCGCGAGGAAGGGCTGCCAGGTCCGTTGCCGTGGCGTCAGAGCGTGAGAGGCATTTGGAGTGGAAATGAAACATTCAGAGAAAACAACCAGCAGAACACAATGCAGCCTGAAAAAGAAACAGACATTATGCTTATTCTGCCTTTCTCTCTAGGCTCCGTTTCTTTTTTCCTCTCTCAGCCTCGCCTCCCTGTTTGCCTTCGCTCTCTCTGTCTCACCCACTTTGTGTTTGTCTAGAGGCAGAGCGTCAGCTCCATGGTTAATAAGCTGCGTCTTGGCCTTGTAAATCAGTTTTTTTTTTCCGAAGACCGGCTGGCACCAGTGCACCAGACTTGTATTTGCCTTTGGTCTTTTCAAAGCCTGCGACAGGAGCATAGCAGTCCGTCTGTTAATTGCTCACATTTGGTAGTTGAGGAGCAGCAAACACCTGTTAGTGTGAAGTGATTACAGAATGAGTGTCTGTTTTATAGGACTGGCAGAAACATATAGCAGTATTATTTGATTATTCCTACAGAGTAACAAATTACATGAAATCACAAGGACTTGTTATATATATATATATATATATGTATATATATATATATGATATATATATATATATATATATATATATATAGTGGCAAGAGTTGGGGCCTTCAAATTTTACTATTGGCACTATGTATTCTGTCATATTCGTCCATCAGACTGCCAGATAGTGAAGTGTGGTTCATAACTACAGAGAAAACATTTCCACTGCTCCAGAGTCCAGTGGCGGTCGTGCTTTACACCACTCCAGCTGACGCTTGCCATTGCACATTAAGGTCTTGGGCTTATGTGCAACTGCTCGGCTATTGAAACCAATTTCATGAAGCTCCTGAGGCGCAGTTATTGTGCTGCTGTTGCTTCCAGAGGCAGTTTAGAACTAGATTTTTGTGCATTATGTGCTTCGGCACTCGGCTGCCCTGCTCTGTGAGTTTGCATGGTCTACTGCTTCGTGGCAAAGCTGTTGCTGTTCCTAGAAGCTTCTGTTTGACAGTATTAGTACTTAGAGTTGACCTGGGAGAAATATCAGGACAGAAATTTCACAAGCTGACTTTTGGCAAAGGTGGCATCCTCTGACAGTGCCATGTTTACAGTTACTGAGCTCTTTAATACGACTCATTCCACTGCCATTGTTTGTTTGTGGAGATTGTATGGCTATGTGCTTGCCTAGCAATGGTTATGGTTGAAACTGAACTCAGTACTTAGGAGGAGTGTCCACATACTTTTATATGTATGTACATATGTCAACAAAATAAGCAGAGGATGAGACAGCCCTTTTTCAAAGATCGGTTGTATCCTCAAAGCTGTTCATTTTGAATCCTAAATGTGTCGTTCTCTGAAGACCTTTTATGAGCAGCAGTAGTCAATAAGATAGAAATTAATGAGTGTAGCGAGGAGCGATTTCCAGTCTATAATTATCTTTTACGAGGAAAACAGTGGTGGAAGCTGTGAGACAAATGCCCATCTGTATTCAGTTAAGATCCTGTAGTAATCACTCTGAGAGGTAGATCAACAAAAACAGTTCCACGCCACTGGGGTTGTCACTTGAGTAACAAAGTCTGCATCATTAATATGAATCATTACTAGTATGTTCGTTTTTTATAGCTCTGTGTTTGGATTTGTTCCAGATTGAGTTTACACGTTCCTTCACACTGTAATGGCTCAGAAATGCATGTACTTGTTTATTCTTGAAACTGTATTATTCTTAGTATGGTAAAGAGGTGAGACAAGGTTTTGTTATAAAAATGTCTTTTTATTATCATTGTCTGTGATCTGAGAGAAAGGTATTTTATATAATTTGCTAATTATACTGACCTAGTAATATTTTTCCTGAGTAAACTGAATTTTTAAATGGTAAAAAATATCACTTTCAATACCGCAAGAATTTTTTAATCACAAATACCTTAAGTGTAATAATTTCGATCAGCTTTAAGAAATGGAATTTAAAACTGTATCACATGTGCACCTCTCAGGCCTCCTCCAAGCCTCTTCCATTTATTGTTTTTTGTGGACTTGATCTAAACTAGTTATCTAGGTGCCTCCTATCAAAGTAAAGTGGGCTCCTGCTTTTCTGAAGAGCTTGTGACTTTCAACGTTTATTATGTTAGAGATTTTGATAAAATGCCAAACTGATTGATGTAGCATGTAATCATTATCAAATTATCTATAGACAATCAATAGAACGAAGACATTTTAACACATAAAGTGTTGAAAATCAAATTGAATTTTGACCTCAAAAAGTGTATTGACCCTGAAAATGTATGTATTATTACACCGTTAAACTGTCTGGTAACCAGCCAGTAATTATTGAGTTTTAGCTAAGATGTTACTGAACTGATACATAGTGTTGACATTGGGCTAAAATCAGAGAAAAATACTGGTTTGGATTTTTTAGAGGACAAAATAAATCTGATTAGATTCTGTTAAAAACCTAGACTGAAATATAATGCAATTACTTGCAACTCAGCTCAACGTAAAGTGAAGTAATGTACATTACACGAAAATAGTAGCAGCCACATGTAGCATTAACACAAGATACTAGCTAAGTATTGCTAGTATCTAGCTAAGTATTGTACAGTATTGCAGTTCTGCTTTATTTTGCACACATACAAATGATACAGCGTAGATTTTGGTTTTTTTTTTGTTTTTTTTGTGAAAGTGCTTTTGGTATCAGCCAATGGTCAAGGTTTCACTATCAGTACAGTATCTCGAAGGAAAAGCTGGTATCATATCAGCTCTAGCTTCACCTGAATTTTTATTTTAGCAGATGGAGTTTTATTGGTGCTGTTTTTGGTCTTCGGTTCACTGCAGGTTCGGTACTTTTGAACCTTGGCCAACTTTTCTGCTCCTAAGTTCACTTTCTCGGTAGCACAGGTAGCATTGGGTACTGAGTAGAGTAATTAGGGAATGATTCATCCCCCCAAAAAAAGGAAAACAGGTGTCTCTCATCACACCTCTATATTGCATGCTGTCAGCTACTGGTGGAAGTGCTGCTTGCTTGCTCTGGTGCAAGTGGCTGCTAACAACCAAAGGTGTGGGTGGCAGGTGTTAGCGGAGGTCGACTGTATCAGCTGACTTCAACTCTGCCGTTGTAAACGGAGGGCAAGAATGGGCCCCGGAGTCGTTTCAGGAGACAGCTGGCAAAACAAACGCTAGGTAAAACACACATCCATCTCAATCATGGTTTGATTTAAGCTCGGGATCCACAAGGAAACAGTCATAAATGACTTCAGCTACCGGGTCACATGATCGATAGCAGGGGTGAAGAGTGGCTGATAAATTGTCCCCCAAGGACTATTTATTCACTGCAGTAGAGCGAGACATGGTTTGGGCTGTATTGATGTCACATATTTACTGAGCACATGTTGTCTATGTTTTATATTCAGTCTATGTGACAAGCACTTAATTTCCAGTATTGAAACAAATAAGATGACAAAATCTCTTGGAACCATTGATGTTTTCTTGGCTGTGGTCTTTTTTCTTTTACAAGGGGAACCAGAGAGACGAAAGGACATTTAAGAGAGAGGTATTTTTCCTGTTATGTGAATCAAAATGGGTTCTTTCCATTTATAATGATATCTAATCCTGGAGCCCAAAACGTATTAAAAGTTGGAATTCAACTTAGAGCCTAAAACCCATTAAAAGTTGGAGCGTAGCCTCGCCATGTGTTGTTTTTCTGGTTAATGCCCATTCACGCAGGCTGGTGTAGCAAAGCAAGCAATGTCAAATAATTCAAGAGGTAGAAGTGTGCAAGTCTGATATAAATCCAACCCAAACCTTTCCTTACCCTAAAAGAAGTCTTGCCACACTGCTGTGCTTGGAAGCCTTTCAGGAACTTTTCAAATGTGACAGTTTCTCTTGCCTGTTTTGAGGCCACCTATTTTCTCGTGACAGGAAAAAAAATCCACTTCCGCTGAAATCTGGTAGCTGCTTAAGGAACTCGGGCATCATTTGCTTCATCCAGACTAAACATACACACACTGATCCCTCCTTTATTATCCTGTTGTCTCGCAGCCAGCCTGTTTCCACACACATTTAATAACTTGCTTTTGTGCCTTCCTTCACAAGGCAGCCATCTGGGAACTCGAGATGGAAGGAACTTTCGGACAAACAGAGTGGGCAAATGAAATTTGCATTTTGTGTATAGGAACTCGCTTCGAGCCCAAAGAAATCGAGCGAGAACTCGGATGTTATTTTAGCGCTAACAGTGGTTTGACAGTGTTGTTTTTGCTTCAGCCTTTGGTAAGTCCGCTTAAGCTTTTATGCAGATGAATGATAACCTATATGCCCTGCTCAGTGCTCCACCTTTACTTGCTTTCATTCCACTCGTCAGCGCAGCATGCGGCGTGCCTACTCACCCCGCTGCTCGTGTTATTGCTAATGTTCGTCTGTTGCTGAGTGGTCTTTGCCTCTGATGGACTATATGTCCTTGATTTCTGATTCTTCCACGGAGAGTGACTTCACCAGCTCTTGAAATGACAGCTAATTGAGCCTCGTTTTCTGGCGGAGTGCTGCTAGATGACGCCCTAAGATTCCTCCTTTCTGCCCGCCTGTGAAATTGTTCGGCATAATCAAAAGAAAATTGTAGAGCTGCGAGACAGGAGATGTCAAAAGAAACAGTGAGGCAGGCTAGGTCACTGACAGGCGCTTTACCTCGCTTGCTTGGCCACCCCCTGCTCCCCCCACTACTTCTTTTTTTCCCTTTTCCTCAGGCTTTAGGGCTGAAGTAGACCATTTAAGTAGACAACGCAAAGAGAAAATTCAATGGAAGCTGAGAAGAAGGGCCAGAGGTGGCTTTGGGTTTGAGAGGCGTTCCGTGATCTTCATTTGGATTGGCTGAAAGGGTCAGATAGGCGCATGACAGGTCATTCAATGATATTAATGTTTGCTTGTCAGCGAGTTGTCTGCGGTATCTGCTGCTCTCACAGGAGAATAGGACTTTTTGTTTGTGCTCACAAGGTGATGGTCAGTCAGGTGTTTGTTTGAGATGTTGTAAGGTTATAAATGGCCTCATGTTCAAGCCTGCAGTGGGACATTGCCGGATAGTGCCCCTGAGTTGTTGTCTGTTTGGACAAGCGATGGGAATATGGAAGATGTAGTTATGCCAGATGGAGATCAGGAGATTTTAGTATACTAGATTAGCATTGGTGAGCCTCTGAAGCAGTGTTTTTCAATGTAGTCCCTGAGGGCCACCAGATTTTTGCTCTTTTCCAGCTCCCAAAGCGCCTGTATCAAGCCATTAAGAACACTGAACTGAACCTAGTACAGGAGTGCTGGGAGCTAGGTTAGAGGAAAAATGTGAACCATCTGGTGGGTCCCAAAGACTGGGTTGAGAAACACTATTCATGAGAGACTGTGACACAGGCTCTGTTCCTTTCATCTAGTCTTGAGTCCAATGTGGATTTTCAGACCTTTCCAAACATATTTGCTATTGTATAGGTTATGAGTTTGGCCCATACCACATGCTTGTAGAATGAAAAGAGACTATAAACTAGGGGCAGAGAACTCTAAGAACTTGAGCTAGAGTTCTGGGCATGTTCTTCTATAACCTATAAGGCTGGCCTTTTTATGAAAACAGGTCTATTCTAAGGGACTGAAAGTGAAGATGAGAACTTCACAGTAAACAAAAATTAGAGATTGGAAGTGGGAGGAACTTTCCTTTTTGATCCTCTTCCCAAAATTTTGTTATTTTTTAACTCAATTTTCTGAATGCTAGCGACTAGAGATGGGGACTTGTCACATTTTGACTGACTCGAAATTTAAGTAGGACTCGCCCTTACTTGACTTGCAACTTGACTCGGACTTGAGACTTAAGACTCATGAAATTTCAGCCTCAGTCATTACTACAATGCCGTCTTCCTGCATCTCACAGTGGAATTGAGCGGTTTGATACAGCTTCAAATAATTAGCCTTTCATTACAGAAAAAGCCTTCAGTTGGATAGACAGAATGAAGCTCTACTTGCATTAAATGCAGCTTTTACAGGAAAGAGAACAACTGGAAATAGTTGGTTAGCTTGGATGGCAAGTATACTAGCTAGCACAGTAACCACTGTAGCTGTTGTAGCTAATTTAGCTGAAGTTTTAGTAAGTTGCAGATCACATTTCTTTAAAACATACTAAAACTTTAGCTAGATTAACTATTACACTAGCAAACTAGCATCATTGCTATACGAACTACAGCCTAAACTATTTCAAGCTGTTTTGCCAAACCTTGTCAGGTTGTTAGTAAGGGTTTATTTTTGTACAGTGCAATACCTGCAACAAATAACGAGACTAAAGCCAGATTCTCTACTAAAGACGAGACTCGACCTACACTCGAACCTCACTGACTCGAGGCTTGACTTGGGCTCACATGAAGCCACTTGATAACATCTTTGTTTGATGAATTTGTGCTTTGTATCATTTGTGATTGTTTTGGAAAGCTGAGATGCAGGAAAGGATTTTGTGCAACACCATTACTAGGTTTAAAAGCACATTACAATGCATTTTTATCCCACACACAGCTTATGTTTATGCTTATTCTCTTTTTATATGGACTTTGCTATAGCTTTGCATGTTACATTCAGTGGTGAGTTCAGCAGGTTACCGTTGGCAGTTGATATAGCAGAGTATGCATACTCCAAAGTGGACAGACATCGATTGTCATCCACTGATGTTAAGAATGTGAAATGTGTAATGCTGTTTCTGTCCGAGAAGACAAGATGGTGAGTATGGAGAGAGGAAGGGACTGATTAAGTGAAGGGAGTGCATGAATGAGTATCTACCTACTGTTTCAGTCTTACTTGGTTGCACTAATCACTCAAATAATCAGTAGAGTGTCAGGATGTTACAAGCAGTAACTGTTTCAGCCCAGTGGGTCACTGTGTTCCAGCTTACTTTCCATTTTCAGGCAAAAAAAGTGGAGCTGCTGCAGGGGTGATAGGGAGGGAAGATGGGGGAGGGACTTGGGGGGCATAATGAACTGCATATTTGGCCGGAATAAAGGAACAAAAGAAAAGATGTTCCAGATTGGCGGCTTGGACGCTGGCCCAGCGTGTGCATTGGCTCGGAGGAAATGGAGATCCGTGTCCGATGATGGGTTGCCGTAAATGCGAAACGGCCCTTCCCTCCAAAATCGCTCCCCGCCTTCCACAGCGAGTTATCCATTCCGTTGGCCCTCACTGCGCTTTAGCCAGCATGATCTGAGTGATCAAGTGGCTTTAGCTGCAATCAGCCAACCCACAAACACATTTACACTTCTGCTGGCATTATCCTAGCAGCGTGCTTCAGCACGGTTAACGTCCCCAACAGAAGTGTTCTCTCAAACACTCAAACATACATGAACGAAGCAAACATGGCTTGGCGCCCAGCTGCGTGGAGCCATTTCCTTTTCTTTCTTTTCTTTGAGAAGAGACGGGTTTGAGGGTGCATGTGTGTGTGTTATTTGAAATATAAGCTGCACACTTCATCACAAATTCTCTTAAATATGTCAGACTGAACGGCGTCAAAACCTTCTTATCTCTGCTGTGATGCGCAGGATTTTTTCCCAAGGACTTTGCATTTTTAGCTTCCTCAGATTCACTTTATCAAAGAATTTGGCTGAGGGGGGTGATGGAGGGAAGGAGAGATGGAGGGAGAGAGGAGAAGAGATGGAATTGGAGAAAAATAAAATAAAAGCTTGGTTTTGTCTCTCGCCACTGACATTCAGAGAACCAAATGGCTCCAGAGAAGGGAATGATGTCCAAGCAGAATAAGGCTTCAGAATTTCATGTCCCTTTCCTGAGT
Organism: Colossoma macropomum; assembly: GCF_904425465.1. NCBI lineage: Eukaryota > Metazoa > Chordata > Actinopteri > Characiformes > Serrasalmidae > Colossoma > Colossoma macropomum. Next base: position 11,002,045 of record NW_023494805.1, read on the forward strand.
TCTGGGCACAATGTGGTACAGGGGATGAAAGGCTGGTGTAGTTAAATATTTGCATGGCCATCAGCTTTGTGGTGGAGACAAAAAGAAACAGCGCGTTCTGGACAGTGGCAATGCCATTCTGCTTTGAATTAGCGCAACATCTGAGAAAGGAACGGCCACATGAAGACCTCCAGTGCAGTTTACACAAATCATTATCAAAAGGGAAGTTTGCCATCATCAGAGAACAAGACACAGTGGTTTATACACTAAACATTTGTTGACTTGATATATTTCAGAAGAAAGGCTGAGGACGTCAGTGTTTCATGGGAAAAGAAAAAAGAAAAAGCTCTGATTGTCTTTTGCAGAGGCCTTTAAATCCAGACATTAAAATCTAGTTTGGGTTCCTATATTTTGTAATCAGTGGTAGGCATGGCACTTGGTGGCCATTTAGTTAAATCAACAGTTAGTTAACTATGAGCGATTACAAAATCTAGGACTGGAAACTGGATTCAAGGCCTGGATTTGAAGACCTTTGGTCTATTACAACGGGCAAGTGCTTCTCAATGGCACTAATTTGCTGCAAACTGTGTGAAAACAGTAGTGTTATATGTTCATAGCATTTCACTGTGCAAGATGATTCTTTGCCAAATTCCACAGCAGACTGTGGGCTATCATGTATGCTCACTTGTGCTACATGCAAGAATATGCAAAGATTTTCTGACAGTGGGTCTACTATGCCAGAAAATGACTGCTTTCTGCTAGTGTCATCCATCAGCTTCACTTTCACTATCACCATAGCCACTGCCATCTACTTGCATTTGGCACAAGCTGTGCGTCTTCCCATGATGCACTGCTGTTGGAGCAGCACTCACATTTTAGCCAGATATTTTAGGCACCTAAAAATAAGACAAATGGTTTATCTTAGTTTTTGTATTCTCTGCATTTTGAAATCATTAAAAACTAGCAAATAGCTCATAAGGAATTTAGTAACCACAAAAAGTGCTAAACAAATCTTATATTTTAGATTCTTTAAAATTGCCCCCCTTTACCTTGATGCACACGTTTGGCATGCCTGAAGGTGTGTTCTGACCATGCTAACTTTTAAGTTGTATGTGAACAGTTATTAACAGTGAATAACAGTGATTGCTAACACTCTTGTCTTGCAGTGTCGACGGTGCCAGACAATGTGGTGTCCACCATGTTCCCCAGACGGACCACAACTACTATCAGCAGCACCACCAGCAGCACACATCGGGGCAATGCTGATGTGACAGCCACAGCGGACCCCAGGCAGGGCAAGGGGGTGTTGGATCCGGTCATGGAGCATCCCGGGACCATGGACCCCACAATTTCCAGCCTTCCCCCCTCCAGCAGACGCTTCTGTGAGAGCACAGAGATCAGGGACATCGTCTGGCCACAGACACACAGGGGGGTGACTGTGGAGCGACCATGTCCAAAAGGAACCAAAGGTGTGTATGTGTGTGTGTGTGAGAGAGAGAGACTTATGTAAGAAGAAATGTGAAAAAAAATGTTACATTTACTTCTTCTGATTTCACTTGAGGCCACCATATACCACCGAGGCTGGAATTAGCTTCGCAGGTGTCCATTTAACACTGTAGGACTTCATTTAACACTAGTGATTTGCTGTGTTTTTGTCCAGGCTAGAGTGGGGGGTTTGTATGTTGCTGTGACAGCTTGTCAGTAGATTAGGCTAGTGTTTCTCAATTCTTGGCACCCCCCCCTGCACACTGTGCAGTTTTGTATTTTCCTGCACCTGTTCTTCAGTGGCCTAACTGTCTAAGACAGAGGCTTTAAATTTCAGACCTTTCAGTCCAGTTTCCAGTCCTGGATTTTGAAATCACTCGTAGTTAACTAAACTGTGGCTAATTGGCCACCTAGTGTCATATCTATCAGTGAATACAAATTCCAGGACCCCAGAGATGCCATGGTCAAAAAGGTTGTCAACTATTTGAGCATTATCGGCAACATTTCTAGGGGTTAGTATAGCGCAACAGCTATTGGATAACACTGAAAATTACTAATGCTTGTGCATAAATCTGTAACATGATTAATTTGTAAAGTACTCTCAATACAAGCGTCTACCAAATGTATAAATGTAATGCAAATGAAATGTAATGACAGTAACTAATAATCAAGTCACTGAGTTAAACAGGTTAGAACAGGAAGACTGTCCAGTGCTGAGTAGACTCTATGGCTGGAGCTGGGAAACACTGGATTGCATGATGCACCTTTGACTGTTCATTTGATTTCAACGGACATTTTTTGGAGGGGATTGGCTTTGAAACAGTAGTTTAGACGGTGGGTTTGGACAGTGACTGTGTTATTTTTGCTCCTCTTCACCCTCTCTCTCTCTCTGCTTCTTCATGGTCAGGTATTGCCTCGTTCCTCTGCACAGCCACAAGTGGCACCTGGAACCCAAAAGGGCCAGATCTCAGCAACTGCACTTCCCACTGGGTCACTCAGGTGGCACAAAAGGTCAGTAACGTTTTTTTTTTTCTGTGCATCTTTCATGTAGTAATATTTAAAAAATTTTTAAATGATTTTTTAAAATATTGATACCAGTTATATTGTTTTTCTATTCTGCATTTATGGCATTTTCCTTTGGTTTCAATGTCAAAAAAGAACAAAAATGGTTTTTGAAAAGAATTTTGACAAGAATTGGCAAAGAATTGAACTACAAGTCAGAAATAATAAGTACAAAATCACAGCTAGTTTTGTTATTGTTATTGAGTTATAGGGCTAAACCCCACCAGTGCACTTGCAAACATTGAGTATTTCTCTAAACACAGCATTCCTATCAAAATGTTGTTTAGGTAATGATGTAGACTGTGGAATCTACATTATATAATGCAAAATTCATATGGACATATAACCTACATATAGTCATATTCATATAAAATTACAGTCTGCTTTAACAACCAATGAATTGAAAATTGTAAAAGGATTTAATATTGCCTATAATGACATGTATTAAACATATTATTTGTATTTATGCATAAAACAGCAAGGTTTCCTTTTGCAACAGCTTTTTAAAAACATTTAATTCAGGCATTCTAAATGGGAGCTTGCTCTGTTATTTGACGCCAACAAGTATTTATTTAACCTTCAGTCTGTTACACACCAGAGATTTACTCCTCAGGCCAAGTTTGTGTTGCAAATTGTCACAAAGTTTATCAACATGGCTTCCCACTTCCCCCGTTCCAAACCCCCTCATTTACCCAACCTGTAATTTGTGTCCCCGTAATCACACATTTGGTTCTAAATTGGGTCAGATCCGGAGTGGAGAGAACGCGGCAAATCTGGCCAATGAACTGGCCCGACACACACAGGGCCCCGTGTTCGCGGGAGATGTCAGCTCTTCCGTCCGGCTCATGGAGCAGCTGGTGGACATTCTGGATGCTCAGCTTCAGGAGCTCAGGCCCAGCGAGAAGGACTCGGCCGGACGCAGCTTTAACAAGGTACACAAGCATAATTGCAACAAAACAACCTACAGCCTATGGGTTTTATGAATAAGTGAAAATGTTCCGCGTTGTCCTTGTACAATAATGTTAAAGGGTATCTAGTCATATTATGACTATATGACTATTTCCCATATTTCAGCCTCTCTTAGTATTACTTGTAGATGCATTTCATTGCAGTTTTATAGTTTTGAGTTCTGCTAATTTTATTTTCAGTGTTCAAATGTTTTTTGGGCATTGATGATGGACCTTAAGTTACTATATAGAGGAATTTCTGTTTAAGTATTAAAATTTTGGGGACAACTTGCTTTCTAAAATGCCTTTGATAGAAATGAATGATTTTTCACACATGTAAGTATCTGTGGTAGTAATAGTGACAGTACTATTTCAGGAATAATGCCAAACCTGGTGTGTTTTATGCCCTTGTTGTGATGTCAGCACTCATCAGTACTCAAACCTTCCAGGTTTTTGGGCCATATTTGGGACAATTTGAATTTTTACGTTTAACAATAGTTTGGAAAAGAAAGCTGTCAAATCATTATTTTGGGCAAAATACCAAGCAAGAATACACCCAAAGGATAGCTGTTATATGTTAACAAATCCTTCCCAATTCAACTGAATCCAGGTGAATCCAATTGAAAAGTCAATTTTAAATCAAATTTGTACATTTCAAAAAAGTGCGTTGGCTCCCCATGCGCTTCTGCATGGTAGCGTGATGTTTGGGTGCAGAACAGTTCCTGCTTGCCTCTGTGTGGCTAAGCCCCATTCACAACACCTACCAACCCTTATGGAACCCTGGAGCCCTATACAATTCGGAATTTGTGGATTTCCTGATCCCAATTGCCCCTGCGGTTCCCAAAGCTCATTTTCCTGCCACTGCGGAATTCAGCCAGGCCGCCTGGATTCCCTGAACAATGACCCAACCCGTGCTTGTTTGACTTTTTCAGAAAAAAGCAGAATCCCTTTTCTTCTCTCTCTTTTGAGAAGGCTTTCTTTCTCTTTCCACTGGAGAAGACCACTCCCTCTTGCCTGCCTCTGCCTGTAGGAATTATAGCAGGCCCCTGTGGCCCCAGGGCTTCTTCTTCTTCAAGCCCCCCACTGATTCTGCTCCAGCTCACCTCCCCTGTAATTACAGCGTTAGCGCATCCGACTCACCTGCTGCCGCAGATGTAAAAAGCTGCCCGCTAATGGCCAGGAACCGTCTTAAAAAAAGCAGAGGGAAGGAGCGGCGGCCCCTTCAGGAGCATAATTGCCCTCCTGGACGCGGCTCTGGCCGGGCTGTGTGGCAGAGGGAGATATTTTCACAGGAGAAGCTCTACAGGAGCCCAAGAGGCCACAGATATCCAACATGAAGGATTGGATGGTGGTGGGCTTAGCAGAGAATGGGAAAAAAAAATGACAGACTCATACGGCCTCAAGGCCGGCTCTCAGTGCTCCGCTCTCACTGCTGAAAGCGCCGGTCTGGAGTAAAGGAAATGAAGTAGGTGTAATTTTGTGAAGGAATTTTTTTTTCAAAGGCAGGGCAAGTTTTCCTTTCTTCTTCTGCACACCGCACCTCTGCAGGATTGGTCTGGAGTGAACCTATTAGCCAGTGAATGTCCTTATACTTGCAAAATCTATAGAAAGAAAGAGAGAGAGACAGAAAGTCAGAGAGAGAGAGAGAGAGAGAGAGAGGAAAAAAGAGAAGGGCACTTTGTTTTGATGGAGCGAGCCCGAAAACGATCATATCGCCAGATAGCACAATTATCCTGACCATCAAATACAAATGACCTCCTCCAGCTCAATGGATTGAGTTTAATGGATTTTCGGGCTTCATTTGAATGCACGGTCCACTACTTGCATCTCCGTGTTTTTTTTTTCCTTGCTCTCTCTCTCCGTGTGCGATTCAGCAGTGCTGGTGTTTTAGTTATGTAAGCTGGTGATGTATTCCAAAGACACTTTTAATTGAAGCGGGGGAAATGGGCTGGCCAGGCTGCTTCCATTTCTGCTCGGCTTCGGCCGGCCGTGCTGATGCTCTGATTACACACTCCAAACCACACGAGTGTGTGCCGGAATGTGGCACCTTGATGTTCCTTTGATGATGCAGCCGCCGGTTTCATACGCTCTTATGTCTTATAACTGTGTGTGTGTATGTGAGGAAGGGTGGTATGTATGTATGTGTGTGTTTGTGTGTGTATTATTCTTGGTCTTTTCTGTTTCTCTGTACTTGTTTGTGTGCGTGTGGGCTTTTATCTTTGGATCCAAGCATCAAAACATGAGAAAAGATGCACTGTGCCTATGTGAACCCTTCTAACGCAGTCTGTGTATGCGTGTGTGCTTTTGTTTTCTAAATAAGTGTCAAAAGAAGGAAACACATTCAGGACCTGTATAAACTCTACTAACCTCTAATTTCTAACCTTGTGTGTCTGTGTGTGAGGACATCATACGATTTTGTATAAGGACCTTTTTGCTGGTCTTTACTTGGGCATGTGCCGTTTTCACCATGAATTCATTTTTTTGGAAAATCTGAAAGAGCACAACGATTGCCTTTTGAAGAATGAGGTTAAGCTTAGGGTTTAGGTGTTGGTGTAGTATTTCTTGGCTACAGTTATACAAAAATCAATGGAAGTCCTCACATGTAATGTAAGACAAACTTGTGTGTGTAAATGTGTGTGGATGAGGATGAGTGTGAACATCACGGCCTGACTGATAGGAAAATTATGCCACCAATACTGATATTAAGGAGCTAAAACTTCTGAAAACTGATAATAACAGCCATATCATATTTAAAAATAAAACAGACAATAGTTTCTAGGGAAGCACCAAAATTGCAAGTATCGGAAATTTTTGGCCAAAAATGGTCCAAAGTGGCACTTGAAAGATAAAAACAACTGAAAATATTTGGACCAAAGAAACAATAAAGTGTCAAAATTTAAGATATTACAAATAATTTAACAATAGTAATGAAAATGAGAAATGATGATTCAAGATGCTGTTTGTTTCTTTCATTCTTGCATTTAGCATGTTCAAACAGTTTGAGCAGCAGCAGATCAACAGTGAAAATGTCAGCATGGAGCTATATAGTTAAATGATTCCTTGCGGCCTGACTGACTTTTATATATATATATATACTATAAGAATTGATTAGCCAAACCAGTTACTAGATGATGACTACAATTCATACTGGCCTTAAGTAAAGCTGTTTTTGTAGGTTAACAGTGACTTATTATTCTGAAAGTTCCTTAACTTTTTAATATATATTTTTTTACAAGTTTTACTGAAACATCCCTGGCTAGCCAGGCTAACCTAGCATATTTTGCACTGTTTGAATGTTGCAGTATCTGTGCTAATTTTGAACATGCTGGTCATGACCACTAATCATTTAAGACAAATTTTAATAGGATGTATAGGATGAACTGGTATACTGTCCAGTACTAGTTGTGAAATAAGGTCAAATATGACTGTTAATGCTCACTTGTCACATGTATTAAACTTAAACAGCAGACACTCTCAAAGTATTAAAAAACATAAATATTACATCACAGAAGGCGGAGCTTCTCGTAGTTCTTAGTGTTTTTTGTGAATTAGCTCTGTTAGTTTCTCATCTTTGATTAGGTCTTTTCACATAAAGGTACTTGTGTTATATTGTGTTATTGTTATGCAGTCAATAACATAGTTCTGTTGTTTTAACCATGATGGTGATTTGTGTTCAGATTAATCAGTTTTAATCTGTAACTAAAGTAAACCATCTATAGATAGTCATATGCAAAGGTTTGAGCGCCCCTGGTCAAATTATGTTATGTTTGTTTTCTAAGTGAGAATAAGTTACACATCCACACAGGATAGAATAAAATGTGGCCTGTGCAAATAGTTATGGCACATTTTATGTTTTATGTTTAATTTTTTTCAATATGTTTGGAATTGAGCACTAAAATTTGCAGAAAATGTCATATTTAAGTTTGTTCCTTATAGAGGACATGAACCATCTGGGTAAAGGCAACCCAGACTTTTTCATAAGACATTACAGGCATCTTATTATTACTATATAAAACAGGATGCTGCATTTGTTGACAATATCGATATATCCATGGCCAGTTTTAGCCTCCAGCAATGTATCTGTCAGGCCTCAGAGTGTATCCTGACCTTTCCTCTTTCTCTGTATGTGTGTGTGCTCTTGTTTCTCTAAATAAGCGTCAAAAGCGAGAGAAGACATGCAGGGCCTATATGAAGGTACATACACGCTGCATCCTGCTTCCTGTTACCCCGCTTCGCTGCATGCAGCTTCTCCGTCTGTCTGGTTGTCTGTCTGGCCGGCTGTGTGTCTGTCTGTGTTTCTGTCTGCGTGTCTGCGGGACGCTCTCTGCTGGATTCTGACTAATTCTTTAGGCACTTGTTAGCGTCTCTGCCTTTGTCTGCCTGGCTGCTGCTCTTTTCTTTTCCCTTCCCCACTGCCTCCCTCTCTCCCTCTCTCCTTCTCTCTCTCTCTCTCTCTCTCTCTCTCTCGCTCACTCTCTCTCTACTCCCTTGCATGCTCTTCCTCCTTTACCTTTCATCTCTTTCCCCTCCCCCCCATGCCTTCGCGCTCTCCTCACTACTTTCATACTCTAGCTCTTTCTTCACTCTCTCTCCTCTCTCTCTGTGTCTCTCTGTATTTCTCGCCCTCTTGCTTCTCTTACAGTCTCCCTAATTTTCTATATCTCCCCGCTCTCTCTGTGCTCACCTGTTTTTCTTCCTTCTTTCTCATGCATTCTCCTCCTTCTCTTGCTCCCTCTCCTACTTTTCTCCTCCTTTGCACCTCCTCCGTCCCTCAGCACTTGAGTATTGTATGAGTAATTGCCTTTCCTACAGATGTAATTGCACCCCCCCTTTTGAGTGCCAGTGGTTTGATCAAAGCGGCTCACTTTTTCACCTTCGTCAACTTCCACCACTCCTACCTCCCGGATGCTGGAGGTCACACGCCATCGTGTGATGGAGTCATTTTCTCCATTAGTGCATTTGTGTTTATATCCGATATATGTCCCTCCCTCAAATACCTGTTTTGCACCAGGGTGCATTCTTTTCAACACACTCTGCTGGAAAACTCCCAGCCTGCTGCCACGTGAGGCTCTTTTTTGACTGGGGTTTATTTATGTGATAAAGCGTTTTTTTTTTCTTCTTTTTTTTACCTCCTCCTTTTTGTCTGCCAAGAGAAATAGGCCAACGTCGGGCTGTTTCACGTGCCAACTTCCTCGAGTGTGCGCTATGATCCGCCTTTTTCAAAGTCCCTCTCCATTCAAACGCCTGTTTTAGCATTGACAAAACCAGTCTCAAATTAAGAACGCCCTGAGCGCTCAGTTCTCATGCAGAATATCCAGCTCGTCTGCCACAGGTGTGCTTAAATTCAGAGCAGTCTTTAATGACCTCTGCCCAGAAATGAACTTTAGAGTTATTGTCAATTTGCTATACATTAGATTTATATCATATCACCTATTTAAATGTTACACTTTATATGGATAGCCCCCTGTAGATGTTTAGTAGATGCGTACCACACCTTTAACTTGCATTTAAGCTCCTCAGCTTTTTCTATCCACAGACCTAACATTCACTCTAATCTTATTCTCAACCCAGAACCTAGTCCTAACCCTAACCCTGGTCCTAACCCTAACCCTAACCCTAACACTTTTTGTCAATATCTGTAGCGTATTTATGGGGACTATTCAAATAAAATAGGACCAAATGTATTTACATTACATTACATTACATAAGTTATATTCTTTATCAGTAGATTTTTTTTTTGCTTGTTTTGATGTCAAGAAATGGCAAAAATGATGAAAAAAACATGTAAAGGATGATTTTCCTTCCACACAAACTGTACACAGCAGTAACTTTTCATCAGACTGAAGTCATAATAAAATCTCTTTGTCTACTTAAAAACACAAACATGATACAGAAAGTTTAGAATCTGCATTTCAATGTAATCTCCCCACTTGTTTCAATGAGAAATAGTTAATATAAGATTACACTATGCTTTTGTTATTGCAAGCAATTCCTTTGACTTGAGAGCGCTATTCAGAGCACAGTTTAATCATGCAGTTTAATCAACAGCTAGATTGGTCATGCCCACCACTACCAAAATAAATAAAGCCATGGCTGGGTCTAGAGTGCACAGTCGATGGTTTGTATTGTTTTGCCAGATGATACTAAAACACAGTTAGCTCATTACCGCTGTGGCTACTGTTACATTGTGCTGACGGTATAAAAGTGCTGGTGTGACTTTTTGTTTGTCAACAGTGCAGTTGCTGCTGTTAGTGATAGTGCAGTACAGGTTGTTTTCTGGTGCAGATCCAGGGAATACAGTATCAAACTGCACAGCAGTGTTTCTCCCAGCTTCAATGTATTTGATTCAACCCGTAAAGAGCTTAAAGATGAACTAATGTGAAACAGTTACAGAACCACTCAAAGGTCTGGATACACTGTGACAGGGTTTTCTATATTTTTATTATTATTACACAAAGAATAATAGAGAAATCATCAGATATAGAACAACGCATATGAAATTATCTAGTGACCATTTAGCCCTATTTGCCATGATGCAGCTTTACATCAGTGAAGAACCATGACTATTAGAGCGTGGCCTTTATTGTTAGAGACATAAACATTGAAACAGTCAAAGAAATGAGAAAAAAACACCTGTGCACCCCTATTGGATTTCTAATATTATGTTTGTGCTAAGCTAACTCTGGTGCACATAAATCTTTTTGGCCATTCTAGATTACACATGGACATTTATAGCCTGTAAATGACATTTAAACCTTTACATGTCACATTTTTACAGTAATTCTTTCAGTAAAGAGCCCTACTATACAGCTCTCACAACTGTTTTCAACAACTGAATGGAACCTGGTTAAAGTGCAGCTCGTATTCGCCGTCAGTAAGGACAGTTTTTTCCCAAGAAATGAATCCCACCCCTTTCAAATCAATATGTGATTGTTTGATTCCACTGTCAGTTCCTAATTATGTCAGTAGTTGATCTAACCTGTAAGGTCTTCTGTCCAGATCCTGAAGTCCAGTAGGTGAGCTTTCTTGACTGTCTGCCTAGATACCACAGGGGTAAAAAAAATTCTGACTGGGCAGATTCCACTGGGCATTTCAAGATCTTAATCATTTTCTTTCCCACCAAAAATGAATAATGAAATAAAAAATAATACCTCAATTCTTGCAGTCCTTAAATACAACAAGCATGAAGATTCTATAAAATCAGAATGAGCTAAAAATGACATGTATTTTTTCGTTCTTAGAAATCACTAGGCCTTTTCTAAAGGCCGAGAAGGCCCTAAGAGTTCCCCACTGCTTGAGATTCTTTCAAGCAGCTTCATGACGAACCACCTGAAATGTTTTTTTTTCCAACAAGCTTAAAGAAGTTTCACAAACGTTTATATCTTACTGACCGCAGAAAACTGTTTGTTTTTACTCTCAACATAAATTTGTACATAGACATCAACTTCACAGTTCATTTTGTCTTAGAAACAAATATTTAAATGTCTTTAAGGTTATGAAAAATAGATATCCAATCAGGTGTCCAAACTTTTGACTGGTATTGTATTCCAGGGAAAGCGCTAAAGTGGTCCGATCAGTGGCGGAAGGTTAATCTGAGTCGTCTCTAGGTTATGGTGGGCACATTGCAGCTGAGAGCGGAAATAAAAAGCGGTAAAGTGGCAAGCGTTATTGTGCTTATTGGCGGTGACAGAGCGGTGGAAGAGCTTGCCGTCACCATGACATAGCTAATCTTGACTTGTGTGTATCTCAATTCTGTTTTATCTCCAGTAGATCGAGGCCCACTCAGTGGAAACTCGGCAGGCTATCTTCTTTTCTTCTTTAATAGCGAGTCTGGAGTGACACCGTGCAATAAGGACCCACTGTATGGTGTAGCGAGCTGGTCTACAGTGTTTAAATAAGGTTGGGAATGGCCCTGGAACTGTTTAATTCAGTTAGCACTCGCTCCAGGCCTCAGGAAATGAAAGGATTGTGATTAGGAGCGGGAAAGGGAACGTGAACGTCTCCGTCATTTTTTTTTCCCCCCTCCAGTCCGCCGGGCTTCTGCGAACAGATCCCGCCGCCCGATAAGCCCTTTCCCCCTCGCAGGAAAAAGCATACATTCTGAGGGCATTGCGGTCAGATCCTGTTATGGAATGTAATCATAATTGTTCCTTGGAAAACAGGCCGCTTTGTAGGAATAGGCCCACTTTGGCCTAGTGAATGGCAGAAGAATGCCCCATTTATTTGGAAAAGTATTGGGCTAGTTTCCCGCCGCAATTTGCAATAACAATCCCTGTGATGGTTAAATGACAAAGGTAACACACAACACACACACATACACAAACACACGTGCAATTCCAGGCACAAAACCAAGCCCTGTTTGGGCCAAAGACCCACTCTTCAACCCCCTCCCCCCGTTCCGACCCCCAATCATGGTTTTACTTGCTTGTCATGACTTTCATTTGCTCTCGTTACCCCCTCATGTGCCTCATGTATGAAGTCTTTTTCCTTTTTTCTTTTTTTGATCTCCACAAAGGGAAACGGCAAATATCAAGTGCCTGTCATTTCTCTTGTTTCCACGGTTACAGGCCATCGTGGACACGGTGGACAACCTCCTGAGGCCGGAAGCCCTGAAGTCCTGGCAAGACATGAATTCCACGGAGCAAACGCACGCCGCCACCATGTTACTGGATACCCTGGAGGAAGGGGCCTTTGTCCTCGCAGACAACCTGATTGAGCCCGCCGTGGTCAAAGTGCCCGCCGATAATATAAGTGAGTCATTTCATCAGGCATACTGAAGGGAAAAAAGTCGGTGACAAGGCTTTATGTGTGAGATTTGAGACACCTATCAAAGCGTGGTCTGAAAGCTCTTTTACATACAGGTTACAATGTTCTCTCTCGAGCTCATTTCAAAAGAACATGAAACCAAAACCATGTAGATTTGGCAGTTTCACCCTTTAGAGCCAAAGCAAATCTTTTTTAATCTACTTTTCTTCATTAATAACAGGATTCTCCAAAGCTGTTGTTGCATTTATTTAGATACACAAAGAAATAACCATAACTTTGTAAATTTTTAGTTTTGTGTCATAAGCAAACATTTTGAACTTTCAAATGAACACTTTGGTCAGATTTTACGGTTATGCACAAAACTAAACATCAATGCCACTCTTCTTTGAATGAACCCTTTTTCACAGTAGCCATAAAATACAATTTCATTTGTATTTTATTACAAGATTTTTTTTTTCTTTAATAAAGTGAATAAAACATGTCTCATTGGTAATTTATAAAGCTAAAATGAACTAGATTTTCAACTTCATAGGTGAGCAATCAGTTCAACATTTAGAAAAGTATTTTATTGTGGTTGAACACTATTTTTATGGTGTCAGGTATTGCAGGACTGTTTGATATGAGGAAATCTGCAGTTGTGTCATCAGTTTTATCTCAGTTTAACTATCTTTGTGGCAAGGTATGAATCGTTTTCACAGCAAGGGGTTCTCACCCCTCCTCTTTCACCCCTCACTGCTCACTAGCAGCTCAACACAACATTTCACACAGAAGAGCCAACAGTGGCCAGTCCATTTAATTATGTTAATTAAAAAATTCCCAAGTTAATTTCCATTCCACCAGTGAAGTGGCCACAATGGGACTGCAGAAAGAGGTTAAAAAGGTTTTATTAGATGGTGGCTATGGATAAAAAAAAAAATGCACTTTTATTGTTGCTGTGATTTAACAAGTCAGTAATACGCATTTCCACAGTGATTTGAATTACGTTCTGAGTGTTTATGCACTCTCTCTCAGAAACTAACACAGTGCATCCAACAATAAAAGCACCATGAAGCTTATTGGTACAGTTATAGAAAACATAGTAGCTCCAATTTCATAGCTGTTTACCAAATATGGAAGAGATTACCATAAAGGTGAATGCACAGCTAATTGATGAGTTACTTATTAGCTCCATTAGCCTTGTAGCTCCAGTGCAAAGCTAAAGAAGTAAACTTCAGACACCGAACATGTCTTGGCTGATCGCCTACTCTTGGGTTAAGAGGAAAATTGTGTAAATTTGTTTGTTGGCTGAGCCACTGCTTTAATATTCAACGCCTCTCTTTTAGAAGGCTGTGACCCCTTGGACTCTTGTTCTGACCCACCATTGCATCTGAGATATTGTAGATGTTCATTAAAAGTCTGCTGTCAAAGTGCATAAACCCAAATATGACCCTTTCAGAAAGTTCCACGGAATCAGAGGTTGGAGCAAATGATGTTTGCGCTTGTTTTGCAGCTGCCTGTGATGTGAACAGCAGATTTCTCCCGAGTGGTCCAATGCCTCCAGCTTCCAAATTAGCTGGCTTCATTTTATAGTTTTTCACTTTGAATTTGACTTTGAAGCTAACCTCAAGACAGGCTTCTAATCTAGTGTAAACATTTCTCTCTATTACAAATTCAAATAATGTTTTGTCATCATTTGAAGCATTCGCAAGTGTGTAGGAGTAGGTATTCAACGTTGGTGGCAAACAAAGACAATTATTCAGCCTGCAAAGATCTGCACTGTATAGAGACTATAGTCACACTGCTCAGAGTACGCCAGCATTTCTCGAGAGATGCCACATTGGTCACATTAGAGTGGTGGTCACTATTGGTTATATATTAGTGATAATTAAGCAATTATTTTAACCCTTAATTGAGTAATCAAGAGTGTTTAAAAAAGGCCAAGCAATGTAAGTAGACTTAACCAAACAATACAAAAGCATGCAGAGAGGGTGCTTTGTCCAGTGCACATTCAAAAACAAGAACTGACCCATACAAAAACAAACCTAACCCACAGTTCTAGTTCTAGTTCATTTTTCTACCTGCTTGAGAGACGACTGGAACCATCACAGTAATTGTGAGGATGTTTGGTCATTTTATGCTGCTCTAATGTGTCTAATTTGGCTAGTTAGATAGTTAGCTTGGCTTATTGGCTGATATGAAATGATATACTGCACTTTTTAGTTTTTTTTACAAAAAAGTTTATATTTTTGTGTGAAAATGAGCAACAACAGTCATTCTGTCAAGGCTATAGCATACATGTGAATGATGTTAGTGATAGCTTCCCATCTTATATTACCTTAGCAAACTCTTTGCACAGCAATAATTCTGAAAATAGCAATTGACAAATCAACACACCATTCTAGTTTACATTCTTGTGCATGCATCGGTCGTGGTGTAGTGGTTGGTAACTTTACCTTCACCCGGAAGAGTAAAGAATTGGCTAAAATGTTGGCTTCAGCTGCAAAGACAGAAAAGAACACCTCTGAGTACCATTAAGTCTTGATTGTTCTAGCTTTAAGCACCTAAAAATCATAGAACTGGAACTTTCAGTTGGCCAATGGGAACAAGACAGTTCCAGTTTTCTGATGTCTAAGATTCTGGTACTTTCCACAGTGGAGAAGCGTCCAAAGATTTCAAAATATTTTGCTGGGTAAAGAAAAAGTAAGAAGTATTTAAAAGACTTCCTTCAAAGCACTATGTGGGAAAATGTGCATATAAATGAATATGTCCATCACATTCTTACTGTAAAGAGACTTTTATAAGAACCTTTAAAATGCTAATATGTTTGTTTTTTCCGTCGTGCATAAAGTCAGAAGGCATTTAGGCACTCAAAGGGCACAAATCTTTTAATATGTGAATATTTGGTGTATTTTCTTTGCTGTATTGTTTTATGGAGTATAGCAGCTGGATTCTGGTTATGGGAATATTGCTGATTTTCAGTAAATGACAATTGAAAAGTATAAAAAAAAATAACTGAATGTTTATGAAGGAAACTTGGGAGTAAAAGTGTTTGTCTGGGTGTCGTCAGCTTTGCTAGCAGTTTGGAGATTTTTTTTTTTTTTTGCAATCAGTCAAATAATCACGCGTGTTAAAGTAATTAGCCTGACAAATGCTTAATTATTTTGCAAATATCACTCTCTTTTTTTGTTTTGTTTCCTCAGAGGGAGAAAGAGAGAGGGAAAAAGCATTTAGTCAAACCTTTTTGCAGAAGTTAAACCAACATAAAACTGAGTATTCATACATGCAGGGCTGCGAGTGTGATGTCTGTTTAGTTTCAGTCGTCACTAATACATCTGAGTGAGCTGAGAGCAGACTGGAGGGCGAAGGAAGCTGTGCAGCAGTTGTTTTATGGATGTGCTGGAAAAAAAAGGAGTCTTTTTCGGAGGAGGGTTTATTCAGTAGAGGGAGAGGGAGTGAGAGAGAGTGAGAGAGAGAGGGAGAGGGGGGATTTTGAAAGAGAGCGGATTTGCCCGATCCTCAGCGCGCCGGCGGTTTGATTTCTCTACCCCGTTCAGAGAAAAGCCGACACAGGCCTGTGCCAGTAGACTTTATTAGTGATGTGAGCTCATTCATATTAGTCAGCTTTGCGCACTCGACTGTCATTTTGCTGCACAGGCCTTTGGGTTGCCATGGTTCTGCCTTCAACCTTTTCCCTCAATGGCCTTCCAGCCCTTTGATTCCAGAGTCAGCTGCGTGGAAACTCTCATCAAACTCGCATTGAGATCGTGCACCTGTTTTACCCTGGTTTCAATCAGGTCTTTTGAGTCGCGATTGAATATTAAAGCAAGGATAGGGCTAGCAGATATCAGAATTTCAAAACCAGACGCAGACGCTCTATTTGAAAAGCAGATGTGAGGAAAGAGTTACTATCCTCTCGAGTAACGTAGAAATGGATTATCAAAAATCTCTTTATACTTGTTTTTTTAGCTCAAGTATCTCCATATTTTATAATTTATGTGAAATATTTCCCTTGCAATACGTTTTATTTATTATTTAAAAATATATATTTATTTTAGAATTATTGCATTATTAAGTTTTTAAATGTTATTTATCTTAGAAATAATTCAATAGTATTCATTTTAAATGTATGTATATTTATAAATTTGATATATTATTACATGTATTAAATATTTTTATAATTATTATATAATCATATAGAAAAAATGGTTTTAAACATGTAAATTGTATTTATATTTATTTTAGTTTTACTAAGTTAGTAAGTTGTATATTTTATTTATTATTTTAAAAGTAAACAAATTAATATTTATATTTATTTTATTTATATTTATATTTTTTTTATATTTATATTTATTTTATTTATTTATTATATTTATTTTAGTTCTTTAGGGTCCAAACATGGTTTAAACTTCAGTTACTTGTATAGCTGTTTATCATGATTTCATAGTGTTTACTACATAATTCATAGTAGTTGCTGAATAATAAGTCTCAAGATTTATAACATCATAGTACATTTAGGACCTAAGGCATTGTTTATTTAATAAATTCACCTTCTTTTCAGAATTTGCACCAAAGGAATGCAACTGTATGACCATTTCGGCCAATTGTTTTTTTACAGATGACTCATGAAACTTTTTGGGTTTATTACACATTTATGAGCACATAGTAATATTAAAAAAATCAAACACCCCCAGTCAAACTACATACTTTGGCTGATTTTCCAAGGAAATAAGAAAATAAAATAACACATCCTCTACAGAGAACACACTAGTACTCTAAAAGAGATCAAACTGATCAAACCGTCCATTTGCTAAGTTTAACATGTCTGCACAGGTCTCATTTTATTTCACTGGGGTGTGTTAACTTATTTTTACTTGCAAAATCAACACAACATGTAATTAGAGTAGGAGCACCAAAACTTGCATACGGCTTTATCTGCATTCCAGTGTGTGATTGTAGTACATTACATGTTTTTGTTGTAGCCCAACAAAACCCACACCTGATTGAACTACAAAAACAGTAATTAGACCTTAAATAGAGATGAATCACATGTGCCTCTTGGCAGGAATGCAAAAAGAACTTGTATCAGTGCATCTGCTCAGGACAGGAGTCAGGAAACACTTGTTAGATAATAGAACAACTGTTTTGTAACATGCACTGTACTTTAATGGTGCGTTGCTTTATTGTCCAGCCAAGTGCCTGAAAACAGTATTCATTCCTCCTAATAACGCACCCTTCTTGATGGTCTAAACTTTAAGGACCTGTCTAGACAAACTCTTTAATGTTGAGGCAAAAAAGTGGTCTTTTAATCTACTCTTCCCCTCAGAAGTGGGCAGTAACTAGTTTCTCTTTGCTTGAGTTTGATTTTTGTTGGATTTGTACTTTCCTAAGTTTTATCAATGCATATTTTTACTTGAAACCTTTTTTTAAATTACTTTAAGAATAATATATGTAAATTAACTCTTTTTTGATTGGCTACCCTACACACTTAAGAAAGATGGTTCTTCAAGGGTTGTTTGGGAAAGGCAATAGTTCTATACAGAAACATGAAAACTGCTTTGCATGATTGAAGGGTTCTTTGCATCATGAAAGGGTTCTTTAGATTGATGGAGAATGTGCTGTAGATGGTTCTATATAGGACCTTTTGGAAAATGTTATGAACATGCTATATAAAAAGGTGCTATATAGAACTATAGAACACATTCTCCATCGATCTGAAGAATCCTTTCATGATGCAAAGAACCCTTTAATTATGCAAAGGTTTCTATAAAGAACCACTGTCTGTGCTAAAGAACCCTTCAAGAGCGATTTTTTTTTAAGTGTGTTTATTTTACTCAGAAAGCAGCCCAGACAGAAAAATGCCTTATAACTTCAACATGAATGGATGCAGTTAACCTGCAGGCTAAATAGGTGGATATATGCAAATGATATTTTTGTGACATCATGTTTTCGCAGATTAATTTCCATATATGAACTGTATGGACTGGGGGATTCTTCTTTTAAACAGCGTTTACCTATTACATTACTTTTTTTTTTAATGCCATTTTTTCCCGATATAGGCTCTTTAAGATTAATAACTACATAAAAAACGTACAGTTTGAGAGGTTGATTTACTCTACTTCCTCTTCTACTCACTTTTTCTGCCTCCATCTTCACCCATCCATGTCCCTCCACTCCACACACACCTCAAACACATACCACACACTCCTACTTGCCTTTTCTGTCTCTCTCCACTTCTTCATTTGAGGAGCGTAAGATGTGGTAACAATGCAGGCTGGTGCCCGCTGGCTGTACGGCTGACAGAATGTGCCCTGGAGCGCATTAGGGAACTTTTTCTTTTTTTCAAGCCATCCACTCTGTCTCTCTTTTTTTCTTCCCTTCCTTCTTTCTTTCTACTTTCTCTCGCCCCTCTCTCCCTCCCTTCCTCCCTCATTCTTCCTGTGTCTCTCAATGGCAATTAGCATAATTTAGCTCCAACCACAACACAAGGTAAGCGCTCAAGGACTGACTGAAGCGGGTGCCTAAAGAAAAGCGAGAGTGAAGAAGCAAAAGGCAAAAAAATCCCTTATTTCTAACTGCCGAAAAATAGCAGGCTGGAGAGAGAGAGCGAGAGAGAGAGAAAGAGAGAAAGAGAGAGAGACAGCGAGTGTGAACTGTCTGGAGGAGAGAGGAGGGAGCTAGCGCTAATGCTAGCGCCTGACCTCGCTATATTTTCATACATCAAAGGGAGAGTGAAGTGTGAATGGTCTGGAGCGGCGCTCCGTCTGGGCCTCAATCAGCTCAGGCTGAAGCCACAAACTTATCGGCAGCCACAGGGGGAAGCGCAGTAAAAGTGTAGTGATAGGTTTGATCTCGGCTATATTTGACATTCACACGCTAGCAGGTACTCTGGGTATACGTTTGGGTGTGTGAATGTGTGTGTGTGTGTATGTTTTCTTCCAGCGGCTACTCTCCCTGGATAAGTAAACGCTCTGTATCTTTCTTTTCAGCACACAGTGGTGGATGCAGTTATATCCGAGTAATGCTTTACAGGGATTGTGCCTGAAAAAGAGAGTAGGTCAGCATAGCTGTCTCCAAACCTTTCAGGATTGCATTAACAGAAATATATATAATGTATAAATAGATCATTTTATCAACATTCTTGCAACCATGGGACCTCAAATACAGTAAAGGGCAGCTGTCAGGGCAGAGATTAAACCTACGAGTGATTTTCAATGGAGAATCCTCACTAAGACTCACATAATGTGTGTTTACAACCTTAAAATGGATTGATGTTTTCATGGCTTGTCAGTAAACAAGTAGTAAATGTGATTTGCATTCAAATGGTGACACAGTAATCTACAAATATGACAATTTGGTCAAAACAATTAGAAAAAACTCACTTTCACAGTAATGCCAATTTCTGCTAGGGCACCTATGGCATTTCTAGTAGTATGTTAGCACTAAGCCAATGCAATGCACATTTTTGGCTGTATAAATTAGACAGTTCAAGCTTGTAGTAGACATGTCATGTCATACTTGAAGCTTGTAACAGACTTTAACATATATTTTACCTTGTATCTTTCGGTAAAGAGCCTTGTCCTAAAGCTACTCACTCTTTTTCTATTTATAACAACTAACTAAAACCTGTCTGGTGTTCACAGTCAGCGAGTGTTTAGGACCTAGATTGATGTTTTTTTCCTAATGGTCTCACCCATTGTAAATCAAAACATGTTTTGTTGATTCCTAATTTTGTTGGTATTACATTAGACCTTCAGGTCAGCTCCTGATGTCTTAACCAGTGGGAGAGGTACCTTAAGGTACCACATAATGATTCTATTCAAGAAAAATAAGGTACAAATTATAGACATATATTTTTTTAGTTCCCAGAAATCATTAGACCTTTTCTAAAAGTCTAGAAGGCCCTATAGGGTTCTCTTCTAGTAAACACATAAAATATGAATCTTAGGTTGTCACGGTCATTAGTAAATAAATAACAACCAGGTGCCATTTGAGAGTTCACTTCACCTCAAACTTACTTTGCACTGAAAATCAGTGCTCCACTTTAAACTGCCTGCAGTTTCAAACAAGAAAATAAAAATAATCATTTTATTTCACAAAATAAAAGTGTATGTATATTAAATGTAGGTTTGCTTTTCAGTTATGAAGCCTAAGACATGTTATTCAGTATCTATTAGAAAAGTACTATGTAAAGTATGTAGTTGAGAGCAGGGGACTAAGGTATGGACTTGAGATCTGCACTAGTATGAAATTGCACATGCAGCTATAGGACCTAACCCGGCAAAGCCTGACTGGTACTGCTTAATTTGAAAAACCCCTCCCGAACCTGCTTGCGCTGCTGCCGAATGTCTGCATGTATGGCCAGTGTGTCACTGATGAAATGACATGCCAGTCCTCCTGCTATCATAGGTCAAAATACAGTATTGCAAGCATTGTCTTGTACCTGTCTAGTGTGCTTTTTATCTGATGACCAGGTCATAATGTTTCCACAATGAAGACATCCCTAACTAATTTGAAATTTTAAACAGTTCCCCTTAGGCAGGCTTTCTTTTTATTTCTACCGTGGAAAAAGGTCAGCAGTACTTTGTGCATATAGGCAATGCTGAAGAGAGAGAGAGAAGCACGCAGGAGAGAGTGAGCGGAATTTATGTAGGCATATTCTTTCAAATAACACCATATCTACTGCATAATACAGTCATTCATTACAAAACGAACCCTAGCCTGACCTAAGCACGAAGTTGGACGCTAAAACGTCGGCCAGAACCTGGCCTGAATCCCAGATTTTATCAGGCCCCTTTGGGCTTAGCTCAGGTAAATGACCTCTAATGTGAGCTCTTAGAGTCTAGTGGGTTAAACACCATTTAAAAATAACCTCAATATAAACACTCTATCAGCTCCATGGTTCTGCATCTTTGTCTACTAATCAGATTTCCTTTTAAATACTGTAGATTTTGACCTCACTAGATGACCTTGCTTGTCTCTCCTTTATTCTCCCACTTCTTGCAGTGTTGGACGTGTACGTGCTGAGCACTGACGGCCACGTTCAAGACTTCAAGTTCCCACAGAGCAGCAAAGGAGGAGCCACTATCCAGCTCTCCGCCAACACCGTCAAACTCAACAGCAAGAACGGTGAGTGAGGGAATAATGAGGTTTCAGAGGCTTAGTGAAAGGACCTTTTGAAAGGCAACAACTGGTTTAACATGAACTTCAGCTCACAGGATTAGGGGGTGATGCCGTAGCCTACGTCTTTGACTTCATCTTTTGTGTTTTGAGCTCTATCCCACAAAGTAGGGATTATGTATTTGTTTTTCCTTGATGTCTTTAAAAATAATAATATGTCAGCAGTTGTAACTTTAGAGGAGAAGGAAGAAAATGGTCTAAATTTCAGTGTACTGTCAAGATCAATTCAATAAGTGTAGCAAAATGTCAGCATAATTCAAGTGTTAAGTCATGAAGAGTGGTTTGAGGTGAAATGTTCCATTATAGAGAAACTTACAGACTCAGTTGTGGTGATAGGAACCAGACATCTATAGCACTTAATCCTTCTAAAAACTTCACCACAGAAAGTTATTACATGAAATGGTTATGGACGTTGAAGACATTGTTTTGCGATAGTTTTGAGAAGCTTTTTGGCATAAAATTTTAAATATATGTGTGGTGGAGAAGTACTTGCAAGGTGTTGTAAGGCAAAATAGTCCCCAAAGAAAGTTTGTTTTTAAACATCATCAACATACACAATCTCAAAAGGCATGTGCAGGTTCACTGGTGGTTTTGGATACTAAATAAAATGGCTATGTTTGTGCTGGAGACATCTCATCCCCTGATTCCTATCACCACTGTAGAGAAACCATTGTGAAGAAGTGGAATTCCCCTTGAATGTACTTAGATTTTACTCCACATCTGACCCATTTCTTTTGGCCCGTTCAGTGTGAAAGTTCACATAACATAAATGGCAGTTAGCATTTTTCAAATAAAAATGGAATAAGTTCTCACATGACAGAAACAGTGTTTGTGAACATTTCTTTGAAAAAACCACAGCTGCACAGGATTGTCTGAAATATCACACCTATGACAAGCAGCTCGGGGGCTATGAGTGCTTTACTGCTCAATTAACTCGACAAAAGTACAACCAGTCTAGGTGCTTTCTTTAAGACCATAATTTACATGCATGACCCTGCAGTGCTTGTAGTATTAGCAGGCATTAAAGTGGATTAAGATCCTTTCAGTGAAAAGACCTCTTTGCTCTCAGGGATCATCTATATGTTCATTGAGCCTCTGTCTTTTCTTTCTGATTGGTGGTTTCCTCTTGTTGTGCCGCAGGTGTTGCGAAGCTGGTCTTTGTGCTGTATAAGCACCTGGGCCGCTTCTTGACTACGGAGAACGCCACCCTGAGGCTGGTGGGTGAGGGTGGGGTCAGGAACCACACCCTGACGGTCAACTCCCATATCCTGTCCGCCTCCATCAACAAAGAGTCCAGCCGCGTCTTTGTGTCCGAGCCGGTCATCTTCACCCTGGAACATCTTGATGTAAGTGTGATAGTGGTGCTGTAGTTGTGCTGCTGATACTTGTATTACTGCTGACAGTTAGGGATGGGATGGTCAACGGCTTTAATGACATACCTCAAATTTTACCAAATTTTAGCTATTCTGATGATCACATACAGGATGATTATCATCTTTTTTAAAAAATCACAATGGAAGTACATAGCCTAGAGGCTGCTACAGACTCCCACTGAGTAATAAACATTGTAGTGCTGGTGATAATTTCTTATGTATTTATATTGTAGTTGATTTTTGCCGTTATAAGAAACTAAATTGATTCAATAAAAGATTTTTCAGTACAATACTTGTGGTGAAATGATTTTAGTATATAGTTTGTTTAAAATAGTTTTTAAACAATTTCAGTTTATAATACTTAAATAATGTCTGTGATCACTTTGATCTCTGATATCACGATAGGGAGTTTGATTTTATTATTTTTTTCCCAAGTTTCCCAATTTGAATGACCAAAGCTATATTCATAAACAATGTTTTTCCTCAGCTTTTATCTTTCTTATAATCTGTATACAGTTGTCTGACGTTTACACAGAGAATGACAGCCAGTATTTTAAATACACAGAAATGCTAATGTTCGGTTACCTCAGCTTTACAGCTGAGGTACAACTTGAACTTGACATTTACCAGCTGTCCCAGTCGATATTCTTTAGTAGCGCTGTACTATGTGATGCTGCATGGCTTTGTGCGGCAAGATGCCACGCGATGCATCTGCTGTGCGTCCGTGTGCCCTCGATGGTGCCCACTGAGACACTGAAAATGAAACTTATCAGACTCTCTCAACTCTCAGGAGAAATGTTATTAAAAAGAGCAGCTCTGTACAGTGTGTTTACTGCCTGCTGCTCATCATACAGCAAAACCACCACCACAGCCATGGACCACTTTTGTATTTTTTCTCGGTCTTCATCCCTGCACTTTACAAAACATTACACCCATGTGTACAGCTATACTAAGCTGACTTAAGCCTCACTCAAGCAACTATGTTCTATGCTCTGTTTATGACACTGGGAAATAAAAGGACAGACCAAGGACAGCGTTTATTAGAGATATGCATGCATTCATTTGAATGTTGGGCCATCAAATTCAGTAAGAATGTGAGGAAATCTCTGCTTAAGTCAGTAGCATGAATCAATTCACGTACATCTGTGATGGTATAAAAACCCGGGGCATGTTGTTGCCTTGTGATTATGGATGCCAGTACTCATTAATTACCATAGCTAGACTTTTTACCTGAGGCCATAGAGGCAGATGTGACTGAAAACTCAGGCACATCAAGATTTCATTGTGCGGTACCCAGCATAAACTGTGTACACTAATAAATATACATGTGCAGTCTGACCATAGTCACACTTGCTGTTAGAAGCATATTTAAGGTCTCGGTTGGTGTTTTTAGTTTAAAACGAGCTTTAAGGATTACTTAATTAATTATTTAAGGATTATGTGATTAACAAGTAATAGAAATACATTTCAACCAACTAATAATGTGCAAATTGAATAACTTAATCATCACACACTTGCTTCACATCACACTGAGTTGCTTATGCTCATGTGGTTTCTGACACTGTATCATACACTATTATCTGTAAACATGGACAAAATTCAACATGACTGCTATTTCTTTTTGTAGCTCTACAGTGCACTTTTGTCTCTTACTGATAAAATGTTCCTCTGATTGTCTTTTCAGACGGAGAACTACTTCAACCCAAACTGCTCCTTCTGGAACTACTCTGAGAGGAGCATGATGGGATACTGGTCCACTCAGGGCTGCAAACTGCTGGGCACGAATAAAACTCATACCACCTGCTCCTGCAGTCACCTCACCAACTTTGCCATCCTCATGGCCCACCGAGGACACGTGGTGAGCAACCTTTGCTTTACCTAGTTACTGAGTTTACTGGTTCACCTAGTTACCATGCATCATGCAACATATGACCGAGTCTTCTTCTAGGTAGTGTAGGCCCCATTAAAAGGGGTCCTTCCAGGGTACCTTTAGTAAAGGCGATGACTAAATATAGAACATTGACGACTCAAGGTTAAATGATTCCTCTCTATGATGGAAACCTGTTGTGTGTACAGTTCTTCGAGGAACCATTTAAAAAAAAATGGTTCTGCATAGTACCAAAAAGCATTAGTTATTTCAATGCAATTACATTTTTTTAGTTAAACACATAGTAATAAACTGAATTACATTTACATTTGAATTTCATTCTGATTTAAAAGGTTCAGTTCTGCATTTATCATTTTTTCAAAGTCAAGAAATGACAAAATCATGGCAAAAATGTTGTGGATGTTTTTTTTGCTGCAAAATAAGCCAATGCACAGCAATATCTAAATCATAATATAATATTTTCTCTCCTACTTGCAAACACAAATGTGGTATTAATTGAATGTGTAGGTTCTGGACATTCAGCAGAATTTCTCCACTTATTTCAAAGAGCTATGAGTAAGTAATAAATAATATAACATAACTTCATGCTTTTGTATCGCTAATCATAACTGCATCTTTTAAGGGTTTTCTCAACTGCTTCCCTCCAAGGGTCATGTCAAACTATCCACATGTTCATAATGATCAGATTATCAACAACAAACTGATGAAGGAGGTTCAGCGAGATGACTTTCAACAGATGCTGGCAGAGTTTAAACATTTTTGGATGAAATGGGGAATGGGTAGCATTAAAAACTCATTGAAACAAGTTGTGTTTACAGCTTGTGGCTGAAAGCCAGCAAGGACACATGTTCCTGAACATGAAACTCACCCAGTGAACAGCAACATACATAGCCGTTCAACCCAGACCTGGCTAAGTACGCCGGGGACTGCGTTTATGAGAGCAATACAATTACGGCACGATTACATGATTAATATCATAAGCAGCTAGCATTTAGCCAGTAATGAATGTGGAAACATGGGGTTTGTGGTGAAGGTAATTATATGTCTTGCCCCATGAACTCTACCCCATCCATCGCTTGATGCTAGCAGTAACATTAACCACAATTATAATCCCGCCTTTTGAAAGCGTGGGCCGCAAACACATCACCCCCGTGCTGACCTCAAAACTGCTCGGGCTTGCCATGACACAAATTTAATCAAGGAGTAAAAGCCAGATTTGCGTTTCAGCTCGAGTCTGCACTGTGCAGTAATTCAAGAATGAAATAAGCTGGAATGAAATCAGCTTTGAGTAATGAATTAACTCAGCTCATGAAATTCTGGACCCCTCTTCAAATGCTTTGAAACTTTAGTTTTGCATTGTAATAATTACCTTCTGTTCTATTGTGCTCAGTTTTTCCTTTGTACTATTTCCACCACAGTATCTGTTTCAACTAAAGTCACTACACTTATTCAATTGAGTTAAAACGGCACAGCATTTAGTTGTTGCGTTCTGGCAACGTGACTTTTTCAACTTGAAAAGAATGTTGAGTCAGTCTTTGCTGGTCACCGGGTAGTTTGATCACGTCATGGTAAATGAACATCACTGATGGTGAATAATTGTAAATGACTGAAAACAGCAGTCTGTGCCGTCATGCTAAATTTTCAGCCGTATTCACCCATAATTTCCTGACTGGTGCTTGGAAAGTTGGTGTTAGTGGTTATGTAGTGAAATAGGGATTTTAACCCATAGAGCTCTAGAGTTATTATTGGCATTTTGCTGTACAGCATGAATGTAATAACACTACTGTTCAAAAGTTCAAAGTTTTCAAAGATAAAATAACAGAATGGTGGGAGATAGATGGAAATAACGTAAAGTGACTCTAATATACTGGTTCTGTGCAAGTTTTTATAACTATACACACTTAGTAAGAAGGTGTAAGTAAGCAAGCAAGTAAGTAAATAAATAAAAGTCCAGTATAATGAACAGAACTATAGATGATGTAAAAAAATGCTACAAATAGATCATTTCAGTATATTGTTTATCCTTGGATAATCTCTTGTTGTTTCCAAAATACAGTTGTATGCAAATGTTTTGGCACCCCAGTCAAATTACATTTTGTTGCTTGACTGTGTGAAACCAAGCCTGAACACAACCTCCACAGAGAATACAAGTCTACACATTCTAATGCACAATTACTGATAATTTGCTGAATTTAACATGTTAAAAAATCACCTTTGCAAAATTTATGAAAGATATTTTATGTTTTATGTTATATTTTTCCACAATGTTAAACTCAGCAAATAAAAAGATATTTGTGCACTACAATAGAAAATGCCATATTTAAGTGTGTTCTCTGTAGAGGATGTGTTATCTTATTTTCTCTTAGAAAATCAACAAAGCATGTCGTTTTGGTGTTAAAACTTGTGCACATGACTTGAAATATTGAAAATGACATGTAAAAGTATATATTGTTGTTGACAGATTATTTAATTATAAAATGGTAGATAACACGTAATTTTCTAATTACTTTGGTGTTTTTATAATGAATTATGTTTGCATTTGATGTTCGTACATCACCAACAGATTCAAGACCAATAGAATGATAGAAATGTGAACAACAGAATCTTTTCACAAAAATGTGAAAGATGTTTAGTCTTTCAACAACAATAACTCTTCATCATAAAAAGTCTCCTCTTCTTTTCTCTGCTTGTTTCAATGAGCTACAAATAAAAAATAATTAATGTAAAATTACAACATGCTTTTGTGATTGACAGAGGCTTTTAAGGGTTAACAGTTTCAGTACAGAATGTAGATGTTAGCAGTGAAGGAGTGTAATATGGGTGATAACAGTGATGCTAATGATGGGGTTGAATGTGGCTGTTTGCAGTGAAGGTATGGACAGTGTCTGATTTAATGGTGAGAGTCATTAGCTGACTGTCAGTACGAGCATTATCCCTGAGTCTGTGATGCTAGTGGAAGTGTTAACAGTTAGCACTGAAGGAGCGTGTGTGTGTGTGTGTGTGTGTGTGTGTGTGTGTGTGCGTGTATGAAGGGGAACACGTACCTGCAAATGCTGATAGCATAGCTAGGGTTAGTGTTGAGCCTGTACCAGTAACATGTATTAATGTGGTGGTGCAGGATTCAGGGGCATTAGTGATGACGGTGCAGAGAATGTCACAGTGAATATAGGGCAATGGAGCACTGAGGCAGTGAGTGTGCACTTTAGTAGTGGTTGTGAATACAGTGCAGTCTGGAAATGAACGGCTGTCTATACATTGTAATATTACTAAACATGACAATTATATTTATGAGTAATGTTTTTACTGATAGCTGTGACCTGGTCAGAGTCCAGATTTAAAACCTAAAGAGAACATTTGGTCTTACATTAAGCATAAACTAACTTGGCAATGTTTGAAGCCATCAGTGATGAAGAGAAAAATACTGACTCTTCTTTCTATAAAAAGTTGTCTCCAAATTAACACACAAAGCATAAACATTTAAAGAAATCAAAGGGAATGGCTGTCCCATACTAACTTGCTTTATTTGTAATGATTTGTTGCTAAGAACATTAAAAGTACATGTCCTATATATATATATATATATATATATATATATATATATATATATATATATATACAAATTGTCCCCAAAATAGCAAAACATTAAAAGCTTATCATTACAAATAAAGCAAGTTAGTATGTTGTTGACTATGTATGAAAAAGGCTGTGATTCCTATATACAGTACCAGTCAAAACATTTCCTACTCGTAAAGGGTTTTTCCTTATATTTACTTAAGTGAATACATAACTAGGACATTATGCAATAAGCAAAAAATGGTCAGTCAAAACTGTCCTTTATTTCAGATTACTCAAAGTAGCCCCTTCTCTGTATTCTCTCAAGCAGCTTCATAAGGAGCCACCTGAGACGTTTTCCCAACAGATTTGAAGAGTTTCACATATGCTGAGACCTTGCTGAATACTGAAAACTGCTTGTTAGAAACAGAGTTCAAGCACTTAAGCACAAGTCTTTAGATTTAAATGTCAAGATAATGAGAAAGTACATTTCCTTAAGAGAGTGCATAGTGATCTCCCATGTGGCTGCTAGGGTGTTAGTAGACAGTTGCTATGGTGTTCAAGGTGGTCATTAGGATATTACTAGCTAATATAGTATCTCTGGTTGTTGTTAGGTTGTTGATAATTGGTTGCTATAATGTCTCTGGTGGTTGCTATGGTGTTCCAAGTGGTTGCCACTGTGTTCTAAGTGGCTGCTATGAGGTCTCTGGTGGTTGCTAATGTGTTCCAAGTTACTACCATGGTGTTGCTAAGTGGTTACTGTGGTACATAGGGTGGTTGCTATGGTGTTCCAGGTGGTTGCTAGGCTATTATTAGGCCATTGCTATGGTATCTTAGGTGGTTGCTAAGGTATAAGGTGATAAGGTACATCATGCTTTTCTAATACGCAAATAAAAATGACAGAGCAAACAAGAATAACCAGATAATACAAAACAAAATACCAGACATATACATGCACACATAGCCAGTTTGTGTACAATACCATTGTGAGAGTGAATCTGCAATGTGAGCATTTATGATGATGTTTGCTGTGTGTGTGTTTCAGGGTGATGTAAGTGTCCATGAGCTGCTGCTGAATGTGATCAAGCGGATGGGCATCGCCGTCTCCCTCGTCTGTCTGGCCATTAGCATCTTCACCTTCTGTTTCTTCCGTGGCCTGCAGTGTGACCGCAACACCATCCACAAGAACCTGTGCATTAATCTCTTCATCGCTGAGCTCTTCTTCCTCGTGGGCATCGACATGACTGGAGCTCCGGTAGGCAAACAAAGCTGTGAATGCGGTTTAGTAACGTCGTGATTCAATTTGTGCAGGACATAAAAAGAAACATGACTGATTCATATTGTTACTGCCAAAAGAAAAACATCTCCATTTTCCTTTTCTTTTTGAAGCTCAGCAGTTGTCCCATCATGTGAAAATTTGATGAGGAATGAATCGATAGAAATCTTCCAAAAACCACTTTGAATCTCTGTACATTAACTTACAACTTAAGTCAGGAACAATTTTGCCTTTTCTTGTTAGTGTTACTGTTTTGGAGACATTTTTCTTTGGGCAGCAACAATTGGCACAATTTGTACAATTTGGACAATTTGTAGACAGAACAGATGCCAAAAATCTGAATAAACAGGACTATTTTTCCACACCTGCAAAGTTCAGTCTTAGTTAGTTGCATGTTCTGTTGGTCACAATCCAAGAAATCCCAGACACATTCAGTGATGTTGAAGTCTGGACTCTGATTTGCAATTTTTTGACAGATTTGGTGGTCTGGGAGGTGGTCTTGCATGGTAGTTAGTTTCCAGTTTGGAAACTTATTTCCACTGATATTTCTTAGACTATTTTCTTTTCCTATGAAAGTGGATTGACTTATGTATAATGTTCTTAGAAATCTTCTGAAATCAAGGATATTAAGAGGAAATCTCCCCATTGCTGCAGTAACAGCCTCTACTTTTCTTAGAAGGCTTTACACTAGATGTTGGAACATTGCTGTGAGGATTTGATTGCATTCAGTCACAAGAGCAGTAGGGAGGTCAGGTACTGATTACTATAATACTATACATTAATAAAATAATAGAATTTCATATTATGTCTTTTTAAGATACAAGCAGTTGTTCAGTGTTCTAGAATTGCTGAATGTATGAGGATAACAATAAAATATTCTATAGTACACACTGCTGTAGATAATGTTCACTATGTATGAGGCTCTTTTTTCATAATCTGACAGCATCTATTAATGTTGATGTTAACATTCATCTGAGTTGAGAAGGTCGGCTCATCGAAATCCAAACATATTGACAATGTTTTGAATCAGAATCACAGGAAAGAAGAAAAACTACATTGATAATGAACACAGATCTAGGCAAAAACTCTTGTGGATAAATTCACTGTCCAACTATGCAAATTGAAACAGTATGTTATGAAAATGTGGACATGTGTCTGTGTGATAAACTCCTTGGAACAGCGCTGGCTTTCTGTAACTGATGTTTTTCCTTTCCTTTTTTTGTTTAACAATATTTCTGCCTGTCGGTCTTGTTTTTTCTCTCTGTGCAAGCAGATTGTGTGTTCGGTCGTTGCTGGAGTGCTGCATTTCTTTTTCCTGGCGGCGTTCGCTTGGTTGTGTCTGGAGAGTGTGCAGCTCTACCTCATGCTGGTGGAAGTGTTTGAGAGCGAGTTCTCGCGCAGGAAGTATTACTACGCCTCCGGATACCTCTTCCCAGCCGTGGTGGTGGGCATTTCGACAGCCATCGACTACCGGAGCTACGGGACCGCCACAGCGTGAGTGACCTTTTCCTCCGTGTTCATGCAGACATTCGCAATAGGGGTGCGAATCTGTGACCTCACAATGCTTCAGCTCAGTTATGATTACTTAAGAAACAGTTCAGTACTTATGAAATCTCAAACTTCACTACAATTCGATATCAATTCAATATACTCCGTGTCCATTTTATCAGCTCCACTTACATATAGGTGCACTTTGTGGTTCTACAATTACAGACTGTAGTCCATCTGATTCTGTGCATGTTGGTTAACCCCCTTTCACCCTGTTCTTCAATGGTCAGGACCCCCACAGGACCACCACAGAGTAGGCATTATTTGGGTGGTGGATTATTCTCAGCACTGCAGTGACACTAACATGGTGGTGGCGTGTTTGTGTGTGTTGCACTCGTGTGAGTGGATCAGACACAGCAGTGCTGTGCTGAGAATGATCCACCACCCAAATTTTACCTGCTCTGTGATGGTCTTGTGGGGGTCCTGACCATTGAAGAGCAGGCTAAAAGGGGAGAATGCACAATTTTGTTTCACTTTAATTTTTGAATCGAACACATTGGAAATAGCAATTATGTACTACAATTTGCAGAAAGATGTTATTTTTCTAATTTTATATTTACATTTGAATGAATGCTTTTTTATATAAAGTGCAATACAGGGCAGACAATCAGAACAGAGCCTATTTACATACATCAGTCTTAAAAGCCTTAAAAACACAGGTAAATTGTTTTGCCTGTTATAAAAACAGCTCATTTAATTGTAAGGGATAAAGAGAGGGTGGAAAATGTTCATATAAATATAAATGAACACAAAAACCCAACATTAATTGGAAAAATAACATACAATGAAAATTTTAGTATCCCTTTAGAGAACAGAATAATTAGTCATCTTTAATTGGATTTATGTAGTATGAAAAACATTGAATAGAAATCATTGTATTTGTAGATTTGGTGGTATTTTTTAATTGTGACACTAGTGGTTCTTTTTTGTCTGTTCCAGCTTCAATCAAATATCACCCGCCCCATTCACCCACTATTTGTAGTTACTGAATAATTCATAACAGCACATGCAAAATACATTTTAAAATTAATATCTGTTTAATAAGCTCAGAGTTTAAGGGAGTAAATACGCTATTTGTTACAACTGAGGGACATCCAGAGTAATGAGGCTCCAGCTGCTTTTCTAATTCCATTTTTTGGATGCTAAACCTTTTTATACCGGGGCTTTTATAAGGCCACCGGTATAAAAGCTGAGCCACTAGCTGAGAAGAAACAGTTTCTCTCAGCTCAAACCTGTGTACGTGTGTTAATGAGACAGACAGAGCATATTTTGTCGCTCCCTCCTGGCAAATCTCCACTCCGACGCGGGGAAGAGAAACAAGCTCTAAGCAAACTGTGACTGTAATGATTTTGCGTGCCGACTCAGCTCCTTTCCAAAGGCACCTGATTGAGATCGGGTTCTAAATTGCTTTACTTGTTCATCTCTTTTTCTGAAAGAATCCCTTGTGATGTACAGTTTCGCATCAGGCTGGATTCAAATGCAGATAGCATCTGTAATACACACATAAATCATTCCTTACTCGGTATGAATTCTTAATCAGAGCTGCATAGGTGCGTATGTGGAGCAGACACTGCAAGCTTAGCTCAGTCTCAAAAGAAGAGTGAAGATGAAGAGAGGGATTCGTATTGATGCGGGTTTTGTTCTTTTGCTTTTGCTTGCCTGTTATCAAAGAGTCTGTTTATCTGTTAGGAGAAAGTTCTGAAGCTGAATTGCATCAGCAATGACTGATTTGCATCTATTGTTTTGCAGCTGTTGGCTGAGGGTTGATAACCACTTCATTTGGAGCTTCATCGGCCCTGTTGCCTTCATTATAATGGTAAGTGTTTTTAACCACCAAACATCGTAAAGCTCGCTGCAGAGAACTTATAGTGATAGCACACTTTCTAAAAGCTAAATAATTGTTGAAATAACTCTTGATTAGGTGTTGTTTTGTAACAAACAGGAGGTACAGGCAATAGGATGTAGCTGGGAGTCAAGGTTATTTGCCTTTGCCAGGAATTGTGGTCATAATTCAGAACAGAGGTCAAATCGCAGGCAGTCACGGTCAGTATCGGCAAGTCCAAATCCAAAAATAAGAAGGTTATAGAGGTCAAAACCAGGAACTCCTGGAAAAACAATACAAGGAAATAGAAGCTACAAACTAGGGATGCAATAAAGTCAACACACAGCAAGAACAAACCTAGTGCTTTTAATACATACAGAACTAACAAGACACAGGCGACTACAGTGATGAAAGGGCAGAGCTACAAAGCCATGACAGAGTTTCTGTGACTTACATTATAAGAGAAAATTCATTGCATATTTGAGAAAATACTCAAAGATCATGTCATCTATCCCAGCATGCCAGACACTATCTGAGAAACGCAATGAAGTTGAGCTCAACTTAACTTTATGCAAATAAGCAATGATGTGGTACAGTGATAACCAGTACCAAAAGATATTCTCCAGTCCCAGTGCTACATTGACCTTGGTTCTTTGATTTCTATGATGAGCATGATACTGAACCTTTTACCTTACTAGCAAACTGATAGCTTTGCCTAATCATGAGCTATAGCTGCAGGCTATAGGTTAACTGTTTTTCATCAATGCATTGATAATGCAATATGGGGGCTCCCAAGCAGTACACCCATCTAAGCATTGGCCCTATCATCAGGAAATCGTGAGTTCGATCCCTATTGATGCTACAGCTGTCCGTGGCCAGGAGTCCAACAAAGCACAGTTGGCTTTGCTCTCTCTGGGTGGGTAGGATGCCCTGCCTCGTTTACCCCATCACTCAGTGCAGGCATCTGTTAGCTGACATAACAGAACTGGCGGTTGGCACTTTCTTTCGAGCACATTCAGCTGTCCATGACGTTGCAATAGTGGCAGTTCGAAAAGATGCGGTGGCGCTTCACATGTCTCAGAGGAAGCCTGTGCTAGCTTTCGCCCTCCTAGCACTGGTGGTATCATGTGATTTGGGGAATCCTAACCAGAAGCTGGAATTAAATGCATCTAATTTGGGGAAAAAAATTGGGAAAACAGGTAATGTAGTATGTGTGGAAAATGCTTTCAGAAATCTGTTTAGAAAGTGATGTTTACAATTTGAGATTAAGAACAAATTAAGTGTACGCCCCCTCGTCAGACAGAGCATGCATTTCAAAGAAAAAAATGAAAGAAGATCGATATTATCAATTTGTGTCATGTGGTGAATGAATATAGCCTGTGTAGGCTGACTGCTAGTTTATATTAGTTCCTGTTCTTTTAAAATACCCATTAAAAAGTAATTTTCATTCAGTCAAGCTTGCTGCATGCATGAGCTTGGTGTGGAAGGCCCACCAGCAACCAATCACTTGCTGGACAGGTGTTGCCAAGTTATTGAATCAGCAGTGGTGTGCATGCAGGGTAACATTACAGTTGAATCAAAGCAGTATATGGTCAAATTCTACCAGATTTATTCAACTCAGAGCTGAACGATGTTATATTCTGGTGCAGTCATATCAGCAAATAATCACATGCTGATAATGTGTTTGACCTTAAGACTGTACATGGCTGACATTCATGACTAATTTTCTTAAAACTTTCACAAATTAACCCATTTTAAAATCTCTTTTCAACCAGAGAAGCTGAGCTTTCACTGATACCAGTCACGGTGTGATTTTTCTATGGAAGACTTATATTATACATGGTGTTTTTTAGAGAGGTGGTGGTGTCAGTGTTTTTACTCCATTAAAGGTGAACGCACCTTATTTTCGTGTTTATAATTGCATTCAGAATTACATGACACCTGAGAAGTCTTAAATGTTTGTGATAAATCAGAGCATGTCAGTCATCAGGTGATATACCAAGTTCGTCCAACTTTATGCCACTTTTCAATGTAGGCTTAAAGGGGTAAACCCACAAATCTGAGCTAGAAAACATTGAGTATTTCCCCTTCTGTGCTCATAGCAGAAGATTCTTTGGCTAGTGATGTAGGCTGTGAATGCCATGTCCCTTTATGAAACTCTCCTATGGCTGTATGATGATTCAGAGGGAGTTCAAAGAAGACTTCATGTCCCTGTAGACTGCAGCAGCAGCAACACAGCCAGCTACAGGGACAGAGAGAGAGCAAGAGAGAGAGAGAGAGAGAGAGAGAGAGAGAGAGAGAAAGAGTGAGAGAGAGACTGACTGCCCGTTTCTCTGACTCATGCCTGAATGTCACTCCATCCCAAAAGAGAGAGAAATTGGGTGAGGAGGAGGGGTGTAAAGGTAAAAGGAAAGATACGCCACCATTAGCAGAGCTGGACTCTACAGCTCACTGACAGCAGCTGAGACTGACACTATTGTGTGGACTCGCTGTCTGAGACTGAGTACATTTCTGATGGACACACACACACGCACACACACACACACACACGCACATGCATACACACACACACACACAGACAGATATACAGTACTGCACATAGGTCAGAGACTGCCTTCCATTCATTTAATTTCCAGGCAAACAACCATTAATTAGAAGTTATTAATTTTTCAATGAATAAATAAAAAGGTATATTTAACAGAAAAGCACAACTAGGGATAACATTATATTTTATTCATATATTTTTGAAAGGCATCTTTAGCTTTAGTACAGCTTCTGTTCTTTTCAGGAGACTTGATTTTAGTTTTTCAAAGAGGTCTGCAGGGATAATTTAACACCTCAAATGTTGGGTCTTAAGCCCTATTTGACCTGGGTTAGTTCTCCCAGAGGAGCTCTGATAATGTAATTTGTGCATGATTTGACTGGCCAGTTCATGACGGATCTGTGTAATTTCCCCAAATCATCATTTTTTTTCTATATAGCACCAGAAAGCATTCTTCTATTGTTACAATGTCAAGCTTGTAATAATAGAAGGTTATCACAAAAAGGTTAATCTATTGCACATTCTCCGAGAACCCTTTTACGATGCAAAGAACTCTTCAATCATACAAAGGTTTCTTCGAGTGTTCATGGTTGTATATAGGACCATTTCTTTACTAAAGAAATGAAAAAATATCATTTTGTTGTGTGGTTGTAATATTAAAGTCTCATGTGTATTATATTTACATAACTACCTAAGCCTAACCTTAAGCTCCGTACCAAAAAGAAATGGTATTGACGCATCTATTAAAAATGAAACGTAGCTTAATTTGCTGCATTTACAGAAGCTTTTCTGAGGATTTCTGACTAACTCATGCACGTAAACACCTGCAACCCACGCACAGACAAATGTACCTATGCACATATGCACTGAGACATAACAGTTTACTTTTTTAAGTCGCTCTGAATAAGATGTAAGTAGGTATGTCATCCAGGTTATGTTTAATATCAATCCTCATCACAGTCGTGTGTTAATTGAGGAAAAAAAAAACATATGGCACCCCCAAAAACGTGGTGCAACATTTAACACAAGTCAAGTCGGGTCAAGTTTATTTATAAAGCACATTTCAAAACAAGCATTGGCCAAAGAGCTGTACAGCAAGTTCAAACAAGTCCAAACAGATTCAATAACTTATATAAAATACAAATAACATAATAAACAATAGCTAAAGCAGTGCAAAAATAAAAATACAAACAAATAAAAGCATCAAAAACAGGTCTGCACAAATCAGACAACACATAATTATTATTTGGGACACCACAGACCTTAGACGGAAGCAAAAGCCATGAAGAAAAGATGAGTCTTCAAGCAGAATTTAAAATATCAAGAGTAGAGGAGGACCTGATAGAAAGTGGCAAACTGTTCCACACTGTAGGGGCCAAAACAGAGAAGGCCTCAATCTCAATCGGCCATGGAATATTTAAGACCTCAGTCTCGACTGTGGAAAATTTAAAAGCAACTGCTTAGATGATCTAAGAGACCTAAAGCCACAGGAGGCCTGAAATATAGTGAGGTGCCAAACCATGTAGTGCTTTAAAGTTGCCATATATAGTGAAAAACTTTTGATGCAGTATATAAACATTGTGAAAGTTTCAAAACATGCTGTTCACTCTACTGTCTATACAGTACATGTATAAAAGCTGCAGCAATACACCAGCTTGAATTCGCTGTTTTTGTGATGTCACAAAAACCAACACTTTTACAGTTATCCACAGATTCAGCCTGCAGCAGTTTAGCCTCACTCATTCAAGCTGAAGTTATAAGGAGTGTTTTTTGAATGCAGCGCAATGCAGAACAGCCAATAAGAACAGAGAATATTTACATATTTTACTTTTAAAGTAACAAAAACAGCTTGTTATTTTCTAAACAGAGGGCATCTAAGGGATATACAGAGTGTGGAAAACTATTATTAATTATTATTAACTATTATTATTAACCATTATTAATCAATTATATTTGTTTTTGGTACATAAATCCCACACAAACAATAAAGTACAAGAAAAAAAAAATGTGTATATATATATATATATATATATATATATATATATATATATATATATATATATATATATATATATATATACACACATACATACATACATATATACACATACATACATACATACATATATACATATATATGAACATAGCTGTCGTCGTATCTCCGAAATGAGAACTTTACAGGAGAAGGAAAAAACACACTCTATTTTAAATGTCAGTCAATGGAACCAGAATTTTTCCAAGGGATTTTGGGCCATTTCTGTTGGTCCAGTCATCATAAAATTTGCACACAATGTAAAGGACAATGGATACTTTCAAGTTACGTCAAAAACTGCAAAAAGACAAAAATGGAGATACGAGTGTTTGTTCTAACAGCAGCAATATATATGTACATACTCACTTTATTTAAATTTAAGAGGTAGCCAGTGAGAGGCCAGTATTGGGGAAATACTTTCTTCTTCCTGGTCAGTCAGAACCCCTGCAGCTGCATTCTGATCCAGTCAGAGATGAGAAATTGATGACTGACTGATTGTTATGAAAAGCGGCAGTTAATACATACAGATGCAACACAGTGTTAGCTATACACTGTACTGTAAACCGTATCACATTAACTACAGGACAGTAAACAATAAAACAGAGCAAATATACAGTCCTTTAAGAATTGCTCAACAGTGTAAACATAATTCTTAGCTGCTGTTAACACTGACGAGTAGAAACAACGTGAACAATAGAAGGAGGCCTGATCATATGACGGGGAATGTAATATCTATTCATGTGCTCTGCTGCATATATTCATTTCATACATGTAACACTATTCACAGAAAGCTGCATTTACAGAAATGGATTTCACACTAACCTCTGCACTCACACAGAGGAGAAACACTCTGCCAGAACACTCTGCTGGCTCACTTTGAATGTCCTCTCTGCCCAGCCGTTTTTTTTTGCCCCAGACTGTTTTTGATGTTACTGTACTGTTTGGTGGGGGTTCTATTTTTGGCAGGTGAGGGGTGATTCGGGGGGAGAGGAGGGAGGGGTGTGTGTGTGTGTGTGAGTGTGTGTGTGTGTGTGTGTGTATCGTGCCTAGTCCAGCCTGGCTGTCTCATCAGATCTGTGTCATCACTCCAGCTGTGTTAAGTGCATTTCCAGCCTCTGCTCCCACACTGGCCCCGGTGGCTCAGACTAAACTCAACAGCACTGCAATCTCTAATCTAAAAGCTCTCTCTCTGACTCTGCCTCTACCTCTCTCTCTCTCCACTGCTCCCTCTTTCCTTCTCTCTACTGCTCTCTCTCTTTCTCTCTCTCCACTGCTCTCTCTGACTCTACCTTTACCTCTCTCTCTCTCTCTCTCTCTCTCTACTGCTCTCTCTCTTTCTTTGCTGTTCTCTCTGACTCTACCTCTACTTCTACCTCTCTCTCTCTACTGTTCTCTCTCTACTGCTCTCTCTTTCTCTCTACATCTCTGTCTCTCTCCACTGTTCTCTCTGACTCTACCTCTACCTCTCCTTCTCTCTTTCTCTACTGTTCTCTCTCTACCTCTCTCTACCTCTCTTTCTCTAATTTTACCCCCTCTCTCCCTACTTGCTTTCTTTTTCAAAGAAACTCTCTCTCTCTCTCTCTCTCTCTCTCTCTCTCTCTCTCTCTTATTCTGCTCCTCTCCTCCACTATCTTTCTCTCTCTTGAACTACCTTCCTTCTCTCCCTCCCTCTCTCTCTCTCTCTCTTTCTCTCTCCCTCTCTTTTTCTCTGTCTCTCTTCCTCATCCTTCATAGAGTTTCTATAGACCATTCTTTCTTTCTTTCTTTCTTTCTTTCTTTCTTTCTTTCTTTCTTTCTTTCTCCCATGCATCTTTTTCACGCTTTTAGTTACTCTCCCTCCATCCCCCCACTCCCTCACTCCTTCTCTCTTTCTCTCTGTATCTCTCTCTCTCTCTGTCCCCCCTTGTTGTTCTCGCTCTCTCTCCCTCTCTTTCTCTCTCTTTCTTGCAGACCTTTCTTCGTCATCCTTTTTGAAGTTTCTTTCTTTCTTTCTTTCTTTCTTTCTTTCTTTCTTTCTTTCTTTCTTTCTCATATGCATTTTTTCACACTTTTGGTTGCTCTCCCTTTCGTCTCCCCCCCTCCCCCCTGCCTCTCTCACTCTCTCACTCTCTGTCTCTCTGTCTCTCCCTCTCTCTCTGTCTCTCCCTATCTCTCTCTCTCTCTGCTCCGTGCCTTGTCGGAGAGGTGGTTAGGTTGAACTCGTGTTGCTGATCGATGAAGCAAAGAATCCATTTGCTTTCTTTTCTGTTTTCTTTTCAAAGAACATTGACTCACTATCCTCTTCACCCACACCGGGGCTTTTTTTCAAGTGCGGAAATCCAGATGAGTTTTTGTGTTCTTTGTTGTGTGTGGAATTGATACGATTTTAATTAACAACTCCTGCTTCACTCTGTATGTTTTCTCTTTCTGAGCATAAGCCAGTGAAAATATACCACGTTAACGACTACGGACATGGTTATGCTTGTATTGTTTGCATGTCAATGTGTGTTGCACATTTTACCAAACGAAGGTTTGTTTTTTAGGATTGTTTTTTATCAGCGGGCCAAAAACACATGAATCAACCTCATTTCCAAAGCTGATGGACAAACGTTCAAAGAAAAAAGCTCGTACTGAAATAGTTGTGCTTTTTCATGCAGCCTTTCAAGCAGACTTGACTTGTTTGCCTCAGACTCCATTTGCTGGGCCTGTGTTTTGCTTTGTGCCTGTTCCAGAAAGGCAGAGGGGTATTGATGTTGCAGATCAGCTCCAGATTGCTCCGCGGCCGGGCTGCTTTCATAACTTTCGGCCGCTGTGATATTATTTCCGATAACCCCCCCTCCAGACTCGATGTTTTACTTATGGAGTACTTCTTCTTCTGGCAGGAAAACGGCCGCTGTGTTAGGGAAGGTTTTTCCATTTATTTCTGGGCCCCACTGAGAATTAGATGGGTGGCAGATTATGAAGAGCGAGCCTTTTAATAACATTTAGATCAGGATATTGATCCTCCACTGTTATGGAAGGACCTTTTTCAGGGCAGAATGCAGTTGGCTGAGAGCCAGAGTGACAGATCTTTACTTTCACTCCATCCTCAGCCTCTTAGTCTCTTTCAGAGTTACTTTGTGTCCCTGAAGCACCATTATATGACTCTCTATTACACTTACTGCAAAGATGTTGCACTTACACACTGTGAAAAACTAAATATTTCATGAAATTATCCAAGGTTAGGTCTGAAATCATGTGCTATGTACTGTATAGTGCACTGTTTTGGGGGTCTGTTTTGGTGATTGAAAACAATCCAGTGCACAATGCCGAATATAGTATATCGCTGCTGTCGGAAACAAAACCTCGTATCTCCAAAATGAGAACTTTACAGGAAAAGGAAAAAACTTACTTTACTTTGAATGGAAGGCAATGGAACCAGACACATTTCCAAGTAATTTTGGACCGTTTCTTTTGGCCCATTCATCATGAAATTTACAAACAAGGTAAAGGGCGAAAGATATTTTTAGATTATGTCAAAAACTGAAAAATGACAAAAATGGAGAAACAGGTTTTGTTCCAACAGCAGCGATATGTAATAGTGTACGGGCAATGGCTTTGACTGAAATGGATCCCTATTTGAGTTTTAGGGCACTGTTACATATGTTGGCTGGTATTCTCTTAGCGTCTGAATCATAAAATGGAATTCCAGCTTGATTTTGACAGCACTATTGTTTTTACAGCAGGGGCTTCTCTACTTTTCTTTGTTTTACCCCTCATTGCTCACTCAACTTTTTCACAGACAGATCCAATAATGCGTTTATTTAATCTGAAAAATATTTTCTTTGAATACATCTAAATATTCCATATCAGCAATATTCAAGTCAAATTCCTTTCTGCCAGCAGAATAGCCACTAAGAGGGCCTGCAGAAAGAAGCTACTGTGAAAGTTGTTGATTTTGAACTTTTCCCTTTATCCTGTATCAATTTTGGTGACACTTTATTTGGATAGTGCACTTTGGATGTTTTGTAGATACTTAATGTACTTTTAAATTTCATTCAACTAAATACTTAATTTACTGTAATTTTCTTTAATCCAAAACCTAAACCCAGTCCTCACCCTGCCCTAATCCTGGTCCAAATCTTAACCCTAATCCCACCACGGTGTAGAACCAAGTGAATTTCAACAGATAGTTTAACAATTTAAAAGTGTATGATCTGTAGTGTACTATCCAAATAAAGTGAGACCCATTTTTTGTTGCAGTCTACACAGTGTCACATCCTACAAACTTGACCACATTCATATACCATCAGCAATCATGCCAGCTAGCAATCATGTTCTGATATGTGTAAAATGTAAAAAATGCAGTAACACGTTTTAAGATCTGCTTCATAATGATCACTAAACTATTACCAAGCAATTAACAATACAAAATATAAACATTATTGCTTACTAATAGTTAATTAACTGTTAATAAGCAGACATTAAACTAGTGTTACCAACAAATGCATGAATGCATTTTAAAAATTCATAAAAATTAGTAAAAGGCCCCCAAAAAACAGAAAACTGTATTTGAGTCGTGCTGAAAAAATTCAGTAATCGAGCCAAAGTGACAAACCTCTCATTTCACTCTGTCCTCAGTCTATTATTCTCTTCCAGACAAACTTCTTGTTCTCATGTAAATGTTAGATTTTTCCTGAACAGTTGAAATAGTGGTCAGTTTTTTTTTTTCCTGGCCCTCATGTGCATTTCAACAGCTATCGCACAATCTAGCGATCAGTTTGGCCGTCCCATCGAAGTTATTTGTTTTTTAATTGGCGCTGTTGTTTTAGAGCCGTGTCCCAGTAGCCCTGTTCCGCCTCACTAGGATTTACTGTACGTTCCCATGTTTCGGGCGGCAAAGAAAAACACAAGCTCTTGGCAGCGAGCAGGCTTCTCCACGGCCCGTGTTCATGACTTACAGTCTGGGAAGGTGTCCGCGAGGCAGTACATCTCAAAACGGCTCCTGAACCTCAAATCAAGACCAACTGGTAGCACTTCAGGCTGTGGATGATAATGTGTGTGAACTAGCAGTGATCTTTCTCGCTATTGGCTGGAGGAGGGGGTTTATTTTAAGGTGTACCCATTGGATCCCATTATGTATAATAAAACGGTATCGTGGATGGGATCGGGATTTAAGACTTGGACCCCCGTTCCATTAATCACATTAAGAGTTTGTGAATATTTCAAACATGCAGGATACTGTTAGGATATTTGATCATTGCTTGTGTAGAAAGAGAGGCTCTTGTCTTCCCCAGTCGAGAAACATGACTAAGTTCTTGGGAGTTTCCAACAGATGTGATCCATTGCAGTGCTTTGACATGGCGACGTTAGCAGTCGCTCTCTGCGGAATGAGTTATTGAAAGCGTTTCGTTTTAGAACGTAACACACCACGGCCAACATAAACCATTTTTAGAGCACCGTGGTCCAACGGCTGAACTAATAGCGCAGTAATCATAGGGCTGTGAGTTCAAATCCCAGGTGGGACCCGCTGCCGCTTTGACCTCCGTCTCTTTTCCGCGGCTTGCCTGAGAAAACACCCTTGTGTAAAAGCATAAGTCTTTGGAATATGAAATGTGTCTGTTGCCTTCGATAAACATGTCATGCCAATGATTGAATGCAAATGTGGGATTCCAGGAAATTAAAGG
The DNA here is from genome assembly GCF_904425465.1 of Colossoma macropomum. Taxonomy (NCBI): domain Eukaryota; kingdom Metazoa; phylum Chordata; class Actinopteri; order Characiformes; family Serrasalmidae; genus Colossoma; species Colossoma macropomum. The sequence continues at coordinate 11,045,118 of NW_023494805.1, forward strand.
CAGAGCTGTGTGGTCCGCTCACCGTGCTCTGAATGTTTTGACAGCTCAATCTGGTCTTCCTGGTTGTGACCATGTACAAGATGGTGAAACACTCCACCTCGGTGAAGCCCGACTCCAGCCGCTTGGAAAGCATCAGGTGAGTTTGCTTCTTTTACGTTTGTACTGTTCTTTCTTTTGTCCACCAAATTAGTCACCCTTCCTATTTGTTCCAAGATACATTTAGGCCTCGTTTTTTTATTCCACCCCATTTTCCATTTCATTCCACCGCACTTTGATTGCCATCTTAATTGCTTTTGCTTGCGACGTTCCGTATGGTCACGCTTTATGCCAAATGTCCACAATTGTAATAATTACAACGTGACAATTACTTTATATTAACTCAAATTAGTTTTATGGAAATGGATGTGTAATTTATGTCAAAAGTACGCAAGGCAGCGTTCCGGGTCAAAGGCTGAGGACGGGGTAAAGGTTGCATTCAAGCCAAATGTTAGCAGAGCTGCTAATTTGACTTTACGGCTATAATTAGGAAAACCATTAACCTCTGCACAGAGCGGTTAAGTTGTTCACTCGTTTTAGCATCACATGAGTGGTGTCACAGCCTCTTGTAAACACTGTCCTTGAAAAGCACGAACATATTTTAGAACTGTCATTGCGTTACGGCTCACGTTAAAACAGAGACGTTTTATAGGACACGCAGTCATAACTGCGCGCCGAGTAACAGGAGACGGACTCAAAAGAAAACGCTTCCCATGTCATGTAGCTGTAGCAGGCCACCATCCGTCCTGTCTAGCAAATGTGTCATTCGATCCATGTGAAGAGTTCCGGGAATCTCTGGAGAGAGAGGGAGAAAAAGTGCAGCATGCACACTCTCTCAAAACCCAGCCGGAGTGGAGTGAAATTCTGTCATCTAGAAATGCTCTCTGGGCATTCTTATCAAATTTCTCAGCCTGGGTTCCGAGTGGATTTGTGTCTGTGTTATTTATGGATCTTCTCAGGGCATTTAGCTATTGTGCTAATAAAACACGGACTGAAGCATGATTGCAGCAGTAGCGATTGTTTTTTGTGGTGCCAGTTTATGGCAAAACAGCTCCGTTCTTGCATTCATTCTGTCTTCTATCCAGGCAAATTATTTTCTCCTTATGTTTATTCCAGAGTCTTTGTTTTTGTAACATGTTCTTACATAGTAATAAATGTAGTAATTGTGGTAAATGTAATAAAGCATTGATATTTATGTTCTGCATTTTTACTCTGCCTGTCAACATTTTTTTGTCCTGCCTTCTTAGCTGGCAACTTGGTCTCTCATTGATTCCAGAGTTCTTACGTAGTAATAAATGTAGTAATTGTGGTAAATGTGATAAACTATTGCATTTTACTCTGCCTATCAATATTTAAGGACATCTTGCCTTTTTAGCAGGCAACATCTTCTCATTTATTTCATATTTGTTCCAGAGCTGTTTATTTCATGACATATAACATATATTACATATTACTATTGTCATAGTAATACTATTGTCGTAGTAAGTGTAGTAAATCATTGAGCTTTGCATTCTGCAATTTTACTCTTCTTCTCAAAGGTTTAGTAATATCTTTTTTTCTGCTATTATCTACTGCAGGGTTATTGTTTTTTTATAAGATGTTCTTACATAGTAATAAATGTAGTAATTGTGCTAAATGTAATAAATCATTGAAATTTACATTATGCCTTTTTTACTCTATCAACATTTTAAGGGTGTCTTGACATCTTAGCAGGCAGCTTCTTCTCATATTTATTCCATATTTATATTTTTAACATGTTATTACATAGTAATAAATGTAGTAAGTGTAGTAAATCATTGAACTTTGCATTCTGCAATTTTACTCTTCTCAAAAGTTTAAGATTATCTTGCTGTTTTATTTCTCCTTTTTTTATTGCAGATTGTTTATTTTTATACATTTTATACATTATTTCTTACATAGTAATAACTGTAGTAATTGTAGGAAACGTTGAAAATCGTTTGCATTATGCAGTTTTACTCCACCTGTCCAAAGTTGTGGACACACTGCCTCTTTAGAAATGTAAAATTTCTTGCTTTCACTTTTTAATTAAGTAAGAACAAATACCGGCAAAGAAATTGTTAACATAAAATGGCTAATTTGCTAATCCTTTGGTAAACTTAGCAGATTCATGTTAATCTAAGTGTCTTCCTTGGTGTTAAACTTTTGTTAAAAGCACACACTGAAACCCCATTTTAACCAAAGGTGATGAAGATGTTATTCCAATTACAAACAGCATCATCACAAATATTCACGTGTGATATTGTTTTCCTCTAAATAAACCTGCGTATGCTTTAATGTGTTGTTGCAAACGCTGACAGACAGTGTCCATGTGTTGTGCATGTAACGTGTGTATAAGACAGTAAGGCTGATTTGACTCTTTCTCAGGTCCTGGGTGCTGGGTGCATTCGCCCTGCTGTGTCTTCTCGGTCTGACGTGGTCATTTGGGTTGTTCTTCCTGAACGAGTCATCTATGATGGCTTACCTCTTCGCCATCTTCAACACCCTGCAAGGGCTGTTCATCTTTATCTTCCACTGCCTGCTGCAGAAGAAGGTAAGGACATATTCAGCACTCCTTCACAGAGCTTGAAATGTCTGTGCAAACCAAATAGGACCACAGTGTCTACATCTGGTGCCGGACCGGTTCACTTTTTCTTCCTCCGATATCACCCAGGCTCGAATCAGGTTTTCAGATTTTACATTACCATCTCCCAGTTTTAAGCAGTCCTGGTATGCATTTACTGGAGGTGTAAATATCTGACTTCATTTAAACTATAAGACAGTTATGAATTATCAATAACGGCCTAAAAATTTTACACAAGGCTTTTTTTATTATTATTTATACTTGTGAAAATAGCCTGAAAATATTATTCTGGCCAAGAAAATAATTCATAATTTATACAGAATGTTACTATAATCATTTAGCTCACTTAGTTTAATATAAATTTCCAAAATTGATGCCTCTGATTCACCACCTTCATCTAGGCACTGATTGATGAATAAAATTTGTTAAAGAGGAATTTAAATTTATTTATCAACAATTTGATGATGACTGTCATTGTCACTACGTTGTATTTTAACTATCATTAGGAATGTCCAGTTAAATTCAGGTGGTGGTTGAGTGGACAGAATTTTGGAGGCTGCTGTCAGGTTCAGACAAAAAAGTCAGGCCCTAATTAAAACTCTATTCCTTTGTGAAACTTATGCCATTCAGTTTGCTCCCATTTCATGTAGACATTTAGGACGGGGGGTCTGCTAATGCAGCTAAATGATCACCGCAGTCCGGGGATGCTGTTTTCTGGCTTTATTGTTTATTTGTCTAATTAAATTAAGTTGCAATCAAGCTTATGGCTGGTGATTAGCTGTCGTGATTGGGGAAATAACATTAGCCTCTGGGGACTATTAGCGAGTCGCTTACATATAATGATCAAGCGCTAACGTCAGTGATGCGTGGGGTGTGCTTTCACATTTAAAGACATTTCTTGCGCTATCTGTGAAGCTGAACTTTGATATGTACTTCTAGATTATTTACCAGACAGTATAAATAAAAGAAACTTGACGTTACAATGACTGCCGTGTTGCCGGCGGTGATGCGTAAATTAGCTGAGATCCGCCTGGGGGGGAAACTTTACGTCACCATTACTCAGTGTTATCCTTTCCTCTGTTTAATGTTTCAATTCATCAATGGTGTCAAAACAAGTGTTTGCCTGTCTGCTCCATTAGCTGTGTCCTCTCGAGGGTGAAATGAGTGTTTTTTGATGCTGGGCTGATATTGCACGGCTTCCTAAAAGACGCACCCTCTGGTAAGTGTTCAAGAAATGTCTGTGATCGCCAACAGCCTTCGCCGCCCTCGCTTTCTGTCTGTTGTCACAAAGCAAAAGAAACATCAGAACAGAACAATAATCATATACTCTAGTCTTTCGGTATCACTGGCCATTATCATGAGCTCTTGTCATAACCACAATGCTGCAGCTTGTCCCACACAAATGTAAACTCCTTGTTTATAATATCCTGCAATGTCCTCATAACGAATAGCGCACTTCCCCTCGAATGAACACAATGCAATCATGTGAGATGAGTTGTTCTCCTAAAAGGCCATTGTGTTCCAAAGAACTGACGTGCAGTTTGTCTCTGCAGGTGCGGAAAGAGTACAGCAAGTGTTTCCGTCAGTCTCAGTGCTGCGGGGGTCTACCATCCGAGGGGTCTCACAGCACAGGCAAAACTTCCACATCCCGCTCCACCGCCCGATACTCATCTGCTACTCAGGTGACACACCTAACATTGTCATAATTTATCAGTTATTACTGTCATTTTGATACACATTCAAGTTGCATTACATTGTTATTCAAATGTAATTACAAAATTATACATAGTGAATACAATTTGCATTCAGTTTACATACTGTATTATATTTGATTTTACACTTTCTGGTTATTGTGATGGCAAAAAATGAAAACCCATGGCAAAAACAAGACAATGCACAACAATATATTTGCATCGAATTGAAGTCATAATAAAATATCTCCTCTTCTACTTACAAATACAAATGTGGTATAGATTGAGAGTATAGAACCTGTACATTCTGCAGAATATCTCGTCTTGTTTAACTGAGCCATGAGTGGGAGATGAGTAATATAAAAATGACAGCATGCTTTTGTTATTGCTGGCTATAGCAATGGCTTAAAAAGAATTACAGCATGAATACATACATTTGTAGTCTTTTTCTTTCAGGCATGTCGGTTTTGACAAATATCAGCATAAAGGGTTGCCTGGCATATTATCACTCACAGAGGTGAACAAACACGCACAATCAAAAAGAGCTTATTGTATGGAGCTGATGCATAGAATCCTCAAATACTCTCACTTAAGAAAAAGATAAGCAACACATGAAGTACTACGTGAATAATTCTTAGCTAATGTTATGTAAACAAGTTACAACTGCATTCATTAATGTTGTTTTCACCTTAACTGTTGGCTAACAAACATTAACTAATGTATTTGTTAACATTAAATGCACATGAAATTCTAATAATAATGGTTAGCTAATATTAAGCACATATAACAATCACATTAATTGCATTAATGCATATTATTTTCATGTCTTTGTTGACATAATGCACAGATAAATTAACATTCAGTAAGCAGCTTAATTGGCTGTAATAGCACTAAAGCCATAGTGGGTAGTAACTACTCAGTTAAATGTACTCAAGTTACTTATTGTTACTGCAGTGAAATAATGACTGCAGTAAAAGCACCTTATAGAAGTACAAACATATCAAGTAACTTACAGAACTGCAGCGGAGCTTCTTAGAACATCCACCATCAGTACAGGAACGGACGTCTGTACACTCTCAGAAAAAAAGGTATGAAACTCTCACTGGGCCAGTACCCCTCTTGTCACTGGGGATGTCTTAGGACCTTTAGTCAGGGAGCATAAATGTACCATAATCCACTGAAATTATAATTATATATTTTTACTCCACACACCCCGTCTCATCTCCAGGCTTTTTATTTTATTGTTCTGTTTTAAAACATTAGGTTATAAAAAGGTACAAATATGTACTTTTCACCTGGAAAAACTTATTTAAGGTTTACAATTGGACCTTAAAACCACTTTTGTACCTTTGAGGAAACACTTTGTTTGTACCTTGATGAATGAAAAATCTTTATTTTTGGATCTTTTGGTCTAAAATAAAATGCTAAAGCTGTAAAGTGAGAGGAGTAATCAACAGTACACACAGAACAGGAGCTGAACCAATAAAAGAGAATGAAGCCCAAAAAAGTGAATTTTGAAATTTTACTTGAGTACATGTAAGTAGTTATAACCCGCAACTGTTTAAGTGTTATTACAGCCAATTAAGCTATTGTTTAACGCTGCTCATTGAGTCTTAACTCATCTATGCAGTATACATGGCCCAGCATGAGCAAAGAGATGAAAAAACATGAATGAATGCAATTGTTATTTGTTTACTTAATATTAGCTGACCAATATTAACATAGTATATCATGGTTTTAATGTTAACAAATACATGAATATTAGATACTCAACATAATGTGAAAACAACACCAATTTATCTTCTTGTTACCTGTTTACTTCATATTAGCTAACTATTATTATTGCAATATTTCATGTGTTGATCATGTTAACAAATGCATTAGTGCTAGTTAGTCAAGACCTATTTTAAAGTGATACCCAAAATAATATTCAGAGTGAAGTACACTAAGATTATATCAATATAGATTTATATACTGGCTATTGTGAGATGTGTTCAAGCAAACATTATGTGACAAGAAAATTCTTCGTTTCTGATATATGAGAGAGATTTCGGGCCCACTCTTGGACTAATCCATGTAATGCCCATGGTGAATCACACTTTTTGTTCTAGGGTTAGGCTTAATCTGGGTCTGGGAAAACTTTCAAGCCAAAGTGTCTTCTGCAAATGTGTGCAGAAGACACTGTTTATTTATGCTCCTCATTATTTGCACTCACAATTTCAGCTCATGCCAGATTTCTTCTCACGGATGCAATTCAGTGAACCCAAATTGTGGATGAAATTTAATTTCTCATCCAGATTAGATCTGATTTTGTCTGCACAACTGGAATGTAGTTGTGCAAACAGTAAAATCTGCTATTTAAATGAGATGGGCTGCAGCTGCTATCATGTACATAATTGTGGTTAGTGGGTTGCCAGCAACAGTAAATCAATTGCAAAAGTGGAATTTATTTTTTATCTGCAGACGCTAAATGAACTGCTCTGAATGGCACTCTTAGGGAATCAGGGCCTTTTTGTCATGGTTGGAATATCAGTGTCATCGGTGTGAATCCACTTCACAGCTGTAGTTCTCTTACTGCAGTTAATTAGCAGCCACATCATTTTAAAACCCCACGTGAAAAAAAAGTTTCCTGTCAAACCTCGGATTCTGCCGAATATAGCCCAGCATGTTTCGCATTACACTGCATTATTAATATCTTCTCATCCTCCGTAATGACACTATAAAGCGAATATTGTTATTGCTTTTTGCCAAAGTAGCGCTTCTAGCAATTACTTGTTACCACAGATGTTAATAAGGCAGCACCATGCTCCGAATATCATCCATAAATATGAATATGAATATGAATTTTTGTAATTCTTTGTGTGTAGTTGGGTTGCGTGTTGAGCTGGAGACGCAGTGATAATAGTAATGATAGATCTTACCTTCCACTGCACGTCACATTATTAGCATGTGCTTTTAACATGCTGTGTGCACCGCTAGCTAATGGGGTGTGTGCGCTGATGTGTGTGTGTGTGTGTGTGTGTGTGCGTGTGTGTGTGGGTGTGTGTGTGTGTTGCCGCAGAGCCGCATCAGGAGGATGTGGAACGACACGGTGAGGAAACAGTCCGAGTCGTCCTTCATCTCCGGAGACATCAACAGCACATCCACGTTAAACCAAGGTGAGGCCGGCGTACTACTGCATGCAGCGAGACAAAGCAAGTGAAAGAAATGAATGTAATGATGAGGTTCTTATGCTCTTCAATGTGGGGATAACATTTTACCTCTTCAATCCCCATCGTCCCATTGTCAAATGAATACTTGGCAATTGTTATATGAATAAAAAACAATGAATAAATAAATACTTATGGCACTTAACCCTTAAAAGCATTCATCAAATCGCTAGCAACCCATGAACTCATTCTCCCCACTGCTTCAGTTTTTAAGATAAAAAAAAAGAAAAATGAAAAGAAAAAAAAACATGTATCTCCATTTTTTGAGGTTTTTACTTTTCTACATCAGATTTCTACGGCAGTTTTTCTTTGGACAGTGACTATCTATCTATCTATCTATCTATCTATCTGTCTATATATATATACATATATGTATATATATATATATATATATATATATATATATGTATATTGATGTGTGTATATGTGTGTGTTAGAGACCACTCTTTGTTTCATAACAGCCCTTAAGTACAAGATATTATTTTTGTCAGTGTTGGAAAAAAACAATCTTTCAATATTTCATATTTGAGAGAAAATGAAGCTCTACAATTCAATAATCACTTCAATACTATGGGTTTGAGAGGATGTGTAGCTAATTAGAAGTTCTTACTGAGAAAAGGAAATGGACAAAAACACAAAACTAGAACATGAAACTGGACATCTGGGATGCAGAATAAGATTTTATGGACTGATGAGTCTAAATTTATACTTAGGTTTGCTAGAGTTGAGCGTGAGCAGAAAGTACAACCATCTTTTAAGACTGAACTTTGGAGATATAAAAAATATACCCACAGATTTCTTTATAAACCTGAAGTTCAAGTCTCCTGAAAAGAGTGGAAGCTGTAATAAAGGTAAAAAGTATACTCAATAAATACTGAAAAATTATATGTAGTTGTTAAGACTTCTGTGTAATTTTCTGTTAATACATTTTCTGTTTTTTTGTCTGACACTGACAAATAAATAACTTGTACTTTATGGCTGATTTGACTTGAAATTACATAAATGAAGGGCGGTGTGTGACTTTTGCACAGTACTGTACATTATTGCCAAAAATGCACTTACGCTGTCATGGAAGATCAATATGTGTTAGATGTTTTTACTTTCATATAAAAAACGTCATAACATTGCTTTTATTAGTTTATTTATTTTTAATGTATTATTGTTATTATTATTATTATTATCATTATTATTATTATTATTATTAGTAGTAGTAGTAGTAGTATTATTATTGTTATTTTAACAAACTGTTAGTCACAGTTAACTTGTGGCCATTTCCACCTGCTAGCTAGGTCTCCAGTATTGCATCATGCTACCAAGCTTGGAGGCTGAAGATTAGGACGTGCCTCCTTCGATCATATGAAGTGCAATGGCATCCTTTCAAATTGCCACTAATGCAGCATCATTGGACAGCTAAACATGCTTGGAGGAGAACAATAACTGGCAATTCTGTTAGATCAGCTAACATATGCCTGCATTGGTTGGCATCATGCTGAGTGATGGTGCGGAGAAGTAGGGCCATCCTACTTGCCCCAGTGAGTGAGGCCTATTAGTTATATGAAATTTACCAGCTGCTCTTACATTACATAAACAATTTTAATGAATGGAACAATTAAAAATGTAAAATTACTGTAAATTTACCATTTCAGATACAAAGTTTGGGACAGGTCAATAATACCCTGCTGTCTCTATGTACGATTAGCATACATGCAGGCATTTAAGGGTTAAATGCATAAATAAATATTTATTGTGTTGGTCAGTGATTGTTCCAGTGATGTAACCTAGAGACATTCACATGACAGTTACATGTGTTAATCTCGTTCTGTTCTGCTCAGTCCTGCTCCGAAACAAAAAGCACTCTGTGTACGATTTTACAGAATGAGCTCCTGAAAATGTTAGATTTTTTTTTATCTCACCTTGTAACCTAACAACGTCGAAACATGCCAGAAAGCGCAAAAAGCTCAAAACCATCAACAAACGCTGGAGACAAAACTCTTCATCTGATCAGTCTGGCATTCGCAGCGCTGCTTTCAGTTCCCCCACTGAAAAAGCTGTACTACCACCTGTCAGATTTTAAAAATGGACTGATCAATTATTTAGACTGAGCAAGAGTGTTGCTGATGAGAAGATGATGTTCAACTCTGCGCGACCCCCCGACTCGCAGCCCGCTGCTAGCAGAGCCTCTGAGTCACACACTGGCCCTTAAAACGGCCCACCAGGTATCGCTCACGCTCGGCTGATGGCAAAAGTTTGTCAGTCCTTTTCAAAAGTTCGGGCAGATCTGACGGCTGCTCCCTCGACAGAGGCTGAGAGTGTTTGCGTAATCGGTCCCTCAATCACTCGAAGGCGTTCGGAAGCACACAAAAGGCTCCTGTGTGTCGATGTCACAAGAAGAATGAGGTTGTGGAGCGTGAGAAACAGGGTTGTAAACACAGTGTGGAAGGATATTCTATCATGTTTTATGCAAATTGAACTTTGACGGATGAATGTCAAGCATTTTGCCCGACGTCACTGAATGCTCCACTCTGATTGGCTAGTGAGCAGCCAATATTTCTTGATTATTTCATGACCTCTGAATAATGACCTCTGAAGTACATCTTATCTTATCAAATTACTGTGAATCTAGTTATGTGAAAATGTGGCCCACTGAGATTTTACGATTGTTTGCTGTTTGCAAATTATGCTAATTAAGAGGTAGCCTTCGTTAGCTGTCTGTCAAGCTTAGTAGCGCAGTAATACCATATTCATAAAAAAGAGATTAATAATGTTGAAGTCGCCCTGACAATGCCAGTGCATGCAAAACAAACAAATCTTTTGTCCATTAATGTAAATGACCATTTAAAGGGCCAATATCATGAATAACCATATTTTCCTTGGTTTTTTAAATAAGGATACACTCTTAGCAAAATAAAGGAGAAAAGTTGTTTGACTCTAGAATCATTTAAAAACAACAATATAGAACTGTTTCCATCATAGAGAAGAAGCAGCAAAGATCCATTTAAAGAGTCCTTGAAGAACCAACTTTTTAAGAACGTATTTTGTTGCTGTAAAAAATTAATAATAATAATTTTAGCGGTTTTTAGTTTTGTACTGAATTTGAGTTCAGCAGCTGCTCATTACATTGTGTGAAAATTTCATCATGTATAAACCAATAGAAATGCTCCTAAATTGCTTGTAATAAAATTATTTAATGTTAATTTACATTTAAAGTAAAGAACATTTTTGCCGTCTCCTGTAAAGTTATTTTTGAGATACTTGTTTTTCTTTTGAAAGCAATGATATATGGATGTAATTTGTAAACATTCTTAAAATTTCAAAACATACCACTTACTATGCAAACTTAGCAGCAAAAACAGTTTTGAATTTTGTGATGTCATGAAAAATCTGTTCAGCCTAAGCAATTCAAACCCAACCATTTATATAAACGTTATGAAGAATGCTTTTTGGATATGACACGGAGCAGCCAATTACAGCAGAGGTCAATTACATAATTTAGTCCTATAGGCACAGTGACAAAAACAGCCTGTTTAATTCTAAGGGATAAAGAGAGGTTGGAAAATGGTCATGTAAAAATGATTTATGACTGGTTTTGGTACATAAGCCTAAACAAAACAAAAATGTAGGATATGGACCCTTAAATCACAATTATGATAGATTGCGTCCTCGCCTCCGAGCCAAGAATCGCTGCAATTGGCAGAGTTTTGGAGTTCAGCTTTTTAATAATACTTAAACACGTTGCAAATGTAGCGGTAATGTGCGTATTTATCACAGTCTCTGAGACAGCTGTGCTACTATTGGCTCCGTTTCTGATCGGGCCTTGAAGCCATTCTGCTTAAACGTTGCCATTCCTTTATAGAGGACATGTTTTCTCAATAGCAGGTGTTTATCACTGTAAGCGTGTGAAGAAGAGGAACATGGTCATCATCATCTGTGGTCAATTTAGTTTACTTACATCAACAGGATCCCATCATAAACCCTTATTCCCTCTGTGTTGACCTTGACACACTTGTAGTTCTAAAAAGAACGCACAAATATATCGTGTGAAATGCTGAAAACAACACAGTGGGTCAGATGTATGAGAACAAGCCCAGCGCAGAAATGTGCCTTGATGGGTACGCAGGGTTCGCACACAATGCAGCTGAATTTAATATTCAATTTGCTAAAACTACAGCTTTTCAATGCAAACTGCACAAAGCCCCGCCCACTTACTACATTTTAAGGTTTTGTAGCTGCGTATTTTGTGGTGCGGCTTCTCACATATTTACATCTATTCCTCAGAGTTTAAACAGTGTTATTCTGAAGGTAAACATTGGCTCAGCATGTGTTTCAGGCTTGCGCCTGCATCCAAGCACTGTCTCTGCAGCTGCTGTTAAATGAAGACAGTTAAATAAAGAAAAACACGTCTTTTGACACCCTAATGCAAATAAACGTGATTTTAAAAGGCAGATGAAACTTGACGGAAAACCAGTCAGTTGCTCAAATGTTTGCGCGGCCCTCATGTAAATGCATGAAAAAATAAAGGGCATTTACGTTTTTCCTCACTGTAAAAAAAGCAGCAGGAGCAACAGACAAAACCTATTAATGATGGCAAAAATCAGTCATTCAACTTCTTAGAAATACTGTCTTTTACTATAATTCAACAGTTTCATTAATTCAACTAGTCATTCTGATATACAGTTTTCACCTTATTAGCAACAACTATTAAAATAAACACAAATATCTGTGAAATTAGGGTGATCATTTGTTTTTATGATTTTGCATTCTCTCCAAATTAACAGCAGTGCTAAAATATGGCATATGTATGGTTTATTTACAAGCATTTAAACTACAAAAACAGGTACTGACCATAAAATTTTACAGTACTTTGACAGTGATTTTTTTTCTTTCTTTTTTTTTGTCTTTTTACACTGCATGCACACGACCTGTAAATTGCATGTTTAGGCTCATGCACCAGTTTCATACCAAACATACAGATAGACTGTGCACAATTTGTGCCTGACACTGGCCAGGAAATTGGGTACATTGAAACCAAAGTGTAGCATATTCTATATAAAGGATAAAGAAAGAATGTAAGAAATTTGGCTAACAGTCTTTTTTGTAGGGTGGTGTTCATAAGGCTACATAAACATTTATCAACACTTAATTCAATAGGCATCGTTTGTCATACTGTTTGCATTTGCTAACTTTGATGTCAACTTGACATAAAGTCTATGATTTCTTTTTAACTTTAAATTGAATCATGATTCTTTCTGGTGTGAAATGACACAGCTTGCCAGGCTGGTTGAACCATAGTGAGCATTTTGTGATCCTTAGCATTTAAGAATTATGTCATGTCATCAGCATTACATCACTGTGATGCACAAAGTCACTTAACATTTGACCCCAAAAATGCTGTGACACAACCCAATGTTGATGTCACCTGACATAGGTTTCATGTCATATTGACATCAAAGCTGACAAAAGCAGTCTTTATGACGGACGACCCCTGTTGGGATTAGAAATGCTAATGTGGGTTTATGTCTGTTGTCATGATGAGCTTATGTGTCATGTAGCCCGAACACTGTTCACACTGAAATTTGCATTGATTGTCTTCAGTATTCTGTGGTTGAACATTCATGTGTTCGTGTTTATTCTAGTCATCATTTTATTCTTGGTAGATCAAATATAATCCTGCTTTATAATTAGATGTTGGCAGGAAAACACTTTTGGAATTGCTGTTTAATCCTGACTGTGTAGGCGGACGGGCACTTTGTACTGCTATCTAAGAATTCCTTCCCTTTTTTAATTCCTTCTCTTTTTTCCCACCTTTCTCTTTTCGTCCTCCTCCCTCCCTCTCCTCCTCCTCCTCCTTTTTCTTTCTTCCTGCAGGAATGACTGGCAACTATCTGTTAACTAACCCCCTCCTCCGAGCACACGACACTAATAACCCCTATAATAACCTCCTGGCTGAAACCATCGTGTGTAACACACCCTCCCCGCCCGTCTTCCACTCACCAGGTGCCCCACGCTCTCCTCTTTCTGCATGGAAACGATGCTGTGGTGCCATGTGTGTGCGTGTTTAGGGGGTCTGGGTGGGGTTTTGTGTGGCTTCCTGCTTATATGGGGTTGGAAAAAACTCTTGGCTTTTTCAACTGAACTGTACTGGGTTTATTTTGTTTTTGCTTTTTTTTCCTCGTGGATCATGAACAGCATTGCAGGTTTTGTTGCAGTAGTTTTTTGCCTCCCTCTTCATCATCTTGTGTTTGCTTCCTTTGAAGTTTATCTTTGGAGACTGTGTCGAATTTTTATTTCAGGAAAATGCTGCATGAGCCCCATTCCACAGTCCCATCTCTCTACATTCTTTTATTTATCCTCTAGTTCTTGGAAAAAAAAAAAAGTTATAATGCCTAAGGCTTTAAATGAGTATTTACAAGTAATTAGTCAGTAACTACTATGCAATACGCAAAACATGCAACAATGCATATATACATATATATTTATATATATATATATATATATATATATATATATATATATATATATATATATATATTCTTTGCCAGAGACATGCTTTCAGTTTTTTAGAGAAATCTGCATGGATATTTTATAATATCAAACACTTTCAGTAGTATTGATTATATTTTATATAACATTAGAAAACATATGAATGCCATTAACACAGTAAGTAGGAATTTTAAGTATTTCAGTGTTTTCTTTTAACAGTTTCCAAACCTCTCTTCCCAATTTTAGCCCATTTTTATTTGCAGTTATGATTCGACATCTAGATTCAACACCTAGTTTGACTTGAATATACATATATATATATATATATATATATATATATATATATATATATATATATATATTGTACACAATGAAACAAAACAGCATTCCTCCAGGGCCATGGTGCAACACAGGAACACAAGTGCAAGACAATACAGTGCAATAAATACGAAAGACTTACAAATAAATACAAAACAGGACACAGGCAGTAACATACTATGACATATTAGCAGTTAGCCTAGCATCTATGAGCATGAGTATTTGGTTGATACAGTGTTCCAGCAGCCAATTTGTAAAGAAAGAAATGGGATATATTTACATATATAGTTAAAATGTAACATGCAGTTTTGCTTTTTTCAGTCCACTTCGATTCTGAACTGGAGTCAGTTTTTTTTTCTTTTTCTTTTTTCATGTCATGTTGCAATTTCCACGCCATGCTCATGCTAATGCACAGATGGGCTGTTATTTTTCTCTTGCCGCCTTGCATTGTTCCCGTGGCCGTAGCGGAGCCGTGACTGGCATTCGCCGAGGGGGGGTTTCTGCATAACGCTCGGCCTTCCCTCAAAAACCCAGCAGAAACAAACAGCTTTAACTGACGCTGAAATGTTCCATCAGCCGACGCTAACCTGACAGTCGCATCTGGCGGCGTCTCGCGATGAAATGATGGAGGGAGAGAGAAATGAAGAGATAGACGGGAGGAAAATAAAGGAGGTCATACGGAGAGAATGGATTTTAGTGAGTCCTGACAGACGGCGATTATGTTGCGGGCGTTTCGGAGTTTTTTTGGACATGCGGAATGTTGCGTATGTGTAATTAAGAGCACTCCTCTGGGCTCTTTGCATTTAGATTGCAAACAGAAAAGACACATGAAAGGAAAAAAAGAAGAAGGAAGAGAAAAAAGAAGCAGGATGCATCTGTGTATGTTTCATAAAGCAGTTTCCATCACGTCACTTGTCACGGACAGGCATGGAGCTAATCACCACTCTGAAAATAAGACATGCATATAGGCTAGCATGAATTTTTCTCACAAGGACAGACAGGGCTATTTTTCACCATGTGATGGAGCATTCACACTGCTCAATGGCTGCTGTCACTCACATCAGTCGTTAATGCACACTCAGGGGACGAAAAACAAGCATGCTAAAGCCTACCAAATTAACTTTGTGCCTTTTTTCAGATGAGTTCATGCCATAACAGAATTATTCAGTCTGCATGCCTTCAATGTGCTCTATGCTGTCTGATCTATGAAAAATTGACTGCAGGGATAAGGAGGATGCGAGCTACTCTCCATCTGTTGAGACTTTGTTTAAGTAAACCACTATTTGTTTAAGCTTTTAAGTGTATTTAGCTATAAAAGTCACCTTAACGTTCATCTGTCATTATTATATATCCAGATTTTGCATAAGTGATGATTTGCAAACTGCCTAGAAATGTCATAACACATTAATTAGCATTGAATAGGGTCCCTACCAAGCCATACTATATTCATAAACAGCTTATATCAATATTTGCAAGATGATATGAGATATTTTATGAAATAAATGAAATTATATTATGGCAGAAGGAAGAAAGAATACATAGACCACCATTAAAAGTTTGGAATCACTATTATATAATCAATTTTATATACAGTAATAACTTGAACAGTGCATTTCTAAATATTACAAACTATTCACCATAAAGCATTTTTGTGTTATATATTTGTGTGTATCTGTGCACAAGAAGTGCATAAAATGATAGACCTTATACTGTAAAAATATCTGTTTCCATTAAATTCATCTGCCTTGAGATTTGATCTCCACTTTTCCACTTATAGTCAATACTAGGTATTTTTTTTGTAACTTAATTCATGATCTTATACCACTTACTCTGCAAGTTTAGAAGCTTCTGTGGCTCAGCTGATGATTCTGAAACTATCTAGCATTTCAAAAACCTATTTACAGATTCTTATGAATTGTTTGCGCTAAATTAACATATTCGATTCACTTTGTCAGCCACCAAATTAACCTTAATATTTTTGAAAACAGTGATTCCAAACATTTGAATGGATCATGAACCATCACCAACACTGCCACAAATATTTACTCATATGAGAATGAATTTCCCTAGTCTTCGATATGTTATGTTGCTGCAGTCCAAAACAAAAAACAAAAAACATGTTAATTGTGTATCACAAACATTTGAGAAACATAGGTGTCCCCAAACTTTTGACTTTCAGCAGTGTACACAGAGTACTTAGGCAGTAGACATTGCAAAGCACATCCAGCCTCGCAGCGTTCTTCTTAACGTCACCGACGACAGCGAAGAAATGAGCAATAATCCTCGAACGCTCGTGTTAACTCAGTATGGGGCCCGAGCAATTTCGGCAGTTCATCGGTCCCACAGAGGAATCACAGGCAGAGATAAGAGGGGCTCGCCCTGTCAGAGAAACTAGCAGGTGGCAAAGCGCTTCTGCCGTTAGTGCGCTAATCAGACAAGAGTTTCATTCACTACGTTTGAGTCACTCATTATATTTGATTAAACCGCTTTCATGTTATTTCAAGTCATTTTAAATGCAGGCTGCAAAATAAATAGGTGCCTTTGACTTTCAAATCTTTGATCTTGAGATACTCAAGAAGGAAAAAGTTGAACGCCTTCTTGCAATAATTTAACAGTTAGCCTCTCCAGCTCAACATCACAGGTTTTGCAGCATATTGTGTCCAGTGATCATTGTGCATTGGGCAGAGTATGTGAGGGTGGGGAAGAGAGGGGCTGCTGTTAGAATTCCAGCCACATCTCCCCAGAGCTTTTACTCAAAGCAACCTGAGGAAGGCTTCCACGCATGCGTACTTAAAGCCCGACTCACTAGCACACTAATGGCCTCTGCAGTAGCTCACAGAGGCCTGAACAAAATGGAAATGTAGCATTTACCCACTGCACTCATGCAGTCCAGAGTATGAAGGGTGTGGTCAATAAAACAATACATAACAACTGGATAAATTGCTTTATCCAAAGCCTCAACCTGTTAATAGGCTGCCACTTTACAGCAGTGCACTAAATTAGAAGTTTACAATAGTGTGCTTTTTTTAAATCTACCACTTTATGATAGTACTCTGCTTTTGAAGTCCATCACTTTACAATAGTACACTATTTTTGAAGTCCATCACTTTAGAGTAATACACTACTTTTAAAATCCACCACTTTACAATAGTACACTACTTTTGAAACCCATCACTTTACAGCAGTACACTACTTTTGAAATCCACCACTTTAAAGTAATACACTACTTTTACAATCCACTACTTAGTACACTACTTTTGAAATCCATCACTTTACAGTAGTACACTACTTTGAAGTTCACCACTTTACAGAAATATGCTACTTTTACAGTCCAACACTTTACAGTAGTGCACTTTTTTTGAAGTCTGTCACTTTACAATATACAATAGTGAACTGCTTTTGAAGACTACTACTTTACAACAAGTCAAGTCAAGTCAAAGTTTCTTTATATAGTGCTTTTTTTACAACCAGTATTGTCAGAAAGCAGCTTTACTGCTGAATTTTTGAAGCTCGCCACTTTACAATAGTGATCTATTTTTGAAGCCTGGAACTTTACACTATTGTATTAGGAGGCCACTATTTTATACTCTTGTTGAGAAGCATACAGGAGAACCTCTACTTCTCTAAATCTTACTATGCACCACTCTCATCCAAACAAAGTAGATTAGCAGGCACAGCATAACTGTAATGCACTGTGGAGACAACACTATGCCCATACACATCTGATAGGTCAACTCAGAGCCTTACACATAGACAGGGCTAAATGCAATAAGTGTAGCTAATAGGCCAATTACCTTGTATAGTCTGGTCTATAAGTTGATGATGGCGATAGGCTAGCACATCAGAGCCTTCGTCTGTGAATAGTTGTCTTTTTCTGAGATATTGTCAGCAGCCGTATCAGAGTAAATAAAGCCACTATTTAAACCCTGTTAAATGGTCAAGGTGATTAGCAGGAGGTTTTCAATGGTGTGTAGGTGTAGGAATCTCACACCCCTCGCAGAATGATGAATAAACCATTTAGTGAAGGAAACTCTTTAGTTGAATCATGGCGCATTCTGTTCCCTATATTAGTGTGCCACATTTCTCCAATGTAGCAAATAGAGAGCAGGGTGCTATTTCGAAAATAACGGTCATTCAAAAGGCATTTCAGTGCTGTTTTTCAAAGCCAAAGGAGATGCAGTCTCAGTCACTGGAACTTTTATGTAAACATGCAAAGAAACACTGTGAACAGCAGCAACTATGCTAAGCCAATTACTGATAACTTAAAGCTAGTCGATTATATCCTAGTTTGAGGTTGTGTTATGATTAATTTTGTTGTTGTTTTAGAGGCTGTTGATTCTGTAGGTACAACCCTGCAGGTACAATCCTGCAGGTGGATGAAGGCCAAACAAAATAGCCAGAATGGCCATGAAAAGGATGAAAAGATGAGAGGATACTTAGACGTAGTCTCCAGAAATGCTACAGGGAGAAGATTAGCTTGATTAATCAAATAAATTAAGGCAATATACTTCAATATTTTGGTTAATATGCTTTAAAAAGGAGTTTGAAATCAAGTATTCCAAAGAAATGTGTTTTACGCCCTTTACTGGATCGATTATGGCTTTGTTAACAAACTGCCGATGTGCTGCCAAATTAATTTAAAGTTGCCTATCAAAATTGTGGCCGTGTGAATTGTGTGGCTGGCTTAACGTGCAATAGATATCAAACCTATTAATGTATATGTGGACAGAGCATCTGAGGCTGAGATTAGGTGGTATCCATTAGTCCATAGGTTCATTATACATGTTGGCATAGCAACATCACTTCCTTTTAGTACAAAACGGTGCAGTGTTTTAATATTTTGCACAGTAGCCAGGCACAATCTTGCATTATTAAGCTGAGCACACTGTGTATGCTTGATCATATTTAGTATTTATTAACTGGGACACAGCGAAGGCCTCTTGAGCAGTGACGCAGTGCCATTGTGGCATGAGCGGTAGGAAGTGACACGTCCACTTGCATTCTACACACATCCGTTAGGCTCTCCAGACAATACCTGTCTGGATTAGAACGATTGCTGATGCATAAACAAGTGCAAAATAATCCTGGCAGTAGCCATGTTTCACTGTCGATCGCTCCTCCTTCCTCACTCTTAGCCCTTTCCCCCCCACCCTCCCTCAGCTGAACTCGTTTGATGTCTGTTTTTAGTTTCTTCTCGCCGTCTACAAAGGAGACGTCTCTTATCTCGACTGCGGCGTGTCACACTACAACACCGATGGATTTTTTTGTTTTTGCTTTTTTCCTCCCCCCCTCCCCCCGTTGCTGCAATCTCACACCCATTTCTGTTCAAATTAGAGCGACTTAAATCCTATCCTATGCAGGGCGTGAAGTGGAGCAGGCAGTCGATACAGCGTGTGGCTTTCTCATCCTGCGCCTCGCTCGCCCTCTCAGCTTTCCTCCCTCCCTCTCTCTCCTCCTCTCATCCTCTCCTGCTTTTTTTTTTCCTTAACATACATTGCCTTTTTCATTCTCCATCACACAGACATGAGGATCCATAAATATGACTGTTTGAAATTCAATCTTTTTTTAAAACACTGCTCTGTGTGCTTTGTAATTGTAACCTGACTGTGGGTCGGTTTCTCACACATGGATTAAGCCTAGTGTTGGGTTAAATTCTGGTGTTACTGATGTTACACTATTAACCCTTAGAAGTCTGGCTAACACTTTACTGAAGAGCAGCGTTCATTAGGCTATATGACACCTCTATAAGCCTTTTATGGCTTTTTCCAATAGGTGTCAGCTGTCAATACATTTGCTGAGGTAAAATATGGATGTTAAAATGGACAAAGGCAGCCTTTAGGGCAACTGACAGTCGAATAAGCCTTTATGAAGGTTTATGTAGGTTTAGGTCAATTTAATGTAATGCTTATGTAGGTGTCCAATAGCCTTATTAATTCTATCTATCTATCTATCTATCTATCTATCTATCTAGTTACATTCACATGCAAAATTTGGGGACCTGTGGTCAAATAACATTTTGTTGCTGTTCTAAGTGAAAATAAACACACCCTCTACATAGAAAACTCTTCTGCACATTTTAATGCACAATTACAGTTTATTTGCTGAATCAAACATATCGGGGAAAAATAAAATGTGGCCTATGTGGCAAATTCTATGCTTCATTTTTTTCAAATATGTTGAACTCAATAAATAAATAGAAATTATGAACTAAACGTTGCAGAAAAATGCCATAGGGACAGATACGTAGAAAATTAGAAGCAATGATCTGATGTTGTATTTCATAACATTTATATTGATAATCTAATTTGCTATGTTTATCTCTTAATGGGTGTTTAATAAAGAAAAGACGAAAGTTAATTTCTTCTTCTTTCTTTATTTAAAGGTAATTATAAAAACTGTCTACTTAATAAGTACTACTTTATAATCATACTATTTGTGGGTAATGAAGTGTTAATGAAGTGTTAATACTGTTGTAATACATTGATTTAGTAATGTAATGAGATAATTTAATACACCTTAGTTATATAATGAATTAATTTCACATTGTCATTCAAAAGTTCATGTCATATTAATAATCATAGGTGTTGCACTTGTTATATTTAAATTAAATTTAGTGTAACTATTTATACATTATACTGTGATACAACGATCTTTGTCAACCTTTCTTTTTTTACAGCTTTATAAACATATAGAATAGTATAGTTACATATACATGTCTTCAACAAATTTGCTTTACATTATTGAAAACTTTTTTTTATTTCAGGATCAAGCTATAACACACATTCCCCCTCCATCCAAACAAAAAAAAAATTGCTGAAATCACAAACTGCTCAAATAATGAAGTAATAACTGTGACTTCTAAGGTTTAAAATTCTCCTTCGTCCTGGTCAAGGCTTAATCTGGGTCTGAGAAAGCGCTCATAGATGTTAAAACTCCCACCCAGACTGTTAGAGGGGCTGTTTTAGAGAGAGAGAGAGAGAGAGAGAGAGAGAGAGAGAGAGAGAGAGAGGCTGCGACTGCCTGCTGCTGTAGCCTTACACACGCCACATCCTGAATTCAGCCATCCGGCGCTCGTTAATTAAATGAACTAAGTGATGAGTAATGAAGGAAGTAATAATTACGGCACTGAAAGGGGGCTGCTCCACTCAGCTCCATATGGATCCATGTTTTATTGATCGTACTCTTCTCCATTCATTTGTTATGGGACGTGAGGGAACAAATTATTTGGATTTAAATGTGTTATTTATATTTGAGATTTGTGTCATTTATCCAGAAAATGTATTTTGTGTCCAGAAGGCCCATTAGGAATAGAATAATCCTGTTCATGTACAGAAATAACCTTTTTAAAAATAAAAAGCAGCAGAAAAAAAAACACATGCTGTACACAAATATGGTGAATATTTGACGCAACTGCTACTCCTACTAAGAACTCACATGTGGGCCCAGACTCTATTTTCTCACTGTGAGATCTGCATGAATTACATGTTTTATAGTAGTTCTCAAATCATAGAATCATTTAGAAACTATATGGAAATTCTGACTGACACATTTTTATCATTTCCTATTTTAAGTTCTTATTTTATCTTTATTACTAGATTTTCTTTTTGGTAGTAAAGCATTAGGAAGGTTTCAAGGGGTTTAAGAAGGGTAAAACAAAACATAAGCTTATGACTGTTGGTTGTTTCAGTGTGAAAAAGTGCATAAAATTGAAAGAATCAGTGAACTGGATGGACTGAATTCAGGGCCATAGAGTTTGAAAGCTTTCTTTTTGCTGTTTCTCACTTGTTTATCATTGCTGCGATTTTAAAAACGCCGTTGTTTCACTTTTCTTTTGGCACGGCCAGCAGTTCTCAGGCCAGCTAGCCTGAGCAGACACACATAATGTGAGTGGTGGCAAAGTGAGTTGTTGCACCTCACCTCACCTCACCCGCCCGCACGCCCGCATGCCTGCCTTCCTGAGAGTGTGTGTGCGTGTGTGGTGTGTGTGTGTGTGTGTGTGTGTGTGTGTGTGTGTGTGTATATGTATATGTAAGCCTGTATGTATGTGTGTGTGTGTGCTTGTGTGTGGTCTGGGTTGACTGGAGTCCCTGGGCTGAGATGGCTGTGAGTGCATCATGACAACGCTTTCATTTCTTCTCTGGATGGTTCATGAGCCATTTGCATTCTTCTTTGCCTCTTGTATTTTTTTCTGTCTGATGTTCATTTACAGTGGCAGCTTGCTTTTACATGTGACTACATGCATTATGTGTGTGCATTTTGAAGGTTTAATGGCTGCTCTTTTTCCCATTTACCTACTGTTAAGGACATTATAGTAAAGTAACAGTCATTAGCTGCAGGCCCGGTGTCAGTGGAGCGATGCCCCACCAACTCTATTTTCATAGCCAACTATGCTCTGAAAAATATAGGTGCCTCAAAGGATTCTTTGAGAGATGCCATAGAGCAGAGGTTTCCAATCCCAGTCCTGACAACCCCATGATCTGCACACTATTGTGTTTCCCTGCTCTATGCAGCTGACCCAGGCCATGAGGAGCTATTTCATTAGTTAATGGGTTAATTCAGGTTTTCTAGATGAGACAAAGAAGAAAGATGTGCACAGTGTAGAGTCGCCAGGACTGGGACTGGTAACCCTTGATATAGAACAAGCATTTTTTGTTCCCTAAAGCAGCAGTTCGCATTCCCCAGAGACCCCCAGACAGCCCAAACATAGGAACAAGGCAAAAATATGGACTGCTTGGGGGCCCTGATGTCTGATTTGAGAACCACTGCCTTATCAAACCATGTTTATAAAAGAGATTTGTGAGTGTGAAAAACCTTTTAAACATTTTAAGAACCTTTACATAATGTAAATGTTACAAATGTAAGGTTCCTTGCTAGAATCTTTGCATTATATGGAGGTTCTTCACACTCACACATAGTACTCTAAAGAACCACCTATTCAAAGGTTCTTTAGGGAACTAAAAGTGGTTCTTCTATGGCATTTCACAAAGAACTCATTTTGGCCCCTTTCTCTTTAAGATTGTAAATTTTGCTGATTTAATTGTTGATGATGATGATGATGATTGTCATGACGGCAATGATGATTATTACCAGACGGAGAATAGCAGGGTTCTTTAAGTCAAGTCTACAGTTTTGTGATTCTCCTGCTTAAATGCATCTACATTCCTAAAAACCAGGAGCCACAAAGGGTTCTTTGCGTGATGTCAAAGGAGAACCACTTTTGGTTCCCTAAAGAACCAGAGATCTGAGAGTGTGAAGAACCTCACTAATATAAGGGTTCTTTTTTAGAACCATTACATTATATTATTGTTCTTAAGCTTTAAAAAGGCTCTTTTCACTCACACATCTCATTGACAAGAATGGTCTCTCTTGAAAGGTTTTAGCAGCTTTAAGTTTAGTTCTTCTATGGCAGGGGTGTCCAATCTTACCACAAAGGTTCGGTGTGGCTTCAAGTTTTGACTCAAAACAAGCTGAAGCACACCTGATTCCACTTGTTTTATCAGTTGGTTTCAGTCTTCAAATTGCTGATCAGGTGAGCTCCTGCTTTGTTGGAGTGAAAACCTGCAGCCACACTGGCCCTGTGTGGTTAAGATTGGACACCCCTGTTCTATGGTATTGCACAAAGACCCTTTCCAGAATCTTTATGTAAACCTGGCAATTAACAGATGCGTTGAACCAGGTGTTTTCAAGCAGAGAAATCACTAAACTGTGCCAGACGCTGGCCCTCCAGGACCGGATTTGAAGAACGCTGGAGTAAGATAACTATCCATAAGCACCACTGATGCATGACTGTATATTTGATAACATCATCATCATGGAGATCTAAAAGTATTGGAAATGTCAGCTGGATTAGCATAGCATGGTGTGGCATCGCTACTGTACAGATATACAGTAATTTATAGTATGTTTTTCTTCATTTTTAATTTTCTGTATGGATGCGCAGCCCCTGTTGTGGTTTTCATAATTTAGATCTGATGCCGGGCCTGTTTATTCATATTTGCCACTGGGGTAATAATAAATTTGGTGCAAAAATAAGAAATTACTGATTGTTTTTGCAGTTCTATATTGTCGTAGATGCCAGAAATAGGTAGAAAAAGTACATTATATGTCCTCAACAGTGCTCCATGCTTTTATTTACTTGTTTGTTTCTGATTTAACTGTGCATATTGCATATATATATATATATATGGGTCCTGAACGTCTTTTTTGTGCCTTGTTTGCAGGCCAGCACTCTTTGAGCAACAGCCGGGACGTCAGCGCCATGGACACGCTGCCGCTCAATGGCAACTTCAACAACAGCTACTCTCTGCGGGATGAGGAGTGCGATGACCCTGTGCTGCGCTGCCCAGCCGAGTGCGCTCTGGGCCTGGACGATGCTGCCTTTGAGAAGATGATCATTTCTGAGCTGGTGCACAACAACCTGCGGCCACGGGGTGGGGGCGGGGCAGGGGGGCAGCCTCATCCTCCCCGGGGGCGGGACAGGGGGGGTCTGGTGGCAGCCCCCCGCCACGCTGTCCGGGGCAGTGGCTGCAGCAGCGGGAGTGAGGACGATGCCATCGTGGCCGACGCCCCTGCCCTGCCCACGTCCGCTACCGCTGACCACTCGACCCCGCTGGAGCTTCTTTTGCACCCGCACCACCGGGACGTCCTGGAGGCCCCGCTGCTACCCCAGCGGACTCACTCGCTGCTGTACGGCAACAGGCAGGCTGCCCGCAGGCCTGCCGGTTGCCACAGCGAACGAGGGGATCGAGGAGAGGAGGAGGAAAAAGAGGGGAAAAAAAAGGCAGGGCTAGAGGAGAGCGCGCAGTCGCCCAGTAATAACAGAGACTCGCTGTACACCAGCATGCCCAACCTCAGAGACTCATCTGCGGAGGACGAGCGCTCGCCAGTTTACCCGCCGGAAGGATTGGAGGATGAGGAGGATGAATGTTTACCCTCCTCTTCCTCCAGCCACAGCGAGGCTAACGACGAGCTGTGCCACAAAAGCATGCCGGACCTTGGCGACGGTGCCCAGCCGCTGTCCTATTACCACATTGGCCGGCGAGGCACTAGCGAGGGCTGCATCGGCCCCGGGACGCCCGAGGCCTGCCAGACAGCCGAGTCCGAGCCAGCCCATGATGGACAGATGCAGCTTATCACCAGCCTCTGAGCAATCCTTCTCTCCTTCCTTCCCTCTCTCAGCCCAGGAAGTCAGGGGCGCCATGACTTTTGTTTCACGCACCGGATTGAAAGCCCCACATTCACCCTTGAAGGAATACTCCCATGATTTTCCCAACATGTCCTTCTGCTGCATGTGTAGCATATGGTCAGTTACTATGGACAATAATTTAGAACATTTAGTGAAGGAATAGGAAAACTGTTGACTTGAAACAAAGCTCCAGCACCTGTCCATTGACTTCCATTATGAGTGTGCTTCAAGTCAAAGTGTTTTTTCTGCTCTTTTACAGAGTACAGGCATGGATCAAATAAAGAATTTTAAAAATAATAATTTTAGAAATTCTAAATTTTATTTAAAAATACATTTAAATGATGTGCATTTTTGTATCTGCAAGAATCTATTCAATGTGTTGTTTCATAGAACATAAATTCATTTTTTTCCACCCAGAAAATGTCAGGTGGTGCAACAACACGTTAATTAAAACACAAATAAACATACTTTTAATAATAACACATTTTCTTTGTTTTCCTGGGGTCGTACCATGTGACTCGGTAAACTGAATCAGCCTAACCACAACTCAAAAATGGCACTGTTTTCAATATTTGTGGAAGGACTACTGACCTTGGCATTGCACCATGGAGGTCACTTAGGGTCTTCTTTATGAGGCAATACTCTGCCCGGTCTTTCTTAAAAGCATGTCAGAATAAAAGGCCTTTGTTGTCTGTTGTGCCACATGACATTTGAAGGAATCTGAATATTTTCAAAGTTGCCCTAATTTGCAACGTTTTGTGATTTTTAGGTTTCAAACATGACACCATGGCAACCTTTTGTTTAGAGTTGTATGACACTAAATTACGTTTTTTAAAGTTTACTTAATCTACATATATTCTACATATATTGCTGATTGGCCACAGCACCTGACATCTTCAGACTTTGGGTGGCATGAATGACAAATTTTATTTTCATGCATTAAAAATGTATTTACATAAAGGAGGTATTGTAGGATAATGTGACATATGACATGTATTTATAAATAATCTCCTAAGAAATTATTGGATTTGGACACAAAAAGCACTTCACTTCACCCCTATAGTGGTCAACCACATGCTACAGATGCAACAGAAACCAGGTTGAAAAATGATGGAGTATTCCTGTAAGGCCAGAGCACACCAACCCATCAATCTCCAACTAACACCAACTAATGTTTGATTGGCGTGCCATACTTGAGTGTCGCTGTTGAGAGCTTTCTAAAAAGTTCTCCTCCATTCACACTATTCTAGAATGTTCTGCCCCATTCACAGTCGTTCATTTATCCATTCTTATTCTAGAGCAGTATTAAGCCAAATGCCAACACTTGAATGCCGGTGTTTGCGAGGTTATATTGGGTCAGTGTGCCATGGCCTTCATTTTTGTCCAGTTTCTTTGTTTTAAAGAGGACTATTCTTCACTCTGCCATAGGATGCTTTTAATGCCCACTTATGAGTGTGTATGTATGTGTGTGTATGGTTGGGGTTGACTGGAAACCATGTGCCCAGAATTGCACGAGATAGTGTGCATCATGACCACGCTTTCATTTCTTCATTTGATGGTCCATGACCCACAGACGCTCTTCTTCCTTTTTTCTCAATTTGATTGTTTTGTTTTGTTTTTTTTTAAGTGGACCGGCCATCTGCGTGGTTTAAATCACTCGTGGGATGGTGGCCGCTGAGGTGGGAAAAGCACACAGGCTGCTTGACGAGCAAAAAAAAAAAGTGTTTGTGAGAAAGGCTGGCGTTGTCCACGCTCCGGCCACCGCTTTGTATGATATACTGTACTGTTTGTACTGTTTCAACAAAACAAGACAAAAAGACATAAACTGAACCAATGCTAGTCTTTAGAACTCTGAGAACTGTCCTGGGACAACAGCAGAGGCAACGGACAGGCCCCTCGACCCCGTGAGTGCAGGGGGGGGGGTTGTCCGGCATCATGACACGGACTGAAACAAATTTAAAAAAGAAAGAATGAAAAAGAACCACTACTCCTGACTCAGGCCTTATATTTTCTCTATTGCACATGTAACAGTTGTAAGAATGACAGCTAAAGAAAATATATTTTGCTGTACCACAAGTGGAAAACAAGAAAAAAATAGACAAAAAAATGATCATTAGAAAAATAAAAAAGATTATGGCAACCATAATTGAAATTTCAAGACATTTTAGGGAAGGGGTTGCACTTTTTTTTGTTTGAAATGTGTGAAATCTTCTTACACTTTATTCATTGTAGAAGCTTTGAGGACATGAAAAGAAGCCCATTTTCACATTTCCACTTGTGAACAGTGTATTTGCTTTCATCAATTATGAATTTTGACAGTAAAATTCATTATTCCGCCAATGTACTTGTGCAGGGAAAAGCTTTTTTCTTTTTTTTTTTTCAACCTAAAAAAAAGTTCCGTCTTGCACAAATTTGGAGTGAATTGGACTTCTGTAATTTATTTTGGTGTAAAATGCTTGGCAGTGATTGTCAGGGATAAAGAACCTTTTTTGTGTCAACATAATGTCTTAAAAAACATATCTCAGCATTTGACACTAAATAATTTATTAGATGAAGTATGGAATATCAAGAAATAATAAAAAAAAGGTTGGAATGAAAGTGTGTGCGAGAATACAACATTGTTGTATTCATTTCAATCTTTTGTAGGTGCCCATTGTCAGACGCTGATGTAAATTCAACTCTTGTTTGATATCAAATAAATGTGACAATTTTTTTTCCTGTTTGCAAATGCATGTATGTTATTCTGCATTGTATCAAACTGACAGTGCTGTGTAAAAGTCAGAGACCACCATTCATTTCTTTAATTTCCAGTCAAAAAGACCATTAAGTTCAAGTTGTTTAGTTTTCTGGTGTGAAAAAAAGAAAACATAAATAGTAGAAAATTATACAGAAGCATCAACTTCAACTAAATATGATATAGGCTGCTATTACATATATATATATATATATATATATATATATATATATATATATATATGCTATAAAGGCTAAGCTGGTTGGATTTTCTGTAAGTATTCCCAAACACATTCACTGATATTGAGATCTGAACTCTGGGGTGGTCAGTCCAATTTTTGAGAACACCAGCAGTCTATTTCTTTTCTCAGTAAGGGCTTCTTGACCACTACACATCCTTTCAGACCCATAGCTCTGAGTCTTCTCACAGCGGAAGGATGGACAGAAACACCTATGGATTTTTTCAGATTTGAAGCTTGAGTGGAGCTTGATTTTCACACAAGTACTATTTGGACAGGATTAGTTTTGCACAGAGAGGTGGACTAATATAATTTAACCACA
Source organism: Colossoma macropomum (assembly GCF_904425465.1). Taxonomy (NCBI): domain Eukaryota; kingdom Metazoa; phylum Chordata; class Actinopteri; order Characiformes; family Serrasalmidae; genus Colossoma; species Colossoma macropomum. Next base: position 11,073,912 of record NW_023494805.1, read on the forward strand.
GTTTACCATCTGTAATGTCTCTGACCAGTTTGTACAGGATAAGAAATCTTTGTATAAGTGACAGAGTGGCTAATTGATTCACAGCTTTGAGTCCAGAAAAGAGTAGAAAACCTGTCAAAACTATTATGTTTACCTTAAGTCTCGCTGTCTCAAGTGAATGCACTGTGTTATTAGCAGTGTCATTAGATTAGGAATTCACAGCCAACAGTCAAAATCACTGCATAAAATCTTTTTTCAGTAAATTGTTTTGTTGACTTTTTCAGTAAATGTTTTAATGTTGACTGAAGTAAGGAAGGGCAGTAGGTATTGGCTTAATTGTGGCCACAGAGAATACAAGTAAACACTTCTTCAGCCCGCCATACTTGAGAAACTCCTTTTCCAAAGAAAATGATAGCATTTTTACTGATGTTAATTCACATGGAATTAATATAGCCTGATGAAAATTCTATGGTTTGTTTCACAGAAGGTAAAAGGTGCTGGAATCTGTATAGATGCAGGAGCGTGGTCGGTAAGAATGACTGACATGGCACATTCAGATGGGACTAAAATTGAGAAATGCACATAATAATAACATTACTCCACCTCCTCATGTAAGACTAATTATGTACAAAGAAAGCTTTTAAGTGCTGCTTATCTGATGGTGAGTTTTGGTTTTCCTCCAGGTCTTGCACGGTTGTTAGGAGTCCCATTTTCTCTGTATTTTTTCATATTTTTTCTTTGACTTTCTCCTTCCTTGTACAAGTAGACTATCTTCTACCTGATCCCCTCAGAAATCTCCTGAAAAATGAGCAACTTGAACTAAATGGCTGTTTTGCCTGGAAATTAAATAAATGACAGGTAGTCTCTGACTTTTTCACAGCACTGTAGGTTGACGGTTTCGCACAGAAATGGGAAATAAGAAAGAAATTACACTTCCTGCAACAGTTTATTAATGCTTTCCTGAGTTCGGCTCATCAATTCTTTACAGTTTAATTACAAAGTAACCTAATTAAGTCCATTAACTGGTAATTAATATGTTAATGCTTTCCAAAACAACATACACTGGAATAAATGAGCCGAAAAGCATTTAGTCAAACAATAGGCCCATTGAAGAGCGAGCTGTGGTGATTGCATACGGTCCCTTAAATGGGAACAGCCGATGGCGTTGATGAAGTGCTATTTGTATGACTTTTGCGCTACAAAAAATATTGATAGACCCATAATGCTCAAAAATAAACAGTAAATTGCATTGCTTTGGCCTGCATTCAGTCATGCCCATTCTACTACTGTAATTTATCACAGTATGCAGAGCCGCAGTGTTAAAAAAAGCTCAAAAGAGGAAGGGTGGGGTCATTAGAGGAATGAAACACATGGCTTCATACACAACTGCAATATTTGAACCAAAAATCATTTAGACAGAGCAGCAATGAATGAGCCACTGCACGTATGTGCAGCATATAATGACCACATTTGATTCCTTTATTAGAGGATTATTTCCATTTCTTTTGTCAACAATGACGCGTCATATTTTTTCACCCTCATTTTTTTACCCAGCAACAGCTTCCGCACTGCATCGCTCCCACTTCTGAATGCTTGAATGTGTGTTGGGGCAGAGATCTCAGAGATAACACACACACAAAGAGAGTGAGAGCGCAACGAGCTAGAACTGTGAGGAGGGGAGTTGGCCTACGGAGAAAAGACAGCAAAAACGAAAAAATTCACTCATTATTCATACAGTGAAATGTATCAGCCTTGAATTATTTTTTAACACTTTTGCAGGTTAGTGAGACAGAAGTTAAGCTAATAATTTACTTGGCTTTAATTCTTTTTTAGGTTTAGACTTATCATAATCATTTTGCTTTACAGTTTGTTTACATTACATAGTTATTGAAGTGTAATTACATTACAATAGCATCAGTAATGTAAATGCATACACTGTAAAAATGTCTCATCAGATCAACCTAAAGAATTCCTTCATGTGGTAAAAAGTTAATTAAGTAGTTTTATTCAACTCAAAAAAATTACATTGAAACAATTGATCATTTAAAGCGTTTATTGAGTTTGAATAAAACTAGTTCATTTACTTGTTACGACATGAAGTAATATTTTTATATTGATCTGATGACATTTTTTACATTGTATATATGACAAAAAATGACACTGCTGACACATTTTGCTTGTGTTGATGTTAGATATAAAAAAATGGCGCATATATGAAGTATGTCTTTATGAGACTGCACTGTAAAAATGTTCAATGTTTTTAAAAAAAAGTGAGTAACATGGTTGCCTTAAAATTTTGAGTTCATTTCATTTCTACACTGTTAGAAATAAAGGTGCTGTGCAGGTACATTTATCATTTATCAAGGTACAAACAATGTAATTGTACCATCAAAGGCATAACAGTGGTTTTAAGGTCCAACTGTGAACCTTAGTGAACTAAAAAAATAAGGCAACCAGATCATTTGCTTTTTTAAGGTAAAACATTAGATAATTTTTCACAGTGTGCAAACAGTATGAATGCCATCAAATTCAAATCATAGTAAAACCTCCTCCACTACTTATACAAATATGATATGGACTGAAAGGTTACATTTATTTTTTGCTTAACCCTCTTAGACCCCCCATGATATATACTTTCTGACATTTCCTACATTTTCTAATTTTATTTTGAACAAAATAATGTAATATCATAATATTTAATTATTTTGTTCATTGCTGATTAAAACAAGTGAATCTATCCTGAACTTTTCTACTTTTGGTAGACGAGGAGATATTTTATTATAGTTTGAATTTGATGAATAAAGCTATTGTTGTGTGTACAGTCGTGTTTTGATATCAGAAACTGATAACAATATAGCACATATGTGAAAGTTTTACTTTCCACAAAACAAGACTGTGCACACAGTGATTCTGCAGTGCAGCTCATGAACAGAGAGAATGAATATGAATTCGGGGCGGTTTATTGCTCGGCTGTCGTGGGTAGTAGAATAGTATCTGGAAGTGATACAGTTTCAGTGTGGAGGAGAACAGAGTGAGTGTGAGTGACTGGTTGGGTTAACTCTGTGTATGCTTGTGTGTTTGTGTGTGCGTGTGAGTGCATGTGTGTGTGTGTGTGTGTGTGTGTGTGTGTGTGTGTGTGTGTGTGATTTATTCCCGCCTCTTCACCTTCTCACACAGAAATATGGCTTTTCGTGGATTCCTTATTTTGATCCAAGAGTAGAAAATGCCTGACTGGGACTCCCACATTTAGACCAGAGTGAAGCTGATTCCAGTGTTCATTTAAGTAAATATATAAGCTTAGTGTTGCTGGGAAACTGACTGACCTGGTATCACATTAAAACAAAACAGTTTTTTAAGCCATAAATAAGCATAAAATAAAAGGCACACACACACACACACACACACACAGACACACACATATATATATATATATATATATATATATATATATATATATATATATATATATATATGTATCGCAGCTGTCAGAACAAAACCTTGTAGCTCCATTTTTGTCATTTTTTAGTTTTTGACATAATTTGAAAATGTCTGTTGCCCTTTACATTGTGTGTAAATTTCATTGATGAATGGACCAAAATAAAAAGCCCAAAAGTACTTGGAAAAACATCTGGTTCCATTGACTAACATTAAAAGTAAAGTAGGTTTTTCCTTCTTCTATAAACTTTTTTATACCATTTTTATACATTTTTGGAGATACAAGGTTTATATGTATATATATATATATATATATATATATATATATATATATAAAGCATTTTTAAACACACACCACACACACATATGTGTGTGTGTGTGTGTGTGTGTGTTTAAAAATGCTTTAAATACATACACTTGCATATGAAAGAAAACGAAAATATGACATTTTTAGCACTTAAGGTTATTATACAGTTTGTATGTATTAGCGATATGTAATAATATGTATTTTCCAATATGTTAAATTCTGCGATTAAAACACTTTATACAGAAATTGAATTACTGGAAAGCTAAAACATTATAGTTCATTTGAAATAACTGAACAATTACTATCAATATTATCCATTAACCCTTTAACACCCCCCCTAAAATCCATGTAAATGTCTTAATGGCTTTAGGGGCTAAAATGTGTGAACTGTATGACATTTAACTGATCAGCACTTGCAGTGAAATGTCCAGCACATGCTGGTGACTGGAACTGAAAATGGCCGAATACTGACAAATCTGTCTTTGTTGAGCTTACTTTGATGTGCGTATTTTCTGAATGGTGAGGCTTTTCTATCCTTCAGTCATCAGTATGGGGAAGGAGAAAAACTACTTTCAACCTTCTGAAAACATTCCTAGGGATTTGACATTCATAAATTTTGACCTTGTTGATGGATGAGGGCAAGGTGAAGTGAAGTTCAAAGTCAAAACTGATTGATTAAAGAAAATAAAGAAGCAGAATGCCTGGACTTTCATTCAGTTTCATGTAGGAATGCATACATATCAGTGCACTGGCAGCAAACCACCAACCACCACAAATTTGTTCTTTAATTAATGGCTTATTGGTTTATTTGGATCCTCATTAGCTCTGCCAAAGGCAACAACTGCTCTTCCTGAGGTCCACATTAACATAATAACAGAACAAAATATCACACATGGTTATGTACAGAAATGTACATGACTTGTTACAGTATATTATTGTAGCTGAGTGAACTATTAATAGCATAATATAAAACATTGAACTTAATGTAAATAAACAGCCTATTTCATTTTTCATTCACACTGTGCTCCGAGATATAACGTTATTATTATTATTAATATTTATTTATTTATATATATTTTTTTTAAATTAACATAGATTTATCAGGTACGACTAACCACTAAGGGTGTATATGTGGATCTATATCTCAGTTCCTCACTCTCATAACCAGTCACAGTGCTTCTTACTGTGCTTTAATGTGTTTCTGTGGGTCTTTTGATGAATGAAGGTGCTCACATGTATCAATTTCATTGCAATACTGGCATTATGTCAATAATCACACCAGTAGTTAATGAATCACAAATTTTAAGATTAATAACTGAATAATAATGGGGTAAGGTTCATTATACAGGTAGGCAGGGTGATCCATTCGACCATTACACTCTCAGAAATAAAGGCAGTAAACTGTCACTGGGGCAGTACCTCTCTTGTCACTGGGGTGGCACCCTCAGGGGGACATCTCAGTACCTTTAGTCAGGGAACATAATTGTTCCATAATCCACTGAAATTATATTTTCTAAGTTGTGTTGACTCCACATGCCCCGTCTCATCTCCAGGCTTTTTATTTTATTGTTCTGTTTTAAAACATTAGGATATGAAAATGTACAAATTTCACCTGGAAAAAACTTATTTAAGGTACACAATTGGACTTTAAAACCACTGTTGTACCTTTGAGGGAACATTTACATTGTTTGAACCTTGATGAACGAGAAATATACCTGCACAGAACCTTCTTTCATATTACGTCCTCATCCTATTACAACCTATCTTACATGTTACTTTTGATCCTAAGGTTAGTGTTTGTTATAAGGATAAAAACATTCACTGGTTCACACACTCTGGTACACACCAGATTTTCTAGTATTTAATGAACACTGTGAATTTTAAACTAAACACTTTCTCAGAGTTACATTTTTTTACTTTAATTGTTGGAATATGCTAGTTTATTCTGTAATGGATGTTATAATGTCACTCCAATCATAGTTGGAATAACATGTAAAAGGCATTTAAATGTAATCTTTGAGCTACACATTACAACAAACAACATTATAACAAAATGACGTGTGAAATGAACTGTAGCAGTGAACAAATACATAATAAAGACATAAATCATGTCACTGTAAAAAAAAAGTTATTGTTACTGTAATGCACAGTTACTGGCTTATTTAAAACACCATTTTTTCAATGGGCTAGATATTTAATCAACTTCTTGCAAGAATGTGGTGCCTGTACTCCCCTACACAAAAAGCCACTAAATCATCACTGGGGTGGGACCCTCATGGGTACATCTTCAATACCTTTAGTTAGGGAAAAAAAATGTACCACAATCCGTTGCAATTATATTTTGTAAGTCACATTGACTTTATTAACCTCATCTTGACTCCAGGCTTTTCTTTTTTTTTCTATTTTAAAACGTTAGGTTACATAAAAGTACAAATATATAAATGTAATGTATCTTTATAACTTATTTAAAGTACACAATGGAACCTTAAGACCATCACCATACCTTTGAAGGTACATTTGCATTGTTTGTACTTTGGTGAACAAAAATGTACCTTTTTTTCTGAAAAAAAGTAAAATATCTAGCTCTGAGTTTTATTAACACACATGAAAACATATACAGCATTGTGCAAAAGTTTTAACCACTTCAGAAAATTAGATTTAAAGCTATTTGATTGGGCAGGAAGCATTTACTCACTACAGAAAAACACGAATACTAGAGTAAATACAAATAACATTCATATAATAAGTAATGATTTTATAAATGCCAGTGGCTTTGATTTGTAATGTGATTCTGTGGTTAAAACTTTTGCACAGTACTGTATATAAAAGAACTGCAAAACTAAAACGTCTTTGCAATAAAAAGTAACTTAAAATGTACACATAAGTTTTGGCTGTAAACACTTTAAATTAACTGTGATGAGTAATTGGATGACTTCTTTACAGCTCGCCACACCAGGGGACCAAAATCTGCCGAGCAACATGGACTAAAATGCAAGCTGTTACTACATGTTCCACCATTTCGGCGGGACAATGGGACATTAACATTTTTCCGATACCTCAACTGGGACTGGAACATAACCCCCCAAAACAACATGGGACACGAAAGAGACATAACAGGAGCACCATGCACCGTGCTGAATATGAGAACAGGTCTGCGAGAGACAATACACAGCTTAATGAATCTCTTATCTCTTTCACTAAACCTTGGTATGGCATTATGCATACATATTGGCTCATTGTTGGTTTGGAGAACGACCTGTCCCGTTCTGTTCCTATGTAATTATCACCCTCAGGGCGGGGGATAAGGCGAATTAACTGCTGGATCCAGACTGCTGACGATGGCCTCGTCTTATCCATTTTGCATGATGACAGCGTTAGGGTTTTATGTAAGTTCTGATTACGACAATTTTGACAGCGGGGGGCTGTTGTCAGGGCCAGTTGAATGGAAATGGGGGAGGCTGATGTTGCCATGCATAGGGGAATAAAATGCTGGCACCTGTCTCCCTGTTTGCCAGCCTACGGTTTAACTAAGCTGGGTCTTCTACTCCGTGTTTCTTTAAAAGTGCAGGATTTTTTAAATGTAGTAGCAGGAGATCAGAGCGCACTGGTGGGAATTACTTAATGAGTATCACCAACCAAGATTTATTACCGTAGCCCTTGTTGATTTTAAATCAGCTTCAAGGAAGTGCTATTGTTAAAAACTGGATTCTGGAATCCAATTGGAATCTCTTTTATGCTCTATGTGGAGCAGCAGGTTACAAAAATGTCATCTGTTAGATGCTGTTCAGTCCAGTGTATACAGTACATAACACATTAGAGTGATTTAAAATGGCTGAACTTGGCACCTCAGGTTCAGATTTGTCATATTCTCAGCTTAGTGTCAGTAGCAGATTTGGTAGCTTGTTCTGGAAGCTTTCAAATCCATCTGTGTCCATTAAAAGCAAATTGTACTCTGAAATCCAATAAAAGTCAATGGCACACTGAAATCCATTAAACTTCAATGGCAAATTGATAGCCATTAGAAGTCAATAGCACACTGGTGTCCATTAAAAGTTATTGGCACATTGGTGTCCACTAAAATCATTGCAACACTGGTACCCATTAAAAGTAATTGGCAAATCGATATTGATCAAAAGTCATTAGCACTGCAATATCAACTCAACATCACTGGAAAACTGACTGATGTCTAAAAGTATGGCAAACTGAAATCCATTAAAAGTCAATAGTACACTGATATCTGTTAGACGTCACTGGCACATTGATGTCCACTAAAAGTTATTGATACATTGGTATTCATAAGTAGTCACTGTTTAGGTACTACGCCATTCAGTAGGTGTCAGTACTGCCAGAAATGCTCTGCAAGCTCCCTTTAAAGAAGGAAAATAGGCATGTTAAGTGCCCCCAGGTGTTAAAAGACCTCTCCAAACAATGCATCTCGCTCTCTCCCTCTGGCCTTTTTCTCATCAAGTGTTAGACCTCTAAGAGAACCCCTCCTCTGTTTGGCCTTTCTCTGTTGTCTGCACCGTGTGGACAATGAGACAAGGACAAAGAACCCAACAAACAAAACTAGTTCATCTTTTTTTTCAGATTAATCCAAACAATTGCAGCCTGAGCAGCTGATCATCATTCAAGAATACTCAATCTCTCAGTCAAGCCTGCAAAAGGTGGTCAGTGGCCTTATAAAGTGGAGCAATCAAGTCCTTCATTTGAAACTGCAGATGAGACTCTTTTCCCGGATGTAAGAGGATTCAACATATTCCCGGCAACCTGGACTTTCATCCTTCAAGGAACGGTGAAACGGTGAAACTCTGTGAAACTTGAACTGTACCTTGAGTACTTCGAGCTTCAAGTACAGCTCGACTTGACCTGTCATCCTTCAAGATACATGGAAGACAAGCATCAAGACTCGTCTCAATCCTGGCACCCAGGTAGTGGAATGAGCTCTCGCTTGCTGTCCAAACACAGACTGAAGACACATCTTTTTATACAGCACTTAAATGAGCACTGATATAAGTACTTGTAAATTGTAATGTATTGTATTGCACTATGTCTAATTCTGTTTCTTTTCTCTGGGTATCAATATAGGTTTTTGTTTTCTAGCAATATCTGAGCCCAGGAGTAGCTTTTACTCAAACCTATTTGTACTAGCAAAGATGCTTTCTCTGAGTAGACAACAAAGCACCTTCATAAGTTGCTCTGGATAAGATTGTCTGACATATGCTGTAAGTATAAACACACAGAACTACCATGAAGATGGCGAACTTTGGACATTTGGAAAATATCCATCACATGAGACTGAACCTGCTTTTCTAAATCACCTAAGCTCAGAGATTTATGTGCACAGCAAATTAGATCTCAGTCTCTCCTGTACTGACTAACCTCTGTGATATCTCTGCAGTATTCTATATTCATAAGGCTACATCGGAACAAAAACTTCGTTATTAAGTTGAGATAATTCTCAGCTCAGTGCACCAAAGTCCAGTAGAGTCTGGCTGCAGACATGCAGCCCCAGTGACGTCATGTGCACATGCACTCTCTGCCACAATGGCAGAAGCAGCCCAACGGCACGGTAACTTTTGGCTGCTGCTGCTTAGCGATATCATCACTTAATCCATTTTTCGTCCATGACACGGCTAGAGAGTTACATTTAATATACCTCCCTGCTGAAAAACATCATGGAAGTGTCTGCTGGTTCCTGGTGGTTTTCAGTAGTCGCTAATGGTATTCTGAGTTTTCCTGATGTGTTGATGTCACAGTTTAAAGGATTCAGGTCATTTAATCATGTTTTGTGACTGATTCCAAATACATTTGATCGTTTCCTAATGGCCTCTAATGGCAACCATCAAGCCAATTCCTGTTAGGAAGCAAAACCATCAGGTTTTATTCCTAACGGCGCTGCAAACACAGTTATGTTATGACAACGTAGTGTTTTAGTGCCCACAGCGTTGTCTGCTTGATGCTCTCTACATTGGCACAATGCTGAAATGTAATTCCTCAGAAAGTTATGAAGGTTGTCTGACAACTTTCTAGGTTGTGACAACATTGACGAGACAGCAAAAGTAATCCGTACTACGTTGACTGTATGTTGTCACAACCTCCTAGAATCCTTAATGAGTTCTATTTTAATCAATATTACAGTTTTTGATAACTGGTTCTAATAGTCTTCAGCATGGCTTTCATGAGTTTCAGTAGCCTTTTTGTTTTTTCTGTGAATAAACCCGACATTGATGTCATATAATCGTGGTATGTTTTATTTTGAAAGTTTCCATATTTAATTACCTTATTATCAGTATGGCAACGTTAATATACATTCAGTGTAACTCTGCCCAGCAGTACGTGATTCGCTGTTTTTCCTCATAAAACCGACAAAAACACTGTCGTGGCAGAGCATGCACTGACATCATTAATAGGCTGGTAATAGTGCATGTCAGGCTGAGAGTGCATGTCTGCAGCCAGATCCTTCTCCCAAAGTCATTTAAAGTCAGCCACTGTCTTTGTTGTAGATTGGACTTGATCTCCTTAACATACAAATCATTGATATTACTTTCATTAGTTAGAAATTTGAGACATTTATGGCTTAATGATTAATGTTTGAGTCATGGTATATTAATATTATGTAGCAAAACCCCAACAACTGCCACATTGATATTGATTAAAAACATTGGTGCACTCACATCCAATAAAAATCATTAGTATAATCATATCCATTAAAAAGTAAATGGCATATTGATTTCCATTTATTGGCACATTTATATTGAATAAAAGTCATAAGAAATGATGTCCATTAAAGGTCTTTAATATATTTATGTACATTAAAATTCACTGGCATCTTGATAACCATTAAAAGTCATTGACATGTTGATGTACATTAAAAGGTGTCTGTACTCTGATGCCAATTAAGAATCATGAACATACATGTATTAGTATCAGTTAACAGTCACTGGCATCTGGATATTAAATAACAGTCATTGGCATTGATGTCCACTGAAAGTCATTGGCATATGGATATACATTAAAAACCACAGGACACTGATATCAATTAAAAATCAGAAGCATATATGCTTTAGAAAAGTCAATTAACAGCCATTGGCATCTTCATATTAAATAATAGTCACTGGCACATTGATGTCCATTAAAAGTCATTGGCTTACTGATAACCAATGAAAGCCTTTAGCACAATTATATCTTATTTTAACTTAGTTTAACATAGTTAGAAGTCACTGGCACACTGGTAGCTTGTTCTGGAAGCTTTCAAATCTATCTGTGCCAATTAAAAGCAAATGGTGCTCTGAAATCCAATAAAAGTCAATGGCACACTGAAATCCATTAAACGTCAATGGCAAATTGATAGTCATTAGAAGTCAATACCACAATGGTGTCCATTACTTGCCATTAGCACATTAATGTCCATTAAAAGTCATTAACTTATTCACATGCATTACAAAAGTTTTGTTCAGTGCAACTATAACTTTTATTCTGAAGCTGCAAAGTAGTGACAAAAATCTGTAAAACTATTCTCACCTGGATGGATTTTTGCTGCATTCTTGGAGGATGAAAATGCATGTAGGAGTGATTTTGACTATTCATTTCTAGCTATGTAATGAAGGAGAGAGTTGTGCTACCTAACTGACAGCCATTACATTGACGCAGAATGGGCCCCCCAATGGGCCTAACCAGTGTGTAATTATAACCATTTCAGGAGAAGCTGCTCTCAGATCAGCGTAAGAGGACTGCCTCTAGAAATACTGAGTGGGTTTGAGCTGTCGGTGTGTCAGAATAATGCCTGCCAGTTGCAGCCGCTCTTCATCGCAGGCTTTAGCGGCTAAGCGTTATTACACCGTTCTGTCAAGTCAGCCTGTTTTGGCAGGCGGCGATGAGCTGTCAATCAATTTTGCATTTGCTCCGAGAATCCTGTGGCTCCCTGAAGTCAACGGGCCGCCGTCCCTCAAGTGTCTGTCAAGGACAGTCAATATGCAACTTTTCCCCCTATTGAGAGTTTAATGATTGATTGATGGAATTCCAAATTAACTCTCCTAAGAGTGGTTCAAATGAAGCGCCGCAATACCGCTTTGATCTCGGCGCTGGTGTGTGTTCCGCAGTGTTTTCTCTTCCTCCCCTCATTATTTCATGTCCATCTTCAAACAACATCAAACAAAATTCTTTACCCAAATCCACATCACAGAGATACGAAAACCACCGCGCGCCTCCTGTAAACGCTGTGCAGCACCATTACAGTGTGCATTAAACAAAAGGTGCTCACTGTAATGAGGATACCTGAATTTCTAACAGGAACGACACTCCCTGCCTGTCCATGGAATACAGAAACTGCATAATATATTATGAATGCTTGAATGGAGGCAGCAGAGAATTGCACACAATGCAGTCTCTCTCTTTCTCCCGCTCTCTCATGTGGGTTACATTGTGGAACATCGTACAGTAATTTCTCAAAAGCAAATTTACATCATATTTACTGCTGGTTTTTCCTATCAAAATTTGTAACATGATCTTGTTATTTTTATGTTGTTGCACTGAATTTGTCTCATTCAAATTCAATTTTGTCTGTTTACTTTTAGCAATCACTGTGTTGATGTAATATATTCCATTCATGTGGAAATGCTGTCCACATTTGGTTCAAGGAAATTCAATCCCATTTGTCAGTGTATTGATATTACAAATCAACCAAAACACAAATGTCATGAATTTTCATGGCTGGGTTTATGCACTACTTTGTATCCCTTCTGCATTCCCTTCTGTGTACATTCCAGATCAACACTATTTATATGTATGCTGTCTTCACTGTTGATGCCAATTATGTTATTTACTTTTTAGGGATGTCAATCTATTATAATAATTAATCCAAATTATTGACATTGTGTGTACTTTGTGTAGTTTAGCTCAAATTTGACTCTAAGGTGTAATGACTGAGCAGACGAGGCAGCTGGATACAAGTGCTGAGTCTGTTTAATAGAGCCCATATTAACATCCATGGGGAACATAGAGCAGCCAGACATGGTGAGTGCAGAAGGCTACATGAGAACAACAAACACAAAGCTAATATAAAGACAAGGCCATGAAAAACAAACTAATAAACTAATAAGAAAACAGACTGGAACAGCAAACATACATCCAAAATAACACATACAATGCAAGGCAATAAAAGAAGCAAACAAGGACATATACAATTACCAAGCACTTTATTAGGAACACTATACTAGCACTGGGTAGAGCCTCCCTTTGCTTTCAAAACATCCTCAATTCTTCATGTCATTGATTCCAGAAGATGTTGGAGACATTCCTTTGAGATTCTGGCCCATGTTGACATTACTGCATCATACAATTCCGGCATAATTTTCAGGTGCACTTTTATGTTGGAAATCTCCCATTCTACCACTTTCCAAGGTGTTCTACTGGATTCAGATCCAGTGACTGGGAAGGCCACTGAAGAACACTGTCATGTTCATAAAACTAGTTTGAGATTACTTTTGCTTTGTGCTGTGGTGCATTACCATGCTGGAAGTAGCCATTAAAAGATGGTAAATTGTGGCCAATAGGCATTCGAGCAATGATTGATTGGTATTAATGAGCTCACAGTTTGTCAAGAAAACATTCCGCACACCATTGTACACTTCCACAGTTAACGCCATGGGTTCGTGCTTTTGGTGCCAAATTCTGACCCTACCATCTGTGTGCCTTAGCAAAAATAGAGATTCATCAGACCAGGCTATGTTTTTCCAGTCTTCAGCTGTCCATTTTTGGTGAGTCTGTGCCCACTGCAGCCTCAGCTTTCTGTTCTTGGTTGACATAACTGGAACATGTTCTTCTGCTGTTGTAGCCCATCCACCTCAAAGTTGAACATGTTGTGAATACTAAGATGGTTTTCTTCTCACCATAGTTGTACAGAGTGATTATCTGAGTGACTATAGCCTTTCTATCAGCTTGAACCAGTCTGGCCACTTTCCCTTGACCTCTCATTAACAAGACATTTCCATCCACAGAACTGCCGCTCACTGGAAGTTTTTCTTCATTGCACCATTCTGAACTCTAGAGATTGTTGTGCATGAAAATCCCAGGAGACCAGCAGTATAGAAATACCAGCCCATCTGGCACCAACAATCATGCCACAGTCAGAATCACTGAGAGCACAATTTTTCACATTCTGATGGTTGATGTGAACATTAACTAAAGCTGCTGCATGGTTTTATGCACTGAATTGGTGGCACACAACTGGCTCATTAGATAATCTAGACAGAAAACGTGCACAGTGAGTGTGTAAGCATAAGAACTGACAAGGAGTTCCTGGTAAAGGGAGGGGCCATAAAGTAGACACAGGTGAGGAGGATCAGAGGGGTAAGACCTGGTAGGAGACAAAAACCAAAACAAACACATGAGCACATGACTAAATAGACATACTAGATAGGGCAGAAACAAGAAATGGAAAGAACGAAGAATGGACTGAGGAGATCATGTCAATGAAGAAAGATCTTCCCATAGAAAAGCATATATGATGCTGTATATATACACACAGCATCATCCAGCTCCATTCATGTCTCACTATGCATAACTGGGGTGACCAGAAGGGTGGCCAAACATCGCGGTGGGGCGGCCATCCCTGGCTGCCCCTTGGCAATGCACCTGGTTATAGCTATATGGGTGGACAAAAGAAGGTTCATCAGAATTTATTTATTGCATTAAGTAATGCGATAACATTAATGTGTAAACACAGGATTTACATGAGCCTGAACATAAAATTCACACAACTTCCATGAAGTAAACACAGTTTTCCATGCCAATAACATCTAGTGAGAGCAACAGTGGCTGCATGGACAAATCAATGAGTGAGTATTTCATGTATATGATATATACAGTGTTTGCACGTTATTACTCCTCTTTGATTGTAGCCTCTCATTCTCACTCTCATTCTTACAGCTTGTGGATTCTTGTTACAGTGGAGGCTCTTGAGAAGAACTGGAGTTTTCCAATTTGCTGTAGTTTACTGCTCATTGATTTTTCAATAGGCCTCATGCTAGCATGAGTCATTTTAAACAGCATTTAAAAGCTATATATATATGAATAAAAGGGCCTCAATCACAGATTCTATTATAGAAACGTACTGCACGCCAGCCACTTTGCTTCAGCCTGCACTACTATGGTGGGTCCAAGGGTCAAACTTGGAATATGCAATAATTGTGTTAATTCATCACTTTGACAGTCCTATTTTTTCCATTCATCTGTTGCACATGGCTGACAGTGGTTACTATTTAAAAACACTTCATGAGTGCCGACCAGGCCTTTTACATATAGTCCAATGTAACTGAAAACTTGGGCTAAAGTTCAGGGCAGATGCTGCTTTAAGGTAGAAGGCCAGATGCCGCTTGATGAACAGAGATCTCAGATGTGGATATGAGCCACTTCTGGAAAATATATAGCACTGCAAGCCCATGTCAGCACTGGCAAACTACATGTGAGCCAAAAGTGTCCCACATTACAAGATGCTTATTTGGCCCACATGTCTTAAAAAAGATCTGGGCCACTTCTGGCAGAGATATGGCAGTGTGTTGGCAGTATGTTGGCCTATGTAACATTTTTTTGTTAACTGAAAAAAAGTCTCAATCTGCCTCAATACTAGGAGCACTACTAAATATTATAGTTTGTGGGCCAGATGAATTGGGCCATTGGTTTGTGCTGTCAGTGACCTCAGGCTTAGCTCTGATGCACAAAATCTATTCTGGTCTTATTGGATCTTAGTGCAGCTTTTGATACCACTGATCATAAGATTCTAATCCTCCATCTTGAATACTGGGTCAGCCTCTCAGGCACCGCTTTATAATGGTTGAAACCATATTTAGTGAATAGACAGTTCTTGGTTTTACTGGGAAATCATTTTTCAAAAAAAAATTAACATTTCTTGCGGAGTCCCACAAGGTTAAGTGTTAGGGCCTTTGCTTTTCTCTTTATACGTTACCTCTAGGTGATGTTGTTAGGAAACATAATATCATTTTTTTATAGCTATGCCTATGCATGAAGACATGCAATTATACATTTCTATTCCTTCTGACAATCAAGACATCTTTCTACAGGCTTACCAGCTGTGTGTCAGATATTTCTCAGTGGAACTAAATCATGAACAAAGTGAAATACTGATCCTTGGTAGTAAAATTCAGAGAGAAATGATTTACAAGAAGCTCAGCTCTTTAGCTTCATATACCAAACCTGAAGTTCTTTCTATCTCAAAGTAACACAGCAAAATTTGTTCATGCATTTGTTACAAGCAGAGCTGATTATTGTAATGCTCTTCTTGCTGGGCTCCCTAAAAAACAATATATCCTCTACAACACATACAAAATACAGAAGCATGGATTATAACAAAAAGAAAATAGACAGCTCATATCACACTCCCATTCTGACAACTTCACTGGATACCTGTACCTTTCAGGAATGATAGTTTCTAAAGTTCTGCTGCTAGATTTTAAGGCTGTAAATGACCTTAAAGCACCGCTTACATCACAGAATATCTGTCTGTCAATGTTACAACACATGATCTCAGATCTACAGATACTGACCTTCTGCAAACACCTTCTGTAAAATATAGAAAATGTGTAGAGACTGATTCTGTTTTTCTGCTTCTAAACTGTGGAACTCAATTCCAGGTTTATTAGACAGTCTAGCTCAGTGCACATTTTTAAGAAACATTTAATATGTATTTCTTAAACTTGGCATTCAATTAAAATTTTACATCTTATTATTTTAATATTTTTTATCTGTGATTGATGTCATTTTCTTATATGACCTTAAATAAGTACTCATAATTTCTTGCATTAGTGTTAAGCCTTATTATCTGTCTGTAAAGCACTTTGAGCTGAAACCAGCATGAAAAAACTCTATAAATAAAAGTATTAAATAAATTATTATTATTATTATTATTATTATTATTATTATTATTATTATTATTATTATTATTGTAGATGAAGCTTACACGTTCCTACCCCTTTTCCTGTTTTTTTCCTCATGAACACTAGCATTAAAATGTTTGGAATAATTTTTTTCAATCACATAAAACCAGTTTCATAACAGATAAATATATCAATTGATAACCAATATGACCTGTGCAACTTCATTGGTTTCACATAATTAATAGGAGGAAAAAAGACATTTCAGTTGTATCCAGAGTGATAAACCAAAGCTGTCGATGATTCTAAAATGACTGTAGAACATTGAGAATAATTAAATTATTTTTAAAAAGTAGTGATTAAATTTCAAAGCTGAAATCCTGACTAAAATTACTATACATGGAAGATGAATTTAAATAATTCCTGTTGATCCTGAAATACTTGAAACATCAAATAAAACATTCAAAATATGTTCTGATATGCAGTTTATTACATTTAAAACTACATTGTGTAAGTTATTTTATGGAAATAACAAAAAATATTCAAGTGGTTCCAAATTTTTGAATGGCAATGTGCTCCAGTCTCACCAACATACAGTGCAGGAATATACTGGATCAACAAAGAACTCTTTTTTCTAGTTTGCTCTTCATTCCCTTTCTCTGCACATGAGAACTGAACTGTGTACAGGTCGACTCAGCTGAAGCTGGATTTCAGTTCAAACCTTTTAGACATGATTTCCTGTTTTTCTTTCATTTTTTTTTCCTAAATCAAACTGAAATGAAACAAATGTGTCTAACTGCAAACCTAAATTTGACAGAACACAAACATGGACACATTTGTGGTCTCAGAGGTCTTTTTTTTCTGTGGAAGGTGTTTTTACATATAAACTGTTATGTTACAGAATCACAGTGTTAGTAGAGAAAGAGAGCAGTGTGTAATTACATTAGAAGAGATGGTGAACAGAGGGAGTCCTACAGAACTGCTCCTCACACACACACACACACACACACACACACACACACACACACACACTTCTATATACAGCACACTATACTAAGGGTAAAGGGTAGAGAGAATGGTAGAGAAAAATGAAAAGTGAGTGAGCAGAAAAGTGAGTAGTAAAAGAGAGGGAAGGAGAAAGAATGAGGAAAAGAAACAGATGATTTGATGATTTCAAAAAAAGTGAAAAGAGAGAGAGACAAAGAAACAGAAAAAAGAAAGAAGTGAGAAGGGAGTGTGAGAAAGAGAGGGCTACAGAAGGATAGTAAAGAAGAGGGGGGAGAGAGATAGAAGGAGAGAGAAATATGAAAAGAGAAAAAGTGCAAAAGTAAAAGTGTAAAGAAAAAGAAAAAAGTATAGAAGAGAGGGGGGAGATAGCGAGGGAGGAAACAGAGGAAAGCAAAGAAAATAAGTGAGACAGAAAGAGAGAGAAAGAACAAGAAAGAGAGGCAGAGAGAGAAAGAGAGAGAAAGAGAATAAGAGAGAATGTGAGAGAGGGAGAGAAAGCCAGAGAAAACAAGGGTGGAGAAGAGAGTTATAAGAAAGGAGAAAGAGAAGGAAAAGAAGTGTGAGATAAAGAAAGATTGAGAGAGTAAACAAGAAACAGAGAGAAAGAAAAAAGATGCAAAAGAATGAAGAGAGAGAGAGGGGATGGAAAGAGAGGCAAGGAAATGGTGGAGAAGAAAGAATAAAAGAATGCAAAAAGAAAAAGAAAAAAGAAGAGAGAGAGAGAGAGAGAGAGAGAGAGAGAGAGAGAGAGAGAGAGAGAGAGATTTACTTTGCAGAGAACAGGGGGTTCTTCATGTGCTATTATGGAGATGAGGATTATATAAACAATACCACAAATTCCAGTTACCACAAAAACACATTTCTCACTGAGTGTGTGCTTCTGTGCTAGTGTGTGTGTATGTGTACCTGGTTTATGCCATGTTGTGAGGACCAAAACCTGTTTATACACTCACGTTGTGGGGATCTTTCTTCTTTATGGGACCAGCTTGTGTAAATCACTACATTTTAAGGTGAAAAGGTTGTAAGGTTAGGGTGAAGTTAAAGTTAGGGTTTGGGTGAATGGATGTCTACGTAATGTCCCTACAATTCACAGAAACAAACAAGTGTGTCTGTGTTTTGTGTGTGTGTGTGTGTTGTGGACAATGCAGTCAGTTCAGTCAGTGTGTTTATGTAAAGCCTCTATTGTGCCGTTTAAATTTGAAGGCGTATCATTTTTGTAGAGAAAGAAAGTCACCATAGCAGCACATTAAGGCAAAAAAATCATTCGTTCTTTGTTCAGATGCTGTTTTGTTCCTCAGTGCTTTATAAAACAATGTAGATGCTAATGTAGATGCTGCAGTTAAATCAGAACATCATGAAACAGTAAGTGAATAAAGGAGAGAGTGATTGTACAGATCAAATAAGTGTCTGACACTGTAGATCAGACTTTGTGTGTCTTGAAAGTGCTTTTTAAAATCTATAATGGACTGAGGGAAATGCAAGTCAGTAAAACAGTAATAAAAACAAATAAGGCCAGACAGTCTTTCTACCTCAGCCTGATGAATGACAGCACATGGTATTGACAGGTTCCTCTCTTGAGGAGCTGCTGCAGGCCTGAGTGACTCTGCAAGCTGAAGTAGCTTAAATGACAGTATTAGAACTCTTTAAGATCAGTTTCAATACTGGTGAAAGACACATACAGGTCTTATAGGCTTCTGTAGCAGAGATGCTTTTCAATGAAATAGTTTGAAGCTACCCTTGTACTTCTGATTGATTGCATTGCCTTGTAAGTAACATTTTCATGTATTTGTACTTTTCTGAGTATTTTCTAATAGTCAAGTACACTCTATGTCCGAAAAACGTTTCTATATCAGTTACTTTAATGTGCCCCACTGCATCTACAGCTCGTATGATCGCCATAGAAAAGCATTGGCCAATATAATTGGATGCTCTGTAGCAGGTGCCCACGAGCCTAGGTTTACCACAACCAATGCTAAATGTCAACTAGAGGGGTATTAAGCCCACCAGCATTAAGTTGTGGAGCAGTAAAACTGTGTTCTCTGGAGTGATAGAGCTCCATCCAGTACTTTTGGGATGAGTTATAGTGATCAAAAACTGATCATCCAACATCAGTACCTGACCTCACTAATGCTCCTGTCGCTGAATGCAATCAAATCCTCACAGCAATGTTCCAACATCTAGTGTAAAGCCTTTTTTGTTCTTTTTAAATTCCATCGTCTTCTGATTCATACTGCTTTGTGATTGATCATGTCATTGACTTTATCTTTTTATTTTAGACCACGAGTAATAAAAAGAGAAGAACAAAGCCCAACACATCACTTCTGCTGATAGATGCTGGATAAGCTAAGACGTTCCTCTGCAGTTTCTCAGTAGTTTTAGCACTTTTTAAGCTGCTACTTTTACTTCTATTGAGCCATTATTTCACTTTCATCATTACTTTGGGTTTAGGCTGCTCTGCTCAACTCGGCCTGTGAGAAAACTGGAAATCCAAAATGTTTGCATTCTAAACACTTTTCTGTGAACATTTTATCTTACAGGATTTAATTGAGCTGTTTCATTATTGAGAACCATTTAGGGCAAGGTTGACTTCAACAAGAAATAATGAATTAAATAATAGATTTAATTTAATACTGGTGTTAAGATAAAAATGTTAATATTGTACATGCAGTCTTGTTTTGCAAAAATATTTTTTTGTTTGACATCAAAGCAAATATGATGGAAGTGAAGACCCAAACTTGTTAATGCAGAATGTAAATTGTGTAAACTGCCCTGAATAAGAGCACCTGCTAAGTGAATAAATGTAAATGTTAATCAAATGTAAAAATAAGCTTACTATAATGAATTACAAAGAAAACCAAATAAATGATCATGGATGTGTGTAATAACATGAATGTTTGCATAGTTATATATTAATAATTACATAATTACAAATAAACAATTGTGTAATTACATATTACACTAATGAAATGTAATTAAATTGAATAAAATAGTAAATTAAATTTGAAAGTATAGCAAAATGACAATAATAACTAGACTTTGAAGTGTTAAACCCAATGTTTAGAAAATAGGAGCAGAAATCTGCTGCTTCTGGAGTTCACTACTGAAGTACACACTTAAACCCTGATTACTCATGGAGTTAATTAAACAACAAGCCTTTTTATCATCTCAATGACTTTTTTCAGTAGTACAATAGCAAATGTAAATTTATCAGTAAGAGAAATCATTCCTCGTTCTTTTATTCCCATTAGTATATTTTGTTTTTCATTATATATCTTTTTTTTTTTTTAATTCAGCTTGACTACAACTTATAATATAAGTTATAAACAACTTAAACAACTTATAAAATAAAGTTTTAAAGAAGGGAACACATATAATTATATGATAATCATATGGCATTTATGTTGAAAACAGTATTTAGATTATAAATGTATGATGTGTTCCACAGTTTTACAGTGTGAAAATCAAAATGCAATATGAAAATCTGTTTTATGTTTTTTTGTACATGCTCTAGTTTCACAGTTGATATCTTTATACTCTGAATTAAGCCTGGCAGCCAGACTGTCTGGTCTCAGTGTTACTGTTAAACTATGGATTATGTAGTTTATGTTTGGAAAATATCAACACCTTGAGCACAATGGATGTTTTTGTACAGTGTAACTGAATATGCATAAACATCTGTACACCCAGTCAGATCTGGACTCAGACTGGAGTCTAATTGCACTGAATTAAAACAGAATTTCAATTTCTGCTTCTCTCAAACATCGAACAACAGAGGTTCTGGATTTGATCTGTTCCTTTCACATCTGTTTGTGTGTGTATGTGTGTGTGTGTGTGTATGTGTGTGTGTGTGTGTGCGTGTGTGTGTGTGTGTGTGTGTCTGTGTGTGCGTGTGTGTTTGTATGTGTGTGCGTGTGTGTGTGTGTGTGTGTGTGTGTCTGTGTGTGCGTGTGTGTTTGTGTGTGTGTGCGTGTGTGTGTGTGTGTGCGCGTGTGTGTGTGTGTGCGTGCGTGTGTGTGTGTCTGTGCGTGTGTCTTCATGTTTGTTGTGTGTTTACTGAATGTACTGGTCCCACTCGCAGTAAAACCCCAGCACTACTACATCATCCTCAAACAAGCATCTTTTGATTACGACATCATTCATCTTCAATACCGAGATGTTTTCTCTAAATTACTGCAGACATGAAAGTGAATCTCTCGAGGGACGGAGCTGCGTTCAACACACCATTGGAACATTTTAGAAGAGAGCTCTGCACTTACAGACCTTCCACCCTCTCTCTTTCTCTCTATTCATCTCTGTCTTTCTGTCTCCCCTATCTCTCTTTCACCCTCTCTCCCTCTTTATCTCTCTCTGTTTCTCTCTCCTTCTCTCTTTTCCTCTCTCTCCCTTCCCCCTCTCTCTCACTCTGTTTCTCTCTCTCTTTTTCTCTCTTTCTCTGTGTCTCGCTTCCCATCTCTTTTTCTTTTTTCTCTTTCCCTTTCCCATCATTCTCTTTTTCTCCCCATCTCTCTTTCTCCCCTTTCTCTCTCTCTCTCTCTCTCTCTCTGTTTGTCTCCACTATCTCTCTGTTTTCTCTGCCCACTCTATTTATTTTTTCCTCACTCGCATCGCCGTCTTTTTCCCTCATTTCTCTATTTTCCTCTCTCATCCTTTTTTTAATCTTTTCCTTTTCTTTATTTCTCTACCTCTATCTTCTCTCTCTTCTCTCATATTCTTTCTCTACTGCTCTTCTTTACTCATCTATTCTTTTTCTCTACCTCTCCTCCCTATTTATCTCTTTTACGTCCTCTATCTTTCACTCCCTCTCTCTCCCGTATGCATGTCTTTCTTTCCTTTCTTCCTTTCTTTCTATCTCTTCTTTCTTTCTCTACCTCCCCTTTCTTCTCTTTCTCTACCTTTCTCATCTCTCTTTCTCTCTTTCTCTATCTCTCTCTCTCTCTCACTCACTCTCTCTCTCTCTCTCCAGGGTCATTAAGTATCTCTCGGCCCTGTGGCACGTTTGGCCAGGTGTCTTGACTAAGCTCCAAGGAAGATGTGTTCCATCCAACAATCCGCTGTATTTAATCATCTCTGAGCTGCTCCCAGGCCGACGCTCTGCTTAAATACAGCCTGATTGAAATACGTAAACTTCGGCCCCAGCTGGACTAAAGGTTGATCATTAGTGGAAGTGCTTTTTCAACACAGTCAGCTTATGATACATTATGATTACCGTATGATACATCATTAAAGAATATATTCCCTCTGACAGGCTGTGTGTGTGCATGTGTGCATCTGTGTGTGTGTGTGTGTGTGTGTGTGTGTACAGAATCCACCCTGCTTTCCAATAAGATGCTTTATAAGCCATTAATGTGTGAAAGAGTCCATGCTTTTTATCACAGCTAGCTTTGAAGTGAAGATTAGTATCTATTCACAGTAGCTGTGAAATGCACTTTCTGTCTGTTTTAGGGTGCCTCAGTTGATCTATGCCACTTTTTCTTCAAGAGTGTTGTTGGAGTGTATCTGTATGATGGAAATGTGTGATTTTAGAAAACTGGAAACAAACTGGATTTTAATAATGTAAGTAATGTAATAAGGTAAGAAAGCAAGTCAGTGTTTTCATTGTGTTTCAATGTTATTTTATTAGGACAGTTGTATTTGATTGTTTAATATGAGGAAAGCAGCTGTTGGTATTTTTGTTGTTTTTTTTTTCTCAGAAAGACAATTTCTGTGGGGAAATGTAAATGTTCACTCCTCATTGCTCCCTAGCAGCTCAACACAGAGTCACAGCATGTCACACACAAACAGCCAACCTTTCGGCCTTGGGTGTGCAAAAGCATGCCTTACACACTCAGTTCGAATTTTTGTTCTGCCACTTAGACTTCGGAGAAAGTGCAGTTCAGCAGCCTATCAGAGTAAGACATGATAATCATTTGCATAGCTTCTGAAATTCCTCAAACATTTGTGTTATTTCTGTGAACAGTCTTACCACTGCCGACACTGTGAGAAATAAAGGTTCTGTGCAGGTACAGTTTTCATTCATCAATGTACAAACAATGTAAATGTGCCCTGAAAGTACATATTTGTATCATTTCATATCCTAATGTTTTAAAACAGAACAATAAAATAAAAGCCTTGAGATGAGACAGGGGTGTGTGGAGTCAATACAACTTAGAAAATATAATTTCAGTGGATTATGGTACAATTATGTTCCCTGACTAAAGGTACTGAGACGTACCCTTGAGTGGGCCAACCAAGTGACAAGAGGGGTACTGCCCCAGTGACAGTTTAAGACCTTTTTTTTCTGAGAGTGTATAGTTAGCATACATAGCAGTTTTGGGCAACACAAGCGATCTCAAATCCATTTTTGAGACATTAGTGTGGCTATTAGCTTTGGGTTTAGAGGTCAATACTACTCTAATACTAACTATATAGGAACTTACCTGCCTGGGGGTGTGGCTAAAAATGGACAGTCAAACGTTGCTAGCAAGTACTGTCATGGATATATTTAGGTGGATGAAAAACTACCTGCATTTCCATTACCAACAGTAACAATCATGGCGTGTCTACATCACCAGATGAAGCTCAACATAAACAAGCCCTTGATCTATTATGCTCCACAGAGCTAACAGCACCTGCCCCACATCCCTGAGCTGTTTCCCTCTGCAGGTTTGCAGTTGAAAGCAACCTTGGTGATGAAGACCCTGTACAGGTGTATACTTGATGTCTGTAATCTACTTGATGAGTCTTTACAGTTAAATATGCACAGCTAGATCAGCATAACTGAATCTGGTCTTTGGTCTTTGCTCGTTTTTGTGGTCAAAATGTGTTTACACTGCTCCTGTATTATGAGTTGGTTTGTGTATGCATGAGGCAAATTCTGTTTAATGCATGCTGTGTAAAAGTGTGTACCCCCACTTATTCCCACTGCACCTTTAGTAATGTTGCTCTGGGCCCAGACCTATTCCTAGCTGATCTAATAACAGCTATATGGGGACAATATTTTAATTAAATATATCAAGTGTGATTTCCATTCAGCTGGCAGAATGGGCTCTCAGGGTCCTGCAGAAATAGGCTACGTCTAGAGAGGTCCTGAGGTGGCACCAGCCCCCACAGAAATGTGATTGGCCATCACTGGGTGCCCCCTGCTTACTGAAGGTGGTAGCTGATTTATTACTAAGTTGTCAATCCTGGACAGAATTGAATATCTTCTATTGCCTCTTTTAAGTGGTTGCATTTTCCATTTCTCATTTTCATATTTCCTCATTTTGATTCTCTGCATGTGTTTAGTTTCAAAATGCATGTCTTTTAACTCTACCAGTTAAAACGCACTGTTATTCACTCTGTTTCTGTGAATGAAAACGCTCTGGGAGGCTTTTGTGCATGCTTTTAGTGGCTTGACTGTCACGACAAGCAGCAAAAAAAACATACTTGCCCAGCCGGAATTAAAGGGGACAGTAACTGCTCTCTACATTAAAATGTAATTTTGTTGTTTAACTAAACAGCACATCCAGTCTATATCTAACAAATGAAACATCTTACCTCTAGCTTTGTGTTGAAGGCTCTATCAGCCAAGGCAGTACAATACAGCCAGGACCAGGAAATATTTTTTTCAAATGTTATTTACTTTACATTATTCTGTGTGAGAGGTTACTTAGGAAGGCTATTTACAATAAATACCATATACATCATGTATTTTCCTTTGCCTTGAATACTATAAAGGCAGTTTTTGGTCTGTAATTCATACACTTTTTTCAGCTTCTGTGAGTCTGGTGAGTGTGAGAGTGTATTGATCATTGGTTTTATTATTAGATGTACATGTTGTATTGTTTTATTCAACCTTGTAATCTTTTGGGAACATACAGAAGTTGTCAAAGGATAGCATACTGTAATTATCTGTTTATATTAGCTGAAGATTTTTTTGCCACATCTGAAAACCATTCTGGATGTTAATTTTACATCTATTTGCAAAGGTTTTGGCAGCTCCAAACTTTTTTTTTTTTTGTATGAAAACAATTACACATCCTCTACAGGGAACACTCTTCATCTTTTAATGCACAATTGCTGTTAATGTACAGAAATGAAGATACTGATTAAACATAAAATGTGAGCTGTGCAAAAGTTATGGCTTTTTTGCAGTGTTTAACTCAGCAAATAAATAGAAGTTGGGCACTAAAATTTACAGAAAAAGTCCCTTTAAGTGTATTCTCTCTAGAAAACAATAAACATGTATTTGACTGGGGGTGTTCAAAGTTTCGCATACCACAGTGTAATAGTATAAGAACTCTGATGTTATGCAGCTTAGCAAATCATTATGGAATCATCTAAAGCTCTGTTTATCAGTTATTACACTTGTTATTAAAATAAAAAAAATGAACAGATCACTTGTAAGTTTAATGTTAAGCATTGATAATGTTCACATTATAGACATATATTTATAAATATATATTTGTATACATTTACACACACACATATAGCCATCGCTAATGAATGGATTAACAGCTATGCTGCTGTGCACTGTATATGATTGCAGTAGCCTCACCCTTTAGCCAGGCCTTCACATTTACGACTTGAGCCCATCTTTGCTCTCACGTGCTTGAGGATTGAATACTGAAACATGCTGGCAGTCCTGACATCATGACGAGCCCAGAGACACCCCGATTATTTCCTGGCAAGTCAGAGATTTTTGTCCGGGACGTTCATGTGTGAACATTGCTGTGACATGAAATGACACGTCTCGTGACGACGGGGCGGGATTTGGGGAGACATCTTGGACAGTACGCGTCACGCATTCAGCAGGATCCTGGAATTAGATTGTGAAGCTCGGGGTCTCATGCCAGCTCATCACTGCATGATTGAGCACCCAACAAAACCCACCCATGCGCATCTGCACACTGAAACATTCGGGACAACCGAAAACATCCTGGTACTTATGATCAGTTTTCCAAACTTGCGGGACATTCCAGCACCATACAGCACCTTTACTACGCCATAAATATTCAATGACTACATGAACAGATTATGAAAAATAGATATAATTGGTGTTTAAAATGAAGTATTATGTCTGTTTTTGCTTGGTTTGGTTAATTTATGTGCCCTTCAGTGGTGGAAACATTAATTTGCATTATTAGTTTATTTTAAGTAATAATAATTATACACTTATGTTAAGTGTGAGTGTAGCCTTGTTACTGAAACCTATTTACCCTGCAGGGAAAATTACTCCTCTTGGCCGGGGGCTTGCTTTGTCTTGGCCATGCTGTTAGAAAGGCTCTCTCTTTTTGCAATTTCCTGTTGTGACTTATTGTTTTTTCTCCTCCTTTAGCGGCATAAATACGCTTCACTAACAAGGTGGCTCACACATTTGCTAGTGGGGCATAGCTGTAGTGTGCAATTTTTATGGCTTAGAATAAGCTTACAATGCAAATGAATGCCTACACCATTAAACTAAACCATACAAATATGAGTGCTAATCACAGGGGAAAGCCCCCAGTAAGCCCATCTGAATTTATTTAGACTTTTAGGGTTTTTTGTAATATATCTTAAAATCTCAACACATCTAATGAAATAAAATATGTATTTTTTATTTATTTACAACACATTAAACTCAGCAAATAAATAGAAATTGAGCACTAGAAGTTGCATTAAAAAAGCCACATTTATGTTAGTTTTCTATAGAGAATGTTTCAACTTATTTACACACAAAACATGTAATTTCACTGGGGGTTTGCAAACTTCTGCCCACAACTGTAAAATAATCAAGCAAATTTAATATTATTTATTTATTCATTTATTGTGTAAATGACAAAGACCAAAAAACGATGAGTTTGGACTACCTACTTGCAAGGCAGTTTCTTGCTACAAGCAGTATAAGCAGTATAAGCAATATAAGCAGTATATATATATATATATATATATAGAAAGAGAGAGAGAGAGAGAGAGAGAGAGATAGATAGATAGATCACTGGTTTCTTAAAATTGGGCAAGTGAGCATTTTTATACTTTTATGCAACAGAACTGCACATATCACATGCACATATTAAGAAGAGAGCTATAAATGTATGCTTTCACTATAGTGAATATTTACATATGATGTACAAATAATGTACAAATAAATGTAGGTATACATTATCCTCTTCATTTATTTAATTTCCAGTCAAAATGGCTGTTAAGTTTAAGCTGTTCATTCTCATGTGTCCAGTAAAAAAGCTGAACACATTTATTTAACAAAAAAAATTACACTTCAGATTCCTGAGAACACCAGTAGCTTTTTTGCTTGATTTGCAAATGTCCTTCTTTTTGTCCATTTCCACCATGGAAGGATGGACAGAAACACCTGTGGATGTTTTCAGATCTGAAGCAGCTTGATTTTCTCCTCTCTCTCAAAGATGAAAGCTTTAAGTGCTGTTTATCCGATGGGGTCATTTTTGTGGTCTACCAGGTATTGCACAGCTATTAGGTGGCCCATTTTCTCGAAATATTTTCACAATTATCCTCAGAAACGTCTCCTGGAAAAGGAATAACTTGTACTTGCTGTGTTGTAACTGCTGTTTCCACTGGAAATTAAATAAATGGTCTCTGAGTTTTGCACACAGTGATGAGCAAGTAGCAGCATTGCTAAAATTCCATTCACTCCATAGAGAACCATTCATTATGATTTTGTTATGCAAATCCAATGAGCTGCATTTTTTCATTTTATTACTCAAAGATGAGTTGTGCAGTTGTTCTGCTGCATGAAAACTCTATACAATCAGCTTTAATTACAATCAACTCCCTCAACGCGTTGCCACCAGCTGGCTGCCTCCATCGGGCGTGTTGGCAAAACTCGCTCTCGGCATGCTTTCGGAGGGGCCGTACACACTCTGGCTGATGCGAAACTCACAGCGCTGAAGGAAGACTGCTGTGGAAAGTCAGAGCGCAGTGCTCTCAGAGCGCTCAGAGCACACTCCCCATTACTGAGAGCCCTGCCAAGGCAAGCAAGGCCAGAACACTGTGGAACGGATAGTTATTTCAAATGGTTTGCATGTTGAACAGTTGGGGAACAGTTTTGATGGTCAGGTTTTGTGACAGTTAACCTCACCACCCCACCCCCCCACCACCCCCCCACACCTACACCCTATCCATCTTTTTCACATAAGTGACAAACTGAATATCAAGAAGTAGCCAATCATATTCTCTTTTAGTTCTATGAACCCCAGATAAGTTGTTATACATAGTATATTACACAATAATGTCACTGTAATTACATAATTACATTACTGATTGCTGAATAAACATGGACAGGTACATAAAGAATTATGTTTTCATTGAATTTACATTTATGTGTCAGGTTTGAGTCTGAACTTCCATATTTCAAATTTGTTTTAAAGACAAAAAAATGACAAAAAACATGAATCATAAAATATGAACAGACTGTTTTTCCACAAAACAAGACAATAATAACTTCATAACTTTAGACAGATAACTTAACTTACATAACTTTAATAACTAAATAATAACAAAATCAAATCATAAGAATACATTTCATCTTTCCAATCTGAAATTTCTCTATTCATGTCAATGAGCTATGAGTGAATAGATAACACAAATGTACACAATGCTTTATTTCACCAGCAATAACTGGTACACTTTATGTACTGTATATGCGTATATGTGTTTGTGTTTATAAATTCTCCAATCCTGAACAACGCGCCGAGGAGATTTCTCTGATTTCCCAAGAGTGAAGAGTGAAGAGTGAACATGTCCCTCGTCAGAGTGGAAAATTCTACCAGCACACACCGGGGACTTATCAGCCAAAAGTAGAAGAGAAATACAGAGCTAACACTTTAACATCGTAGCTAAACCTGACAAAAAACGTCATGATTATTAATAAGGGAAAATTAATAATAAGCCGAGCTACACTGGCCTTGCTTAGCTTATCTACTGAGGCACAAGGTAATTGAATTAATTAGCAAGATAATCAAAGTAGCCTTGGCTTTCACTTCACTTAATTCTGCATGTCCTACATGGTGCAAGTAAAAGTCTATCTGCCACTGGTTAGCTCTAGGGGATTGGGTAGAAATGTGTCTATGATTAAGAGCATTTAAATGGCCTGCACACATAATTTAACATCAACTAATCTGTATGAAAAGTGAGCAAACTGTTGAAACCTTGTAGGCATAAAGTAATGAATATGAAATCAAGGATGAAAAAAAAACAGCTAGTTATGAGCACAAACAGTTGTAGTCTTTGAGGGGTTTATTTGCTAATTTGATTAGACTCTAGATTAGACATTTGTGAGGCACTGGCAGGCTGACAGCAAAGTTTAATGGTAAACTGTAATTTTGGAATCAGAAAAGAAAGGTATCAGAGAGAAACAGAAAGAGCTGGCACAACATTTTTTGTGCAAAACTAGAGGATTTGAGTGCTGATTAAGATGAGTAAAGCTGAAATATTTGTCCAGTACAGACAGTACCGTGCAAAGGCCAGAGACCACCATTCATTAATTTAGTTTCCAGTCAAAATGGCCATTGAGTACAAGTTATTCATTTTCATCAGAAGTTTCTGGGACGAATAGTTGTACGATAAATCATTCATATGAAGAGAAGTCAAAGATAAATTGATGAAAGAGGAGTTTAGAAAATGGAGTCCACAAAATTATTAAAAGTGACAGAGAAAATGGGACGGCTAATATCCATGCAAGACCTGGTAGAGCACCAAAACTGTCACCATCTGTAATGTGACAGAATGAGCAAGATGCTCGTGCTTAAAACAAGAAATGAGGCTTTACCTATAAAGGATTTGACAAGATTCGTAGTTGGTGAACAGGCATACATGAAGTCCAAAAAAAGACAAAAAACAAAGGACAAACATAACAAAGAAGTGATCAGGCAACCAAATCCAAAAAGGGGAAAGGCAAAAAGTCAGAAAATCCAAACACATGGCCAGAACACAATGAGGCAAATTAGCACACAGGAAACGGTATGGGCTCTACTAGGAGAAGCAATACCTTGCAAACCATCTAGTCTAAAGCCTGGGCTTATAAACTAAACTAAGGCTAGACTAAGGTTAGTCCCATGATGAACAGAGCAGGTGAAACAGATTAGTATTCAGGAGACTGAGAACGATGACTCGTGGATTGTAGAGGTTCTACAGTCACTTGCTCTCCCAGGAGATTCTCAGAAATGGGGTCTTCGTGAGTCGGAGCCGGAGGGATGCATGACACCATCAGATCAACAGCACTGAAAGCTGTCATTTTTGGGAGACAGAAACAGAAAATGCAACCAACTTTGAGGACTAAACTTTAGAAATGTGGAGAAATATCCCTGCAGATTTCTTTAAAAAACTGAAAGCAAGACTCCAGGAAAGGATGCAAGCTGTAATAACGGCAAAGAGAGAAAGACTGAAATTTTAAATATTGTATTTAGTTCTTGAGGCTTTTAGTGTAATTTTCTGTTAAATCGTTTTATCTGCAGCTTTTCCTCATGCATAAATGAGTAACTTTGATTGGAAATGAAAGAAATGAAGAGCAGTCTTTGACTCAATAGTGTATTTTGCATAATATTTCACAATTAAAAATGGTTCTTCAAGTGTTCTTTATTAAACAAAATTGTTTTATATAGAACCATGAAAACTCAAAGAACCCTTTGCAGAATAAAGGTTTTTTTTTTTTTTTGCATTATGAAATAGTTCTTTAGACTGCTGAAGGATGGTGTTGTAGACGATGTTACATAGAACCTCTTTGAAAAAAGTTCTAAATAGCACCAAAAAAGCTTCTTTTTTGGTGCTATTACAAGCTTGACATCGTAACAATAGAAGAACCCTTTTTGGGTGCTATTTAGAACCCTTTCGAAAAAGTTTCTATATAGGAACCATCTACCATTCGACCATTCAATACCATTCTTCATCAGTCTAAAGAACCATTTCTGGATGGAAAGAACCTTAAATTATGCAAGAGCTTCTTTGAGTGTTCATGGTTCTATAGAACAA
Organism: Colossoma macropomum; assembly: GCF_904425465.1. Taxonomy (NCBI): domain Eukaryota; kingdom Metazoa; phylum Chordata; class Actinopteri; order Characiformes; family Serrasalmidae; genus Colossoma; species Colossoma macropomum. The sequence goes on from NW_023494805.1 coordinate 11,105,466, forward strand.
TTTTCTTTACTAAAGAACCCTTGAAGAGCCATGTTTTTAAGAGTGTACCAAAAAAGGATTTGTATCTCCATTTCTGTCTTTTACATTGTGTATAATTTGAAAACTCTAGTGATCCTTTGCAGTGTTAAGATTTCAAGATGAACAGACCAATAGAAATGGTCCAAAATTACGTGAAAAAAAAATACATTAACTTACATTACAAGCAAAGACTGTTTTCCATCCCCAGTAAAGTTACCATTTTGGAGCTTTTGTCCTTACAGTGATGATAAGAATATATCTGTATAATAATATGCACTCACCATCCACTTTATTAGAACTCCATACCTTGTACTTTATAAGCTCCACCAAGCTTATAGTTCCACTACATAGGTGTACCATCTGTTCATGCCCATCTGTTATCATGCACAATTTGTCTACCACCCTCTACCCCATCAATCACTGCTCAGTTTCTGACCACTGTTGATCATATATTACTTAAGTGGTGGTCCATTCTTAGCACAGCAGTGACTATGAAATGAAGGTGTGTGTGTGGTCCTAGTATGAACATATCAGGCACAGCAGTGTCCAATTGGCATTTGCTTAAATTGTGTTTATCATTCTCTAGTCATTGCTGGTAAGTTTCTGACCACAGAGCTGCTCTTGTGCATCAACAGATCTCTAACTGTGCCCCAGTAAAGTGTATCTATAAGGAGGGTGTTTATAATGAGTAGGCCTCCACTAACTTCCGATGAAAGACAGAAACTGTGTGTCATGTGATTAGCTTAGAATTCTATAGTTTGTTACACTATGCTAGTGTAACAGGGTTGACATCTTGCAGCAGTACAAGTGCCGTCGGCCTTAGGGTCAAAAGCAGCAATGTCAGCTTTGGCCTCGGGAGTGCCTCGCATCATATTGGCTGAGTCTTTAGTGTTTTATCACTGTGGTTCAGGTGAAAGGTGTCGCAAGCTTAGGGCAACAGAGGAGGTGAAGGCGCTGAGTAAGGAGAATGAGTAATATTGCCCTACAGTCACACTGTTGACCTCCTTACAGCAAGCATCACCCTGGGGGCAGGTACAGCGCTGCATCCTCAGGGAAGAGTTTTTAATTTAATTTTTTTTTATTTTTTAATTTTACTTTTCAATCTAGGCCACTGGGAAGACACTACAGGCAGAAATTGGTCCCATCAATCATTTTTTCAGACTTTTTCAGATTGCATCTATAACATGTTTACGCCTAAACTGTAATCATAAAAATGTAAAAACTTCAACAGAAACGTGTCTATTTCAATGTTTAATTGCATCTGTCCATTTTCAGAAGGTTAGCCATTTTAATGGAGGCTTAGTTCCATGCACACTGGACACAACCATGCCAAAGCTTGTTTCGTGTACGATCTTACTAGAATATCCAAACATGTCTATTTCCTTTAGTAACAACAACAGTCACACAAATTGTGCATGTTTTCTGGGACCTCATCAGGTCGTGCGATTCTGAGGCCCATTTTAAAACTTTCAATATCATGAAAAACTAGATTTTTCTCTCTTATTGAGTTAAAAGAGTTTGATGCAGTATGTAAACCCTGATATACACTGCTTTCAAATGTAACATTCACTTATTAGTCCGTACAGTACATCCAGTCCATATAAAGAATTTAATATTGAACAAAATAGCACATTTTGAATTAACTGTTCTTGTGGTGACAGAAAAACCAACACATTTACAGATGACCACCAATTCAGTCAACAGCAGTTTAGCCCCACCCATTCACACTGAAGTTATAAGGAGTGTTTCAGCCTGGACTGCTTTTTGAATGAAACACAATACAGTACATCCAATCAAAACAGAGGTCCTTCACATATATCAGTCTTAAAAGTAAGAAAAACAACCCGTTTAATTTCAAAGGATAAAGACAGGGTAGAAAATGGTCATAGAAAATGAATTATGACAGTTTTTGACAGTTAAACCAACTCTGTATTCAGCACTTAAAAAAATCTGGTTATAGAATACCTGCATTCATGACATTTTACATGTTCATTCCTAACCATATTTTGAAGAATATTACATAAAAATTTCTTTTTTACTGCTACTATAAAAACATACTTATTAGTAATCCAAGCAATACATTCAACACAAATATGACTGTAGAAATTTGCACAGGAATGAAATACAGACATTAAAAAACACCACACCAAACTCAAGAGCACTATTTAGGTCAAAACATGATAGGAATGCATTCTAGTAATAACTGTTTTTTAAAAACGACCCTTTTCAGCTGTAGCATTTCGCTTTATGTGTCTCTGTTTATTGTAAGCTATGGGTTGAATTTGGCTTTGGTGAGTGGTCAAAAGCACAAACAATGGCTCTGCATGTGTGTGTGACAAGGAGACACAGAGAGAGCAAAAGAGAGAGGGGAGGGAATATATGAGTGTGTGGAGTGTGTCCTGGCCTGAAGCCCTGTAGATCTGCTCTTCTCATTAGGGAGTGAACGCTGCAGTGTTCCGGGTGGGCCTTTTCTCTGTTATTGGAAAACCATTCCCAAAAGACAGGAGAGCATATTAAAACTATTTCTATTAATCCTCTATTTCAGCACTAGGGAAAAGACCATCACTGAGAAAGAGAGGCAGAGAAAGGCAGAGACGGAGAAAGCGAGAGAGATGTAACATAGGTGGATTCTCTCTCTCTCCGAATAAAGTATCTGACGCAATCAAGCCAAAGCAGAAGTGATGGACTTTGATCTTTCGTCACATCATCAAACTCCAAAAAGACAAACAAGCTATCCCGCGAGCGTCGGGGTCAGGCAAACTCCTACGAACGAATGAACGCTCTCTGCTTCCTTCAGAATTTCTCCAGGGACGCAGCACAGGGCTGGAAAAAAATTCCAGCCGCTCGGCAGACGCCTCAATGAATTCTCCATCTCCAATTGCTCCCCACTGCTCGGAGGGCGTTGAGGGACCAAGGCCTTTGTGCGACACGCCGGGCGACATGGAGACTGAGCTAGATGAGCTAGCCAGAAACAGAGGGAGGCGATGAAATTGCAGGATATACAGTCCAGTGCAAAAGACTTAAGACCAGCCAAGAAAATGAATGAAAACTATTTTTCTGGGCAGTAACCGAAGGGTGGCTTTGCTTTGTAAAATGCTATGTTACATTAGAATAAATACAGATAAATATTTACACAATAATACCAGATACATCAATTTTCCAGTGTGAGTGAAGAAAGTGTTTTAATAACCAAGTATTTTAATATTCAATAAAGTATTCATTTTTACCAAAATAAAGTTCTTGGTGTGATGTTTTTTATTGCCTGCATTTCATACCTGTGTAAATTTCTACAGTCATGATTGTGTATTTACACTGTATTTAAAAAAAAATGTTTCTGAATTGTACCAAAATTGCAATAAAAGTTTTCCATGATGGACTGAATTTTTGCTTAAATAATCGTAATCAAATCAGACGTTTACACCCCAGATTAATACATTTATGAGGGGGAAAGAATTTTTTGTTTTCAGTAAATGTAATGCTGTGCTGTGAACTGTTTAGAAAGACACATGATCTACTTGGTTCCTCCTTTCCTTGATGCAGCTCTAGCCATTGCATGGATTTATCCCCCTTTTGCTTTTATTACAAGTTCCATTCTTTTTCAGGTGACTTGCTTTCCGTTTTTCAAGGAAATCTGCAAGGATATTTTTCAGCACCTCCAAATACAGTCTTAGACGTTGGTTGTATTTTCTGCCTCTCTCGTTCCAAGTATTCTGGTTTTGGTGTTCAAACAAGGATGGACAGAAACACAGATGTTTTCAGATCTCAAGCAAGAGTGGAGCTAGATTTTCTTCTCTCTCTCAAAGATGGAAGCTTTAAGTGTTGTTTATCTGATGGGGACAGTTTTGGCGGTCTAATATTTTCTCTGTATCTTTCAATTATTTTTTGATCTTTTTTTCCTACTTATTTTTCGTTGATGTCTCCCTTCCTTATCTAAGTGAACTATTTTATGTCTACCTCAGAAACATTTCCTTTATTGCCATTTTAGATACCATGAGAAAGACAATTGTAAGGCAGCTGAGATGAGTTTGGGTAGTTGAATGTGTAAATGTTAGTGTCTGTTTGAGGGGAAACAATGTCAGTGAGAGCTTTGGGAGCAGCTTTGGTTGGGAGGAGCTGAAATAGGTTAGTTTCACGATTGGAAGGATAGAAGAATTACAGTGGCAATAGATTACACAAAATAAACAGTGGACAAACTAAATTCTTTGTGTTGAAGGCTTCTGTGTAATCTACTCCAAAATACATGTTTTCTGCTTTTTCCTGATGCTGAAAAAGTGAATACCTTCTATTTAATGGCTGTTTGTGAGGGTTTGTTTCTGACTTTTGCACAGTACTCTAACAATAATCTTTAGGGTTGTATGGTGTCATAAAGTTTAAAAAGTTGACTCAATTAAGGACTCATTATACAAATGACAATCTCTTTGGCTAATCTGATGCTAACTGTGGATATCAGGTTGCCTGAAGGAGGGGTTTGGAAATGGTTAAGATCAAATGCCCTGACAGCGATGATTTTTGTGTATTTGTATTCTGATGTTCGTGTTTGTCCAAGGAAATAAATATTACTGCCCAGACGAAAAGCTTTTAATGTACATTTCTCTATAGGCCTTTAAACAGTACACTATCACAAAATGAGCTTAGCTTATTCAAACACTTAACCTGACGGGGCCACAGTTAAGGTAACAAGGACAGCACAGATAACAACTGTATGTAGCAATTTTATTGTAATAGCTTGTAGTTCATTTAAACAAACAGAAAAATTCTGTAGAAAGTGCAGATTCTGAGTTTTCAGTCTATTCCCTATTTGTGTTTGTAAGTAGAAGAGGAGATATTATGTTATGATTTCAAATTTGATGAAAATGTATAGTTTTGTAAAGTCTAGTTTTGTTAATAAAACATTTAACATGTAAGATTTTTGCAGGATTTTGTTTTTTTTCTGCTATTGAAACAGAGAATCAAAAATACAGACTTGAACCTGACTAGAAAGCATAAATGTAATTCCTTTTAAAACAATGTAATTACAAATATAATAACATAATTACATTTGAATAGTATGAAAACACAAAAGCAATAACTTTCAGGGTGTGAGAATTAAAAAAAACACATTTTGATATCAAAAGATTAAAATGAAGTAGCACAAAGACAAGTTCATCTAATCTTTATAAGAGGCTCTTGCGAGAATCTGATTAGCCAGCAGTTTCTGTGGACCGGGGAGAATAAGTGAGCAACTAGAACTGTATCCTTTTCTGTCTTTTTCTCCTCCCTTTCAGGCAATTATTTTTCCCTTTCAAGCAATTATATATTACTGCACTTTTTTGAATATTCCTGTTGGACGCTTTAATAACTCTGCTATAAGTAGCCTCTAGTCAAAATGATGTCTCATGCTTTGGCTGTTTGTCATCCCCCCCAAATGCAGTGATTGCGCACTGCACTGCAGCTTTCCACCCCAATGACTCTTTTTGTGCATAATTACAGGGCAAAGAAGCCTCCACTTCATGCATGGTATTCACCAAACCTTCCATTAACAAATACATGGACTTCTAATGTACTGTATCTACTATTGTTTCCCTTCTGATAAAGTAAAGGGAGCAAAAGGGAAAAGCATTAGAGTCGATGTGTAATTCTGAGTGTCGTTCACATGCAATACTTAAAAAAAAAAAACACGCCATAAGCTTCTTATGGGTTATTGAAGTGCTTTTTATCTATCAGACAGGACTCATAATGTTTCATAGTGGATTAAAATGTGGATAGGAAGTCATGGATTACTGCCCAGGCCCAGTTCTCGATAAGTGTAATATTGGAATATCTTTTTTTTTATTCCTACAGTGGATTATGCTGCTTCCACATTCCACAGAAAAATTATATTCGTTAGTGTTTTTTTAGCTTTTGAAGGATATTTGCCTTCATTTTGCCTCTACACTGAGAACTCATTCAGTATTAGATACTTAGGAGGTAATGTGTTGATTTTTGACAGTAGTTCACAGTCAGTACCAAAATGTTGCTTGCCAGCATACAATAAATTTAAATGTGAATATTTAAGCAGCCTATTCATGCTGTAACATCATTAAATAGAATGGAAAACACTCAGTCTTACATCTTTATTCATTTAAATGTGAAGATTTTTGCTTATTATCTCAAAATCCGTTTCAAACTCTAAGCTAGTATTGAGTTTTCTTTAATAAGGTCTTTAATTAGACAGAATCACTGGATTCTTTGAATATTTACATATATGTATACTATATGTACACACTTTTCACATTGCCAGTTCTCCAGAAGTTCTCAGTCTCTGAATAAAACTGGTCGGTCAACAAATCCTGACTAAAGTCAACATGAATTGGAAATCATAATGCATTTTCCTTCAGTACTGTGCTATATTTCTGAAACATGGTATCAGAGAGGGTCTGTAAACTAGCACAGCATTTTTTTTCTCAGTGGTAAGTGGATGTGGTGGGAGGGGAAGGTGAAACATGATAATATTGGTTATTTGATCCTTGGACTTTCCTTCTACTTGATGACTCTGCAGAATCATTTTCTACTCATCAAAACAGGACTTTAACAGGATCTTTACAGTCATCAAAAAGATTAAAAACCACTACCAACCCCAGGCCACCCCAGCAAATATAACCCAACAGCAACCAGTAAGATGCTACAAGAAGTCTCTTAGAACCCCAAATTTTCAATACAGGATCTGCAGGGAGCTCTTGCTACTTTGTACGTTGAAGTGCATGCATCTACCATTAGAACAAGTCTGCACAAATTTGACCTACATGAGAAGTGTACCAGGAGGAAAAACCAAAGACTGCATTTGATCAGAAGAACCTCAAACCAACTGTAAAGCATATAAAGCAATGGAAATGTTATGTTATGTTTTGGGGCTGACTTGCTGCCTCACGGTCTGGCTAACTTGCAGTTCTAAAGTCGTATATGAATTCTCTTTCTTACCAGAGAGTGCTTGAGGAGAATGTGAGGCCTTCTGCCAAAAAGTTGAAGCTAAAGAAGGGGACCTTCCAACATAATAATGATCCGAAACATACAAGTAAATTCACCAAGGAGTGGCTCAAAAGGAAGAAACGGCCTAGACAAAACCCAGATCTGAATCCTATTGAAATGCTGTGGGGGGATTTGAAATGGTCTGTACATGCAAGAAACCCCCTCAAACAGTTGCACACTTTAAATAATTCTGCATGTGGGAATGGGCAAAAATGTTAGTAAACTGTCAGAAACTGGTAGACAGTTATAGCATATGCTTTAATTTTTTTTTTCTATCAAAGGGGCAATACCAGTTACCAAAGTCACATTTCCTTTATTAATTTATTGTTTATGTCACAGAACATTTATCTATGCAGTTTAGCTGATGAGCAAATACTGATGTCCACATATGGAAGTACATGGGGTGTACTTACATTTTCACATGACTGTATGTCAATGCTCATCAAATATTTCTTGTTTCTATTATATAATTAATATAAAAGGGACCTATTTTTATTACATATAGATGCTTACATGTATATAATGCATTTAGGTAATAGTGTTATTATCTATAGATACTTACACAAACACAAAACATATAGGACATAATTTTATTACATATACTGTAATGATAACAGGTTTTCATATACAGTAAAAGTCTTAGCAAATAGTTTTAAACTGTTTATCTGGGTAGTAATCATGTTTCTGCTTGTAAAAACATCAAATTCAACATTAGAATGAATAAAAACAAACATTAATGCTGTGAAAATTAAGATGAATTTCTAGTTTTCTAAAAAGTAGCTGACTTCTTGTGAGTTGGTCAGAAGAACAGAGCTTTAGTTCCAGATTTCTCCTTGATGCCTCCAGTCATTGAATAACTTGTTCAGTTCTAGCATACCAACACACTCAATTGAACTCAATAGAAACATATTAAATATTGATTAACCAAACCAGGTCTTTGGTAATAACAGCATTTAATACTGCATTTAATACTGGGCAAACACATTTACATACATATATTTTTAATAGTATTTCTGAGCAATGAATACTTACTGCCCAATTTATAATGCTCTTATGAGTCTTTCCTTTCACAATTGAATGTTCCTCACTAATGGCTTGGTCACTAGTTGGTGAAATGAGTCAAGCATGTTGAAAGCAAAACGTGAATGTTCACATGTAACTGTACAAAGTCCTGAATCAGGGGCCAAACCTCATGCCTCTGTGCCTCTGTGTGGCAGCCTGATGTCACAGCGTCTCAGGCCAAGTCGCTATCCATCAATGACTAAGTATTAACGCCTTAAATCTTGTACCTCGTCAAAGGCAGAGCTGAAAAAAAGAGCATGGCTAATTGCAGGCGCAAATCGGCCACACGTAATTTGTAATCAAAGACATGTCGCCTCATGAATTATCGGAGGCCCGACAATAGACTTTTCTGTCCCTTATTCTCAGGCCTAATTCAGCGCTGAGGGATCAGGAGGGAAGTTCACAGCTATCGGACAGCGGGGTGTCTCGGATTAATGGAGGGCTCCCACTAGCACTTATTCATAGCTAATTTACTTATGCCACTGTTTCCGATGCACAGCGAGAGAGTGTGCTGAACAGGCCATTAAAGAAAAAAAAATGAAAGCCATCAAGGGCCATATGGAGATAATCAGAGGGCTATGAAAATCAATGCTACGGCGGGCGCGGGCCAGACTTTAAAACAGAGGTTCCTGAATCGGAGCTGGTGGGCTGGCAGATCAAGGTGACAGCGCATGAGGTCACTTACATTAAGAGCAAAAACTGTAACCAAAAGTCTGGCCCCTTGCTCATCTACGGTTTTGTGGCTTTAAGCCCTACTTGGAGCTTGTTTAGACATGACTGAGCGCTTGTTTATATGTGCTTTTGACATCTCGGCTACGATTAACCACTTCAACTTTAAAGACCCATCCAGACCACCATTCTTCTTACACAGTGCTTTCATGGTTGCAGAGGAATTCTCAGTAGATCCTGGATAATAAATCACAACATAATACTGCTGAATTTTTAAACTAAACTCTCTGTCTTTGTCTTTCTCTAGCTGAATCTATATCATACCATCGATTACCATGAACAATAATTTTGAAACATTTCAGTGTACATTAAAAAGAGCCATAAACTTGTTCTCTCAAAGCTTTCTTATAACAGAATGCATTGGGCAGTTGCTGAATTCTGTGAATAGGGGCTTAAAGCTCAACTATATAACGCAAGTTTGAAAAATATCTGTTATACTCAACACAGGTCTTAAAAGCAGACAGACAGACTTATCAATTTCACAGATTTTTTGGACTGCATAATTGAATTTTTGAGCTGTTAACATAGTCATCCAGAGTGGTTTGATGTGAAATGGAGCATCATAGAAAAACTTACTGCCTCAGATTTCTGTACAGTGGTGGTGATAGGAACCAGAGATCTCAATGTCTAGAATACAAATACAGCCATTTAATATACATCTTCTGAGTTTTATGTGTAATACTGAAAATGGTCATATAGTGATAAAGAAAATATGTGTATTTTCTTTGGGTACTGTGTTGTCTTCCATGTACCTCTCTGCTGTTAGCACATTTCAAAAATGCATTTTATAGGCCAAAATAAAGTGTTCTCAGGCAGCGAATTCATAACTATTTCACATAATAGCTTTCTGTGATGGACAGTACTGTGCAGTACTATGTGGGACCACCCTTCATTTATTTCATTTCCAGTCAAACAGGCATTTAATTATTAATTTCTCAATAACTACAAACAAAATGACACACTTTTCAATACTTAGTGTGTCCACCTTTTTTCTTTATTAGCATAGGTAACCCTACTGTATAGCACCTTGAAACAAAAATGAACCTTGAAAAAAAAGATAACTGTACATAAATAAAAGCATTTTACTCACCCAAATTAATGTCAGAAGAGATATATGTCTAGATTAATGTCCAAGACTCATTTGACTTTCAAGGAAAATATTGTTTTAAATATGACATTTTTCTTTATTTTGACACTAATACTGCTAGAATGGACATCCTCCCACATCAGCCACCTCACTTCAGGGTTTCCGTAACTCATCTTTCTACTTAAAACAGCATATTGTGTTTATAATTGTAATGTAGGGGCTGAGGCAGGTTGCAAGTGTGAAGTGACTTTATTCGGGGCAGTCCAATACTCACGGTACATTAAACAGGCAGGGGTCAACACACAAGCAGGTAATAGCAAAGGCAGATCCATGTTAACAAATAGGAGACTAAGCAAGCAGTAAAAACACAAAGAAAACACAGCTTGGTACTCAGGTTAAGGTAACACAGAGACTTGACAAACTAACCGGGAAAACAAAAGGCTATATAAAGGAGTCTTAATAAGTCCAAGATCAGGTGCAGGTGTGTAAGTGGGAGGAGCCAGGGAGAGTCCAAATAGAGTCTCCCCAGAGGGGGGGTGGAGGACAAAACAACAAAAATATTATGATTGTCCCTGTGGGCACCTTCACTTTAGCTACCATGGCAGCAAACCTTTCACCTCAGATTGAAGAAAACTAACTGGCAAGATACTTTTTACACCAAGACAAATATTCATGGTGAAATGAAAATAGTGTGTAATAGCAGTTTTGTACACATGGAATTGCATCAAAAACATCATCATAGCGATGCTTAAATATCACTTTCAGAAGTTTTTTTCTACAATAATGAAGTTTAAATGCTATATTAATGTGGGAGCTTACATTTCTTTAATTTCTTCACAGCAATTGGTGAAGAAAGCGAAGGGAACTATGCATTACGCCGAAGTGGCTGAAACTGGGGGGGGCGGCCAGTTTTGCCAATGTTGGGGGGCATGATGTTACATCTTTTATTCTTTGTTGGAGGCTTCAGTCTTAGAAGTTGGTTGTATTTTCTGCTTCTTATAAACCAAGTAACCTCAAAGACAGTCAGTGGTGTTGAGGTCTGGAGGTGGTCAGTCTATTGTTCTGAGAAGACCAGCAGCTTCTTTGTTTGAAAAAAAAAGTTTTTTGTTTGTTTATTTGTTTCTTATTTTTTGTCTATTTCATGTTTGCCCATTTCCTTTTCTCTGTAGGGCTTCTTGACAGCTTTTTTTAGACCCATAAATTGTCTTCTCACAATGGAAGGATGGACAGAATTTTGGTTGATCTGGTTGGAATTAGCACTGTTAGGAATAATTCTGACTCTGCAAGTTTCTCTAGAATGGAGTATTTCACATCAAACAGTCTGAAAGACTTTGTTTATATCTTTACAGTTAAATTATGCAAAAATAATTGGAAACATCAATGGAATTTCCACCCCCACCACTATTACCACAAATTCCTCTGGAAAACCATTCCCCTCTCTAAAAGAACCAATTACACAGACTCACAGCTTAATTTACAAATACCTTGCATTAAAGAATCCATTAAAGTCACAGTGATCTGAATATATGAAAATGTACAGAATGCATGTTTTGCATAGATACTCACTGAAGGAATTCAGCTTCTGTTGTAAGTATATTTCCAGTCAACAGGTTTTCTGTTCACTTCTAAGCACAGCAAAGCACACTGAAATGCACTGAATGCAGTAGATGGAGACTTGTTGAAGAACACTGGAGTATTCATGTAAGATTATGAACAGAATATGAAGCCTACACACTGAAGAGATGGAACTGTTGACCATGAATGTAACTATAATGCCACACTTCAGGAGATCTGAACTCCACTAGATGGCCATGTAAAGGTCACATTTCTTCTTTCTTTTTTGCCCCCTACAGAGACAGCAATGTGATTTCAATCTTTCAACCTGAAGCACGCAGGCCCTCCACTCCTGCTGCATTGCCGAAGGAGCTGAAGAGCCGGCGTCGGCATCCACTCATGGGTTTCATTCCTGACCTTGACAAGAATCATCCGCCGCAGCCTTCTGCGAGATAAGGAGGTGCCTGGCAGGCGTTACCTGGCAACAGGTACCGTCAGAGCAGAGCTCTGGGGTAGCGTCACCTTTTCCAACGCTGCCATTAGATCTCCTCTGCTTGTGAGTGCGTTTATCGATTTATTCCCGGGCCGCTTCATTGAGACATTCCCACCTCACATTTTCCTCATTCGGATGACTTTGGCGCCTTCATCTCCATTCAGTACGGCACCCACAAGAACACATTATCGTAACCACAGTGATTTGGTCGTCATTACAAATGGCCTCCGTTGGGTTAATCATCTTTTGTGCCTGTCGATACATCTGATGAAAAGGAAATGAAACATTGAATGCTATTCTACGTATATAATAACACCTGTTACTTAACACGCTTATAGTGAAAGCACCCGGGGCGATTTCCTTTATTGCTCATGAATGAAACTTCCCACAGAATGCTCCCCAACCGTAAGCCTATACGAGCGGCTCTATCTTGCATGCTAAACCAGCCAGCGTGAGCTTTTAAGCCTCTGGCCGCTGCCACGAGGGGACGTTGGGAAACACACAGCATCTGGACTTTATTGGAAGTGTTATTGAAGAAATCGGATACTTATTACGCACCCAAACTCCACGTCCATCCCGTCGGTCTCTAGGCACAACCTGGCATTAGTGTCAAATTGAATATAATTTTAGGTTTTACAAGAGCAAAAGAGTTTAGCAACACAGGAGCAGAGCAGGAAGACAGTGAGGGGGATTTTTCTTTCCCACACTGAATCTTCCTTTGTTAACATGAACAAAACGGATAACATTCTGTCACAATGACTTACAGTGAGCTGCACACTGCACTCTGTAGAAAGACCAGATTGACCTCGCAGTTCATCAGCCTTTTCACAGCTGATAACTCTTTCTGGCAACCATCGACTCCATGCCCACAATAAAATTCTGCTTCTGTTTACCTTCTTTCCTGTTATCTTGACCTTGTGACATCTCGCCACAACAGGCAGCGAGAGCTGCATTTTGAATTCTCCGTTTTCAAAGTGCTTCTGCACGCGACCATCATTGTGTGGATTAGCAGTGTAAAGCTCACGTCCAAACCACCAAAGGCAAGGCAAGGACAACGGATATTGAGTTTTGAACAGAGAGAAAAAGGAATGGCTTATGGGTTCTGTTTTGTTTTTTCTGTGAACGGAATAAACCAACATTTTGCAGAGAAAGAGCTGTGCCTGTTTCCAAGAATCTTCTCTTAACCTGTTGGGGACAGTATTATATTTTTATTTGTGTAATATATATATATATATATATATATATATATACATATATTCACCTACACTCTTAAACAACAAAGGGTTCATAGGGCAATGCCATAGAAAAAACATTTTTGGTTCCCTAAGGACCCCTGTCTGAAAAAGATTTGTAAAAGTGAAGAAGCTTTAACCTTTATATAATTTAATTCAAAGGTTCTTCATATAACCTTTTCATTATATGGAGGTTCTTTGAATTTTGGAAAGTTCTTCACACTAACAAACTAATTTTTGCACCTCTTTTTCAAGAGTGTATCTTGTAAGTACTATGTGTGTTACACAGTTTATCAGCTTCCTTCTACCCCATTCATCATTGCTCTGATGTTGACTAGATATTATTTGGGGGTGGTTCATCCTCAGCAGAGCAGAGACACTGACATGGTATGGTAGTGTGTGTGTTGCTGGGACAAGAGTATCAGACACCGCAGTGTTGCTGGGGTTTTTATAAATGTAAGTGTAACATATATATAGTGTAACATATATATATATATATATATATATGTATATATATATTATATATATATATATATATATATAAATAGTGTTAATATGTTAATGTTTGCGCCATGCACACAGTTTGCATGCATGTAAATAGAACGTTTGATACCTGCTGTTCCGCCTGTCATAAAATGAACCCCGCACAAAAAAAAAAAACTTCTAATTGATTTAGAAAAAAGCTCAGTGGGTGTGGCTGCATGCGTAATCTAAGCCCTTCCCCCTCTTCAGTTCTCTCTGATAGGCTGCACTCAGATGGCTGTTTTTGACAGTTGTTTTTGATGAAAGATCCCTCGGAGGAGACAGCAGGGCATACTGGTGGTACAGTTTGAAATGTATATACGCAAAAGTTTGAACACTTCTGACCATTTTTTAAGGAGAAAATAGATTAACATTCTGTATAAGGAACAAAATATGTTGACATTAAATATGACATTTTAGTTCACAAAGGTTCAAAATAGGAAAAAATAGGAAAGAGGAAAATAAAATGTACCACAAATTTCACACTGAACACATTTTATATTTTATTAAGACTTGCATGCTGTAAATAATTTTAAATATATCAATACTACAAAGCTCATTAACTTGACTGATGTGAGTTCGGTGCTGGTGAGAGAAAAGCGTCGAGCCAGTCGCACTCTTCCTGTGTGAGTGCTGAGGTTCCTCACTCCGCTCCACTCAGCTTAGACCCTGGAATGCACTTTGTCTCTTTGGCCATCACTGAGTGAACAAAAAGCAAATGTGGCTGTGAACGCCACTTCAGGACGCAAGTGGTGCACGGCTGCTTTTGAATGTGTGCCTTTCTTTCAGAGCGCTCCTGGGAAGACATTGACCGCGTGGCCTCAGACGTGCCGGTGTCAGGCCGGAATGTGAGGGAGATGCTGCCTTTTTAATTCCTCTGTTTTGCACGCAAGGGCTGAGGAGCGGCATTTACATAAAGGAGAGAAAAAGAGGAGCAGGAGGAGGAGGAAGAAGAACAGCATCTTTCTCTTCTGCTGTCTTTCATGTCATTGAAAGTAACTGAAGGGTCACAGAAAGACTCCAATCAAGGCAGCATATATCCAATCTAAGGCCGCTTGGAGAGACTGTAAAGGCATGTCACAAATTACGGTCACTTTAACTGAAGTTTCCATGACTCATGAAGGCATAGCAGCTAAATTTACCTGAGCAAATATTCCATGTGGATAAGTTAATCAGTTTATTTCGCTTATTATAACTGAGGGTTTCTTGATGTCAATGAGAGATCACTTTGCAGCTTTTAGCAGTGAAAAATACATGATCACATTTTATCTGAAAAAGCAGATGAAGAGGCAAGGATAAAAGAAAACCCTGCATGCAGTAGCATTCATTCATGTGTGAATATTTAAAAAGGTGTAGAACACATTGCTGGATCTTTTATAAAAGAGAAAGAGAGATATGCAGAAAGATGGGCCAGAAATTGGACTCCTAACAACTGTAAAAGATCTAGCAGACCACAGAGTCTGGAATCCAGACCTCAAACTTACTATATGTGTTTGGGATTACTTGGATTGTGACAAGCAGAAAATGCAACCAACTTCTAAGACTGAACTTTGGAGGTGTGGAAAAATAACCCTGCAGATTTCTTTGCAAAACCGAAAGCAAGTCTATTGAAAAGAATGTAAGATGTAATGCCATGCCCCGCAACATGGGCAACACTGGCCACACCCAGTTTCATCCACTATTTCCCTAACTGAAAAATGAAAAACTTGTTCTTAATGGCCATTTTGACAGGAAATGAAACTAACAAAGGGTGGTCTTTTGCACAGTACTGTATTTACTACTGTATATCATCAGAGAGCACCATACATGTTCCAGCTCAGAATCTTGGAGTTTAATGAAATGTTACTTGGTGTTATGCTGTCAGTGAATTAATGCTTAACCCCGTTACTGTGTTAATCCATCTTATTCAGTGCTTCTGACACGTATGCTTTTTCCCTACGCTGATAAATGAATGCATTCATTCACATATCCAAGGTAAATGTAATGTAGGAACATCTTAATAGCATGTGTGAACATGATCGTAAGTGCAGTGGCCTGAACTTATAGTACATCTGTGTAAATAAAGATCACTTTTAAAAAATAAGATTCGGTATTTCTTCATTAAAATGCCTTCAGTTCAGAATCTGCTATGTGGAATCTATAGTGTGGCTTATATCTAGCAGCCCTATAGTGCATATATGAAATTAACCCCACATTACTGTACTGTACTCTACAGATACAATGCTGTGCAAAAGTCAATGACTGCACTTCATATATTTAACTTCCAGTCAAAATGGACGTAAGTGTAAGTTATTCATTTTTCAGCGTCAAGAGAAATAAATGGAAAATGTACACAATTGAGGCATAACATTATGACCACTCACAGAAAAATGCTGGTGATGGTTGGTTGGATGCTGCGTATGGGGCTGCATAACCACTGTCCATGGTTTAAAACGGCTACAATAAGCACACAAACATTGGAACTGGACAAAAATGTTGCCTCGTCCGATGAGTCCCCCGCTGGGTACATGTGCACCATTTACCCGGGGAAGTGATGACACCAGGATTCACTGGGGGAAGAAGCCAAGTCTGTAGAGGAGTGTGATGCTCTGGGCAATGTTCTGCTCTGAAACCCTGGGTCTGGGCATTCATGTGGATATCAGTTTGACACGTCACCTACCTAAACATCATTGTGGACCAGGTTCAACCCGTTCATGGCATTTGTATTCCCTGGTGGCAGTTGCCTCTTTCAGCAGGATAATGCACCCTGCCACACTGTACACATTGTTCTAGAATGGTTTAAGGAACATAACAAAGTGTTTAAGGTGTTGCATTGGCCTCCAAATTCCCCAGATCTCAATCTGATTAAGTGCATATGGGATGTGCTGGAACAAGAAGAACTGTGGAGGCTCCACCTTGCAACTTATAGGACTTGAAGGATCTGCTGCTAATTTCTTGGTGCTAGATACCAGGGTCCATGCCTCAGTGGGTTGAATTGTTTTGTCAGTACATGGAGGACCAACAGCATATTAGGCAGGTTTTCAATGTTTTGCCTCATCATGTATGTTTAACAGGAAATCACACAGAAGCAGTTAAATATGATGTCATACTTCTCAGCATTTAGTGTGTTCACTTTGTCTTTATTACCGCTTCCATTTTTTTTGTGCACATTTGCTTTCAGTTTTTCAAAGAAATTTGCAGGGATGTTTTTCCTCACCTCCAAAGTTCAGTCTTAGAAGTTGGTTGCATGAAGTTGGTTGCATTTTCTGTTTCTCACAGTCCAGCTAATCCAAAGCACATTAAATGATATTGAGGTCTGGACCCTGGGTTGGTCTGTCCATTGTTCTGAGAACACCAGAACACCAAGGTTGGCCAAGGTTGTTATCTTGCTGCACTGAAGCAACAAGGCTAAAAAAGTGCAATGAGTAAAAGTCATCATTTGTCATTGGTGTTCCAAAGTTAATGAAGTGGCATTCAAAAGAATATACTCAGAATCACGTATGATGTTTTTTTCGCTACTGATTTTCTGACTTCATTTAGGTGCCATTCAGTACACGATGTGTGTCAGAAAAGGTTAATTAAAATACAGTGATCAGTTTAGGAAAGGTAACAAGCATGACAAGCCAATGCAGGTGAACATATTTGCTTGCATTTATCTGTTCCACTCTTTCTCTTGCATGCTCTCTCACACTCACCGGCTCTCTGTCAGATAAATGAATTTACCTGCAGACAGCATACGCTGATGTTCGCTGCATTTGTAATGCAGCTAACCTCACAGAGGTGACCCCGGCCACTCTCTATGTGATTATAGAATGTTCTGTCTGGCAAACAGAATTGACAGGTGATCAATGGAGATAGAGGAATCACTGTCAGCAACAAGAGAGAAATGGCAAAAGCGAGGGATGGTGGGGGTTGGCGGTGTCCTTGACTCTCCTTTCATGTACTGGATGCGTTCCAGCTTGTCCCCAGTGGTTGCAAGAGCTCCTCCCAGCCCTTAAAGTAGCATTGAAGTACTCCTGCTTGGAAAAAACAGCACCAGAACGTATTTAACAACCTTGTAAAGTGCTCTTCCTGTCTCAGGGAGCGCGTTCATAAAGAACGGCGGAGCAGGAGCACAGATTTAGAACTTAGCTTTCCCATGCCCCGTGCCCCATACAAGCTGCAGTCACCAAGAAATAAAGCACCAAACGGATTCAGCCACAGCACTCCGAGGGATAGTTTTCCAGATACAAAAAAAATAAAAATTTTGGGCCTGGATGCAGTAGACTACGCCAGACTTTCAGCAGAGGATCTCTATTAGCATGCTAATTTATTCCAGGAGTGTGTATCCGGAGAAGTCTGAGTTGCTTTATGAATACTAACCCTGGGCATGCTGAAAGGAAAAAAAACAGCCATTAGGCTCCTCATCATTTCCCCATTTTTCTTAACATTCCGACAACAGTGTCCCCCGAGGGCATGCCCCGTTAACGTTGCTTAGCAGCACAGAGGCCCTCCTTATGGCCGAGATTCAGGTTCGAGTCCCAGCTTTGCCACGTGCTGTCCATCTCCGGGGGTCCCCAAGGACACAACCAGCTGCATTCTCAATGGATAGCCACATACAGTGAGGGGAAACAGGTATTCAGACACTTTTGGTTTTGTTATTTAATTTGCTGCCAGTACATATGGTACTTTGTACCTATGAGTATTAACAAAAATGTATGTATTCATGAGCAAAATTATGTTTAAAAGAGAAAATTAATTTCAGACACCACAAATAAAAAAAAAACAGTATTACTTTATTTCAAAGCTGTTGTAAGCAAAAACAGCTTTGAAACATCTACAATGAGAAGTAATTAGCCTTTTGCAGCACTGTGGTTCAATGATGGCCCACTCCTTCAATTCCCCAAGGTTACGAAGGTCTCTCTGATGGACTCACAATTTCAAAATACTCCATAAATGTTCAATTTGATTCAATTTATGAGACTGGCTAGGCAACGTAAACACCTTCACCTTCCTTTTAGAAACCAGCCTTGAGTTATTTTGTCTGTATGTTTGGGATCATTGTCTTGTTCAAAAATCCATCTTCCCCCCCAAGATTCAGTTTCTTGGCTGATGACATTAAACTCTGATATGTCCTGGAACATCCCTTCATTCATGTTTCCTTCAATGATGTGTAATACCCCAGTACCGTTTGCAGAAACGCAGCCTAAAATTATGATGCTCCCACCTTCATACTTCACTGTGGGTATAGTGTTCTTGGGATTTCTCCATTCTTTCTTGTTTCACTGTATTTCTTTTTTAGTAGAGGGGTTTTTCATGGGGTGGGGTGCAGTTCATTGCTTAATGTTCTCTGTGTAACTGTTGTTCCTGCTGTTTTCATGTCATCCTACAACTCTTATTGAATTCACTGGTGGCTTATTTCTTACCCTCCTGATCATTAGTCTGAGATTGCATTCTGAAATCTTGCATGGCGCACCTATCCAGAGGAGATTAATTGTGGTGCCATGAACTTTCCACCTGCAAATTATCAAACCAATTAAACTGAGAGGGATGTTTAAGGACTTTGCTTGGGCTTTTTATCTTTTTTCCATTTGAGCATTGTTTAATATTTTGTCCCTGAGAATTTTAGGAATCTTCAATATAATTGCCACTTGTTGTGAGAAATCTTCCAACCAATGGTGATATCTTTTTTAACGACACTGGGTGCAATGTCCACGAGAAGTTTTTTACAGCGTTACTAAATAGCACTTTTTTTTGTTTCTGCTTCTGAAGACATATTTCTTGTTCACGTCTATAAGTATAAAGTCAAAAGACATATGTGTGTAAATTTGTAGTGTATATATGCACTGAAAGAATATTAAATAGCAAAAACAAAAGAATACCTGCTTCGCTTTTATTTTGATCATTTTCAAAAGGACAAGTTGTGATTGTTCGCTAATCTGCTTAGAATGAACAAGTCAAAAATAATACAACATATACAGTAAGTTAGCTCAAAACTTGCCTTTCCACTTTTTGCAGAATCCATTTCTTTGCTACTGACATGTAAGAACATTGGAATATTGCAATGAAATATCTCCCAGGCTACAGGTTGCAAACGTACTATAGTGTCTTTATCCTAGGGATTTATGAGTCGTGGTAGTATTTATTATTTATTTAACCTTTATTTCGCTTGAGAAGTCCCACTGAGACCTGAGTGCCTTCTACAAGTGAAGTCTGTTTACAAAACCTTTCTGTAACAATGGAAGCAAAAATACACTCTTTCGAAACACCTATTCTTGGCAATCCAGCTTTTATCAAAATCTTTTAGGGCCAAGAGTTTTGTTGTTAGACTTTGTAGATGTTCTGAACTTATTTTGACTCTCATTTGTAGAATGAACTGTTAAAGGTGTGGAACTAGCTGTTCGAACAAGGTAGATAGATAGACAGATAGATAGATAGATAGATAGATAGATAGATAGATAGATAGACAGACAGACCATAGCACCAACCAGTATTACCTCATATTATACCATATTACTTCTTTAGAGTGGCATTTATCAAAATGTATTATTAAAAAAATATTCTAAGATATCAACCTCAGTCACTCTTACAATATCAAAAATGTTACTATCACATCAAAATATCTTGATTTCATTAACAGTGATTAAAGCCTTTTAAATAAGATTAGTTTCATAGGAACAGAGTATGGTATCACTGATTAACGCTGATTCTCACCAAAGCTGCTGAAATGTTAGTAACATGTTAAAAAACAAACAAACAAAAACCACAGCATATATGAGGGATCAAGTGGGTTAAGCCTGCTATGAGAAGATTTATGTGGAAACTGGGAGCAAGGCCTCAGCATGTGTTAGAAGGTCAAATAAATTACTTTTTTTCCCCCCCCAAAAAAAGGTGACGGCAGGATGAAGAGAAATATCCTCCTGTGTTCTTTACTCTCAGCATCAGCTGCCCCTGCTGCTCTACACTGAAACAAAATTCAACTTAAAAAAGTAATTGATTATGCTGGCTTAAAAATTTGAGCTTATTGAATTTTAAATAGTAAGTCAACAAAACTAACACAGAGATTTTAGCTCTGTTAACTAATCATCTATATCTAAAAAAGTCTGTATCTGAACTGTTTTGCATCATATTTTACTGGTATCTGGTAAAAATACCATGAATACAGAAAATATATATATATTTTGAATAAGATTCCACTTCCTTGATGTGGTGTTTCAACTAAAAAAGGTAGTTATTGGGCTGCCTTAAAATAACGAGATATTGATCTTATAATACTAAGTTATAATACTAAGTTATAACACTAAGTCAAATAGAATCTGTTGACTTACTGTTTGTTCTATTGAGTGACTATTTGAAGTTCATTTTTACAGTGCTTCACCATTAACTAACTTCACATACTTCATATATGTAATCAAGTTAAGTAGAAAATGTCAACATTGTGAATAAATGATTACATTCCACTACTATCGATTTCTAGTGGATAGTTCAAAGACTAACTTTTAGCATGTCAGTTTATCTTTTACAGACAGTCAAACAAATTTGTGTTATCAACTAAACAGCAAATGAAATGACTCACCCTTGAGGAAACATTGTTGTCTGTGTTAAACTGATAATGTGGTTTGTTAAGGTTTTTTTTTACATTTCTTTTTTTGCTTCAGAAGCAGTTAGAAAAGGACATCTTTCAGTATGTCAGGCTATCGGGGGTCCCGCAGGTGCATCTTATTCCCTTATCTTGAGCTTTCCATTCCAAATATATCCACAGGAAATGCTATCGTACTACTAAGGACCTAAAAATATGACAGAAGTAATGGTGGATAGTAATGATTGCTAAGCAGTAATTGGAAAGTTAAGTAAGACAGGGCTTTAGTTCAGCCTGTCAATGAAAGGGGTGGGGTTAAACATGCATAATTGATGGGAGTGGTGTGAGTGGGTGAAATATGATATAGTCAGTTAATTTTTTTTCTGCTGGTGCACTATTATCAAAAATCAGAATTTTCAAAGGTCTTAAAGGTGGAGCAAATTACACTTTGATTAAAGATCATAGTAAAAGAAAATTATTGTCCTTTAGATCATGTGATATGATGCTAAACGTGAGCAGACCAGATGAACTAACAAGACAAGAACGGTCACTTGTGATTTCAGGTTGACTGGAATGATGTATTTATTGACATAATTTTTGTGTTAAAAAATAGTGTGTAAGAGTTTAGTGGGCACACAGTCATATGCAAAAGGTCAAAGTACATGCTTTGGTGATTTTTTGAAAGTGAAAGTGAAAATAAGCTAAAACATCCTCTACAGAGAATACACTTAACTATGTACAATTTTCTGCAAATTTTAGTGCACAATTTCTAAAAAGTTTGGAATTTAACAAATAAAAATACAACATAAAATGTAAAATGTCATAATTTGCCACATTTTATGTTTTATTTGTTTTTTTTTAATTGTCAAATTCTGTAAGTTAACAGTAATTGTGCATTAAAATGTGCAGAGGTGTGCTCTGTAACTTCATTATAATTTAACACAGAATGCAGTGAAATCACTTTATAATTGTATAAATCACGTTATAATTCCCATGAATTTTTCATTAGACTGGATTGGCAATACGTGCTTGTTGTCTGTGTTATTTGTAGCACTTTCAAACACTATTAGCAAGACTTTTTCATTGTCACTCTCTCTGTCTCTCTCTCTCTCCCTCTTGCACACACACACACACACACACACACACAAACACTTATTTGGGTCTTTTTTTTTTGCGCCCGTCTCCCTGAATCATTGGATGTGACACTTGAATAAGCGGCACAAGCAGGAGTGCTGAGGTTCAGATAGGATCCGTGCCTCCGGGGCCTTTAGTGTCTAATAAGTTTATCATTAATTACTACCTCGGGGGACGTTTGTTCTTGAATTAATTAGTTAGCTGGGGGAGAGAAAAAAAATCCTGACCACTGGATCAAAAAGCAAGTGGAGCAGGACAACGTTTTATGTGGCACAGCGATGTCCCTGGGCACAAGCAAGCCCCAGCTGTTGCTCTGTCCTACAGACTGAGCCTGCTGTCTCCTCACTTCTCTGTTATACAGACAGCAGACAGCATGGAGCTCTGCTACAGAGGCTTCAGAACAGCTCTATCATGAGTGAATGAATTCAATTAATCCGCACTGAGACTAATGAAGTGTCAGATTGCACAGGGAGGCAGCACTGCTGCTTTTATAAATTGTATGTGTCACTTAACTCAGCTAAGTCCCACCTGTAGCTTCTGGGTTATTTTTGTTTTCATTAGCCCTATTTTAAATGGGTCTATAATAAACATTCAGGCAGACACATGATGCAGGGTTCAGCGCATGAAGCCACCCACATGATGGAAAGACCAACTGATCACAATGCAATTTTAGATAAGCTAGAAATGGTCATATATACCATGTTCCATTTTTACTTTTAATGGGTGTCAAATGAAAGCCTGAGATAAATTATCTAAAGATCTTATTCAACATGTATATTTTCCCATCATTGACATATAGATAGATAGATCTGGCTTATACTGACAAGTATGCGGAAAAGTTTGAGTATATTTGGCCTATACTTGTACTTATACATATGCTTGTATATAGATATACTTGTATGTACTTATTCATATACTTGTATACATTTGTGACCTGTACTTGTAATTATACTTATAGAATATAAATAAAATATATAATATAAAATATACTTTCAAGCTAAAAATGTGGGCTAGAAGTACCAAGTTCACTTATAAGTTCATTTATAGTGTATTTCACAGTATAGTTGAAGTACAAATAAAACAAATGTAAACTAGTTGTGTTCTCAAAGTTTACTACTTTTACACCTAAAGAATACTTAAAAATATACTTTTATAAACTAAAAATTGGGCCCATTTAGTCCCATAAAGTATTGAAATAGTACACAAATAAGTTTACTACTAGAACATTGATATAAGTACACTTACTACATAAAGTATACTTGAGAAATAGGCTTGAAACTTACTTAAGTTTACTTAATAAAATGAACTTTAAGTATACTTTTTTGTAAGGGTAGATACTCAGACAAAACATAATAAGCAATCTTACAACAAACCACACCATATTACTTCATTAGACTGACATTTAACCAAATGCATTATTAAAATTGTTTCAAGACATCATCAGTCAACCTTACATTATCAATAATGTTAGTATCAAGTTAAAAAAAGCAAACATGAGGGTTAAAGACAATGAAAAATGTTTGAAAACATTGTTTGAAAATGGTTGAAAATGAAGAGAAATATCCCAGCAAATACTCCACTCTCAGTGTAAAAATAAGAGTAATATAACATAAGCTGTCCCTTCAAGAACTTCAAATTGTACATCAATAGAATTTAAGGCACAGTTGTAGTTCTGTTATCTTTTTATCAGAAGTCCAATTAACTCAAAATATTAAGGAAGCCTAACTTCCTTAAACTTTTTTGGATTTTTTTTTTGTTGAAACACCACTTCAAGCACGTAGAATCTTATTTATTCAATTTTCAAGGTTTTTTTTATTAGATATTATATACAGTTAGATATTATGCTTAACTGAGCTCTGCAAGTACTGTAATATTCTTACTTCATTATTAAGTTTTGATTAGAAACAAAAGGATTCAAATCTTGACGAGAAAAATTGAAAAATTGACCAGATTGATTAGAATGTTTTTTTTTGGTATCTGTGTTGATACAGCCAAGCTACTTATACCACTAGTTATGCCTTCAGGAGCCAGACAGAAGGCCCTACACATTCAATTATTTACTAACAGAATTAGGATAAATCACTGTAAAACTGCATCATGTTATTGTATGTTACAAGTTATCAGTACATGAAGTCTTTTACAAACTTCAAATGTCTGTGTTTAATATAACAGCACAACTACTTTTAAAAATCTGCTAATGCAGAGACACAATATTCTTCAGTATTCTTCAATATTCTGTAATCTAAGAGGTACATAACATAACAATTTCATGCCTAAAATCACACCTAAAATGTTCATTCATAATTCAGATGATAGCTTGGAGAGTTTCTGTGCTTGTAATATTAGACCAATTTGAATCCAGTTCTACATCCCAGGGAAAACTATTTGAAGTCAATTTGATTACTTTACAAATCTCTTTAAAAAATACTCACATTTTATTTGAAATGCATGGAACTAAAAAAAAGTGGAGGAAATTCATTGGATGACTTCTTTAATGAATATTTCACTAAGTGTGACAGGACATCAGAGGCAGTGCTGTTGCCGGTGTGAATAAACCTCCTATCTCAGGAGAACATCAACTGGGTTTGGCCTAATTATCACAAACCTTCTCTGTGTTTAGAACTGATTATTTAGCTCCCAGAGGTGTGCAAAGCCTATGGGGCCTAAAGGAGAGAGTCATCTTTCAATTTATCCTTCAATAAAAAATGCATACTTGCATCATAAAAATAAGCTCACCGGTCGCATTTTTAGAAACACCATCCTAATACTGGGTAGACTCCACTTTGCTCTTAGAACAGCCTGAATTTTTTATAGCATGGATTCCATAAGATGCTTGAAACATTCCTTAGAGATTCTGGTCTATGCTGACATGACTGCATCATGTAATAGTTGCAAATTCATGCAGTGAATCTCTCATTCTACATCCCAAAGGTGCTCTATTGGAATTAGATCTGGTGACTGAGGAGGCCGCTGTGGAACACTGACCTCATTGGCATGTTCATGGAACCAGTTTGAAATGACTTGTGCTTTGCGACAAGTGAAGTAGCCATTAGAAAATGGGCAAACTGTGGGTATAAGGGGTTGCACATGGTCAGCAACAATACTCTGATGGGCTGTGACATTCAAATGATGTTTGATTGGTATTAGGGGGCCCAAGAAAACATTCCCCTCACCATTACACCAACACCACCAGTTAGAATGATTGACAGAAGAAAGGTTAAGTCCATGGATTTAAGAAATTCTGACACAACCATCTGCATGTAGCAGGAGAAATAAAGGTTCGTCAGGCCAGATGGCATTTTTCCAATCTTTAACTGTCTAGCCTTCCTTTTCTTGGCTGACAAGAATAGCATAATCTGATCCCATCTTTTGCTGTTGTAGCCCATCCACCTCAAGGTTCAGTGTGTTGTGCATTCAGAGATGCTTTTTGATCAACATTCTTACGAGCTCAAACAAGACTTGCCATTCTCCACTGACCTCTCTCATCAACAAATCTACAAGGTTTCCACCCACAGAACTACCTCTCACTGGATGTTTTTATTTTTCACACCATTATGTGACTCTAGAACACTCTCTATGTGAGAATCCCAGGAGATTAGCAGTTTCTGGAGTACTCAAAGCACCCTGTCTGGTACCAACAGTTATGTTACAGTCAAAGTCATCTTGGTCACATATTTTCCCCATTCAGGTGTGGATATTAATTGAAGTTCTTGACCCATGTCTGTATGATTTTATGCATTGCACTGCTGCCAAGTATTCCTAGTGAAGTATGCAGTTATCAGCTTATATGCTACCTACTTTAGCAATTGTTAGCTATCATTAATTTTTGTTTGCTGAGTGGACTTAAAATGTTAAATAGCCTGCACCTCATTTATGTTTGATAAAATGGGGTGACTGTTGCTTGTCGCCCCCAGTTTAAATTCATCATACAGTCCAGTGTTGAACTTTTGCTAATGGTACCATAAAGCTTATTTCTTGGAAGAGCTCATTTCTCAAAGAAGGTATCGTGCATTAGGAAAACCTATTTTGAAAAAAAAAAAATAAAAAATTGCAGTTTTGATCCATTCTAATTATGACAGTGCTCTTTCCACACTGTTGATGGACCCTGGACTGGCTGCTCAAGCACAAAGCACGTCTTTGCTGCTCTTGCGGTCCTTTAAGGAAGTGTCCAGCCAGCAAGGATGGAAGACGAGGGGTAGGGCAGCTTTGGCCATCAGCCCTTCTCTTGGAAGCTGTCCATCACTGTCCGTGTGAATCAGCGGAGCAGAACTCCTCTCTTCTCCTCTCTCTCCTGCTGGAGCCTCAGCTGGCCATGCGGCCAGAAGCAGACCGCTGACCCTAGCCACTCGCCTCCTTCCTCAATATCACTCATGTGCATGAAGCCTGCCTGCTGTTCCAGCTCAGTATGCTCACGGCCGCAGGAGTGCACCACATATCATCCCTCTGCTGCCTGCTGTGAGGGGATCCTGACATCCAGCTAAAGCGATGGTCTGGACAGAAATCAGATTTACCCCATTTTTGCCCTCACCCCAAATGTACCTTTAGACAAAAGGGTGTCATCATGTTAAAAATATCCAGCCAACAGCATCCTGTGGGCAGCATCCTGTGACCACTGATGAAGGACTAGAGGATGACCAACACAAACTGTACAGCAACAGGTGAGGCACTGTCTCTGATGTTATATCTACATGGTGGACCAAACATGTTAGGAGTGTCTAATAGAGTGGACAGTGAGTGGACACAGTATTTAAAAACTCCAGCAGCACTGCTGTGTGTGATACAACCATACCAGCACAACACACACTAACACACCACCACCACATCAGTGTTACTGCAGTGCTGAGAATGATCCACTGCCTAAATAATACCTGCTCTATGGTGGTCCTGTGGGAGTCCTGACCATTGAAGAACAGGGTAAAAGGGGGCTAACAAAGTATGCAGAGAAACAGATGAACTACAGTCTGTAATTGTAAAACAACTAAGTGCATCTATATGGTAAGTGGAGCTGATAAAATGGACAAAGAGTGTAGATGTGGGTGTACCTATTAAAGTGCTCAGTAAGTGTACATCACATTTAAAAAATGGCTCAGAAATGGTTCTTCTATGGCAGGAGGGCAAAACAGTGTTAAGCACAGTTTGGTTGCTTTAGTGCTTAAACACAACAGACTCAACTCATCAGTTAATTGTCAGGTTTAGTGTGTGTAGAGGAGCTTCTAAACTGTGCTGGGAACCAGTTTACCAGGACCAGAGTTGTGCATCCCTGTCCTGTGGCTTTGCTCCAAAGAACCTTTTTTGGCACATTTAAGACAAGTGAGTGATGATTTAGGCAAGCAGTGTGTGCCAACCATACGGTGACCAAACATTCTCTTCTTACAGGATGTGTCTTCTTTTTGGAACCTAACAATATTTAAATTAGATTTCTAAATTGCTTCATCATGTCCTTTTGTGGGAACTAAACATTTATTTAAATTAGATTGCCTGAATTAGATTGCCTGAAATGTCCAAGATTTGGTTTTGCTTTCCCAGTGTCCTCTTTCCTAGAAACCAAAATATGGCGACCCTAGTCTATGAGTTTCCATATTGTAAACATTATAACAAATAATGCACTGCACATTACAAATAACGTACAAATAATGCACAAATAATGCAACAATTATGTTATATATATATATATATATATATATATATATATATATACATTTTTTTTTACAAATAATGCACTGGAACCTTGGACTTTTTAGTACTGTACTTTTTGTACTGATAATTATGGTATAACCCTACAATTATCAATTATACAGTTATCACTTAATTAAGTCAAGTTGTTTGTACAGTCTGAAAGAAGTCGTTTATGTCTATTGAAAAAGTAAATACACCCTCGGCATCAGCAACTTTTACTGCCCTCTTTGGCAGAAACAACGTAATGTAGGTGTTTTCTGTGACTGTCTATTAGTTTCTGCCATGTAGAAATTTTTGGCCAGCATTCCGTTCAAGCTTCTTTCAACTGTGCAACTGTTTGAAGGGTTTCTTGCATGTACAACCCCTTTCAAATCCCCTCACAGCATTTCAATAGGATTTAGATCTGGGCTTTGACTAGACCATTTCAAAACCCTCTGTTTCATGTGACATCACTTGATGGATTTACTTGTATGTTTGGAATCATTATCCTGTTGAAGGATCTACTTTTTCAGCTTCAACTGTGACCAAACAACTGTTTCTTTGATTCCTCTGTCCAAAGCACATTGTTTCAAAAGTCCTAGTCCTTACCTAAATATTCATTAGAATACTTCAGTCTTGCCATCATCAATGTTACTTCTTCTATGTGCACCTCCTGGCGCAAATCCCATGATGAAACTTTGGGATTCTTAGAGACTTCTAGAGAGAGCATCTCACAGTCTGTTATCGGGTTAAATTTGCTGGGACGACCTGGCCTGGACATATTGGCAGTGGTTTTAAATCTTCTCCATGTAGATGAGCTTCTGGACAGTGGAATAATTGATTTCCAATATTTTGGATCTTCTTAAACCCCTTCCCAGACTTATTGGCATCTATAGCCTTCTTTCTGAAGGCCTCAGAGAGCTCTTTTGGTCTAGGCTTGACGATACAATGTGCTCCAATAACAAAGAGCAAATCAGACTAGATATCTGAGCTTAAAATAATACAAGTTCCTTGAAGATATTTTCTAACGGTTTTCTGAACATTATCACTTGATTCAATATGTCTGATTTCAATTTGACACGTTTGAAGTAGTGATATGTAGGGGTGTACTTACTTTTTCTTCATAAGAAAATTGCATTTACTGTTTGTCAATTGTATAAAGGAAAACAAAAATGTTTCTTCTAAGTGTCAATTGTTAAATTATATCAACTTTATCCATGAACATTGCTTAAATGAAGACTTGATATCTGTATCTCCAAATATGTAGAAAAAGACTAAACTTTTCTTGAGGTTTCATGACTGTAAATATATATGTCTGAGATAAAAACAAAGCTTATGAGGATAAAACCCTTAATTTTTGCTGCACAAGACCCTGAACATGAATGTTCCACAGTCTTATCAAATATACATACACTATGTAAACAGAGAGCTGCTCTTTTCATTCCAAAGCTTTGCTTAGCAGTGCAAATTTCCATGCAATTTCCTGCTTGGTCTGGAACCATCTCTCCAATTTTCCAGTTTTAACAACCTTAATCAGGAGATTTGTTCACATATGCCTTATAACTAAATGCATATGCGTTTACGGATCTCTCAGTGCCATTTATGAGCCGTTTGGGAAGTTGTTTCCACACTCAAGAACTGTAGCATTTTAAACTATATCACAAGCTATCACACTTTTGGAGCTGGGCCTTGACTGCAGCGTCAGTTTAGATAGTTCAGTGGAACAACCTTTAAATTTACTACAAAGATTACTCTGTGCCTATAAACTTTAATGATGATCCAGTGAAACCACTTCAAAAATCTATTTTATATAATTAAAATCTAACATCTGATGATTTATTGATAGAGCTCAAGTTATGAATGGTAATTAGTAATGCTTCACCAGATGAAATATGCAAAAAGTTTAAACCCACTTTCTGTGCTTCTGTGATAAAGCTATTCAATTATGCCATTGAGCAGCACATGGGACTGTTAATATATGTCTAATGTAAAATAAAAATACTGTGCATATACAGTATATAAATGAATGAATAAATAGTACTGTGCAAAGTTAGAGACCATCCGTTCTGTCATTTATGGAATTTACAGTCAAAACAGCCATTATGTACAAGTAATTCATTTTTCATTGTCAATGAAAAAAACATTGTTTCTTACAATTCAAGTAATCCCAAACACAGTAAATGATGGTGAGGTCTGGACTCTGGGGTGGTCAGCCCATTCCTCTGAGATCACCAGCAGCTTCTTTGTTTGATTTGCACATTGTCTTCTTTTTTGTCTGTTTCCTTTTCTCAGTAAGTGCCCTTTGACAGCTATATATTATTTCAGACTCAAACATATATTCATATTTATTCAGACACATATATATTCAGGGCTGAAAGATCTAGCAGAATAGCTGACATTCACAAACATGTTAAAGCACATTGTATTCAGTGTGTATCTCACTCAACAAGGGGTTAATTTCCCAAAAGTGTCAATAAACAACTACCATAGTTGAATGATAGAGAGACTATCATTTTGAACACTTTCTCTCCATGGTTACCCCCGGGCTTGCTCAACAACATTAGGGCTAGTAGTTCAGCTAAGTTTTGTGCATTCATTAAATTTGATATTGTTAATTCATTTGGTCCAACAAGAGAAGGGTCAATAGAACTATGGGATTATATGGAGATTTATAAGGCTGTGTCTAGGCCTAGTTATCAGGACAGTTGGGGTAGAATTTTGGGACCATATTGGAGATAAATAAGGCTGTGTCTAGGCCAGGTTAGCAGTACAGTTGGCATAGAACTATGGGATTATATTGGAGATAAATAAGGTTGTGCCTAGGCCTGGTTAGCTGGACAGTTGGTGTAGAACTATGGGATTATATTGGAGATGAACACGGCCGTGTCTAGGCCTGGTTATCTGGACAGTTGGTAAAGAACTATGGGATTATATTGGTGATCAATAAGACTGTGTCTAGGCCTAGTTATCAGGATGGTTGGTATAGAACTATGGGAATATATTGGGAGATTAATAAGGTTGTGTCTAGGCCTGGTTAGCAGGACAGAGATCAAGATAGCAGAGAACATAGTGACGGATATATACATACAAATAAGTCTGCAGTATATCTTCTGGTTTCGTCTGTATGGGGGTGTGGGTCTAAAATAAAGGTAAATTGCAAATTGTTTCAAGCAGATTAAAATTTCAGAGAGAGATATATACAAGCACGAAAGTAGAACAGATAGATTTAGAGCAGATAATCTATTCCTTCTAAATAATGTATTCGTATTCAGTTACATCCTTAATCTATATACATCAATAGAACAGATGCGCCAAGAAAAAGACACATAAATAAATTAAATAAGAACTTGGAGATCAAAAGTGACTCCTAGATAAATAATGGCTCTGGTATCCGATCACAATGAATAATCAAACATGATGGTGATTGCTCTATCCGTCTATTATAAAAAACATGAAAACGTCATACCAGCAGTAACATCAAAAGCCTGAAAAATGAGAGAATGAGGACTGATATCATCCTGACTGAGATCCCGCGATTCCATCACAATTACACAGGCCTCTGAAATCTAATTCATTGTGAATGCCAAGTGAGGATCAGCACAGAGCGCCATATTCATCCTGGCATTTAGCAGAGCTGCCTACAGTTTATTGAATGGGATTTGCATATTCGTTTTACACATGATTTGATTTTAAATCCATTTAAGTCGTAGTGCAGATACTATAATACCAGCTTATTGGCTGAGAGCTGATCGCGTCTTTTAGCTATTATTCAGACACCTGAATCATTCCACGAGTTCATCGCTGTCAGTGAGAAAGTGGTTTAGGCTGCTTTTGCTCGTCATAGAGCATGACCAAGACTTTAAAAGTTTAATATGTGGTTTTCCAGACGCAGATTTTCCAGACAGACGTTAAGACATGACAGAATGTTGCTTTATATCTGAGTTAATTAGCATTATATGAGCGCTGGAAAAGGGGTATGGGCCATGTGCATCTCAGGGATCATACCTTTAGTCCCAGGTTTTAGTTCAGCAAGCTGTGTGCTTAAGATGATTAAGGTATGACCTTGTTTGAGCCAAAACTTTCATTTATGAGTCTTTGTAGGAAAAATGGAGAGAAACAGGGGTAACCTTCACTGTCATGACTTTGTAAATTACTTTTTAATTAAAGCTACATGTTTCATTTCTTGCAACTGAAAGAGCAAATCCATTTCTTTTGGTTGCTAAGCATAAGGCAGGGTTAGGCTTAGAAAATCCTTATTAAATATAGGTACTTACACAAATTATTAACTGAAATACTTAGAGTTTTCTTTAAAAAAAAAAAGTTGGGAAACCAGTTGCCTCACTTTTAATAAGTAAATTAACAAATTAATTTCAAGTCTTCAAATATAGACAATTAAATTCCCAATTTGTTTTACAATAAGTAAACTTATTGTTACAACTTTTTTTTATTACTAATAAGTATACTGTTATCATTTGCAATGCTTATATAACATATATGGACCATGTGATTACTCATATGTAATTATATATTGGTTATTGCACACACATATTACACATGAACCATTATTTATATTACATAAAGATCCAAATGTAATACATATGAGACATTATTATTACACATAGGTAATTACATGTGTACAATACAGATGGGACACTACTACTGTATTTCTGTAATTACATGTTTAAAATACATCAAACATCAGTACCTGACCTCACTAATGCTTTTGTGGCTGAATGCAATCACATCCTCACAGCAATGTTCCAAGGTATAGTGTAAAGCCTTCCCAGACGAGTACAGGCTGTTACTGCAGAAAAAGCTTTTAATAACCTTCATTTCTGAAGAAACAGATGTCTAAAAACTTTTGGACATATAGAACATTACATATGGGACATATACACCATATGGACAAAAGTATTGAGACACCTCCTAATTATTGAGTACAGGTGTTTCAGCCACACCCATTGCTAACAGGTGAATAAAATTAAACACATAGCCTTGCAATCTAGTTAGACAAACATTGGCAGTAGAATGGGTCGTACTGATGAGCTCAGTGACTTTAAACATGGCTCTGTCGTAGGATGCCACCTCTGCCACAAGTCAGTTTGTGAAATGTCTGTACTGCTTGATCTGCCCCGGTCAACTGTAAGTGCTATTATTGTGAAATGGAAGCACCTAGGAGCAACAAAACCTTAGCCACGAAGCAGTAGACCATGCAAACTTACAGAAAAGGGCTGTCAAGTGCTGAAGCACACAGTGGCTGTCCTCTGTTGCCTCTGGAAGCAACATCAGCAAAAGAATTGCATGTTGGCCTAGGCCCCTTAGTTCCTTAGTGAAGGGAAATCTTAATGCTTCAGCATACTAAGACAACTGTACGCTTCCAACTTTGCAGGAACAGTTTGGGGAAGGACCTTTTCTGTTCCAGCATGACTGAGCCCCAGTGCACAAAGCATGGTCCATAAGTCTTTGCTGGGTGAGGTTGGTGTAGAAGAACTTGACTGGCCCACACAGAGCCCTGACCTCAACCCCATCGAACACCTTTGGGATGAACTAGAAGTCAAATTGTGAGCCAGGCCCTCTCATCCAACATCAGTGTCTGACCTTACAAATGCTCTTCTGGATGAATGGACAAAAAATTCCCACAGACACCCTTCAAAATCTTGTAGAAAGCTTCCCAGAAGAGTGGAAGTTGTTATAGCTGCAAACGGGGACCAACTCCATTTTAATGCCTATGGATTTAGAATGGGATGTCATAAAAGCTTCCTCGGGTGCAATGTGTAGGTGTCCCAATACTTTTGTTCATATTGTGCATGTGATCCCTGACATTGTATAAGAACAAATTTCTCTGCTAACTAGAAGAGAGACCTAACTTTTATACTAAGAATAAACGTTATGGAGGCAATGAAAAATGAGAGTAATGATTCATGGGACACAGACTGATGAGAGACACCATAATAATACATTCTATACCAGAGGTGGAAAGTAACAAGCTACATTTACTCTCATTACAGTACTTGAGTACATTTTCCTCCATAATGCTACTTTTTGGAGTAGATTTTACTTGATTTAATTTTAATAAAGTACTATTATGTCACTACTTTCATTTTTAGCGACAATTACAGAATGAAAAAAATGTGTTCTTCAGCTTGTAAACCTATTAAGAAAAAGCTGGGTTAAATTTAAAAGATTACCATTATTATTATTTTTTCCAATATGTTAAACTCAGCAAATCACTAGAAATTGTGCACCAATATTTAAAAAAACAAAAAAACCCTGTGGTGCATGCATCAACAAAACATGTAATTTGACTGGGGGTGTTAAAACTTTTGCATACCAGTACAGACAAGTTAACTTTGATATTTTGTGTGTGTGATTGTGGAAAAAAGTCACTCAAAGAAATTACTTAAGTGTTTTTCAATAGACAACTTATTTATTCTTAGTTGAGTAATTTCCTTTATTAACACCTTTATTTGTACTCAAGTAAATTATAAGTACAGTAACTGCACTCTTACTTAAGTAATAATTTTAAGTACTCTATTGACTCCCCATTTTTATACCACTTATTGAATCAGTTACTGCACTCGTTCATGCTTACATGTAAGATGATTTATACTGTTGTCAGTACTGATATCAGCAATTACAGTCATGGAAATATCGATCACCTGTAACTGCTCAGAATGTTCATCAGCACATCCTATAATTTCATGTGAGTAGCTGAGGAAATACCATCAGATTAACTGGGATATCTCTGCAATTTATGTGTTAGCAGGTCTGATCGATTAAGTCTTGCTGCAGCTATAACATTCACATTGACATTTTAAATGACCACTCACTGGAATTAGCGTTTTAATTAAACAAACTGAGAGAAAGTGGAGCACGATGGAGTTGAGTAGCTTCAGCTGCATGAAACCTGTGTGTGTGTTCACGTGTGCGTGACCTGCTCAGAGTGCGGTCAGTCTCAGAGTGGTGTGAGCATGTTACACATATTTTCTGCTGTTTTGCTTTTTTTCCGCATTCCATTTAAACCATTTTTCAAGTCTAATATATGTGTTTACAAGATCTTTACTACCCTTTATTTTTCCGCTATCTCCCTCACCAACTCTTAAAACTCGACTTAACTGTACTGTAGCTGCAGCCCAGCCTTACCTCAGTCTCTCAGTGGCTATAAATGCATGAATGAATCATTAAACAGCACACTGGGCCAAAATGTTTCCCAGGCTTACGTCTTCTTATTTATTTATTTATTTATTCATTTATTTATTTTTGGCTTTGGAGTTTTGCCTTCTTGCGACTGTAAAAGACAGAATGCTGTACAGCCCTTTCGGGCCAAGGCCTTTGCCGCTCTGCAGCTTCTCGGGGCCTCCCCCCTGAAGTTGTCCGTATTAAATATGGATGAGTGATTACAGGTGAACCTCGGCCCTGATGATTGGATTCAAAGCTGCGCTGGCAGCCACATCAAGAGGCCTTCTGGGCTATGCAGAGCCTGCCCTGCTGGCAGACTATTAAATTCTGCGAGTGGAGCCAAGCGAAGCGGGCTGAGGGGGCCTGAGGAGCCTCCTCCAGACCCCTCCAGCCTGGGACCCTGGAGGACTCGCAGGCAGGAGCTTCACTTCACATCTCTGTTCTGTTTTTCGCAGCTGTAGATAGCTCTGAGCTCCACTGCCTGTCTGAAGTTTGGGGACCGTACAAAAGAGCCAATTTTCTTTGACGGTTTGCCATAACTTAACACATTAACCCATTCACTTAATCCCACACTTCAATTCCAGCTCTCATAGCTAAATAGCTCACATGTTAGTTTTATAGTAGTTCATGAATAATTCATAGTAGTTACAGAAGAATACGCCCTAAGCTTAATAACGAGGGTGGGTACACTGGCTTACATAGGCAGCTCTTTAGATCTTGTGAATTTCTTTGCAAAAACTGCAAAACTTAGGGATCTGACAGAAGGCCAACTTTGGGAATTATGCCAAAACCAAAATGTTTTATCTTCTTTTTAAGGGGGGAATGCTTAGGCCTTTCTTTTCCTTCAGAGAAGGCCTGAGTCTTTTTGGAAACTAAGAAACACATGTCTGTAATTTTTAGTTCATTTTTATTTAATAAAGTCATCATATTTCATTCTTCAGTTTTGGCTGGAAACCAATTGTGATCCTTTTTTCCCCTCTATTGTATCTAGGAAAGTAAGCACTCATTTTAAAGCTGAAAAGAAGGCCTTAAATTAACCATCAAATTACTTAGAATCTAAGAGTGGACCCAACCAATCAAGTTCTGTTTACTATAGGTGTCCAGTTACGTAAAAAATGTTACTCTAGGCCTTCTGGAAGTTCTAGATATGTCAGTCACTGTAAACTTGAGTAGTAGTTTAAACAGATTTAGAACAGTTTGTTAGAAATGGAAAACAGCAGCTGTGTATCAGGGCTCATCACTGCTCGTCATGGCCACACCTCCTGCGCATCCATGACCAAATAAGCCAGTAGCAGGTCGCTACGACATAAAGTAAAATATATCTGTCACCAGCTTCAACGTAAAGTAACATAAACATTAATGTCGCTACAACATAAAAGTAAAATTTTGCCACAAGCTTCAAATATAAATATGGAATGTCTTTTATAATCTTAAAATCTAGATTGGCCAAAAATGTTTATGTGCGCCAGTGTTAGTTTAGTGCTAACATACTATCAGAAATCCCATACAGTTGCTAACAAAAATAGGCCAGAACTGAAGGCCAATCTCCAATAGTCACAGTTTGCCTAGTTGTGGTTATTAGCTCTCATCAGCACTGTTTAAACCAAAAAAAGTTTCAATATAACATCACTGTCAGAATTTTGTATCGCAAAAACGTTAACATGAGACAGAAAACATTCTTAACCTTGAAGGGAAGTTAATGTAACAAGAATTTGTTTGAAGTCATTTTGACCCATTTCTATTGGTCTGTTTGTCATGAAATTTTGCTATAAAAAAAATTACAAAAATGGAAACACAAGTTTTGTTCTGACAGAAGCAAGTTTGGAAAATAATTGTCAAATCATTATTTAAGCAAAACTCGTTCTTCATAAAAAGTTTGATGAGAGTTGTAAAATTCTATCCAATCTACTTTTTCTTGCTTATTTGAAAAGTAATATTAAAATAGAAATCACTTCTTAGAGATTTTGAAGAGAAGGAAAGTGCTCAAACTTTTGACAGACAGTGTACAAAATCTCATTTGGAGCCATTAGCCATTAGCGCTGTGGGCTGAGATGCTTATTTTCTTGTGCCACATCTCTCTTCCAGATAAATGAGTGCAGGTAGAGAGGCTCTTTTGAAGGTAATTTAGCGTGCCTGAGGGTGGGCTCCAGCAGACCGTATCTGTTGGTTCTGCTGTGCTCCAGTCATTTAAGGAGAAGTGTGTATTTGCATATGGTGTGTGTGTGTGTGGGATTAGTAGGGTGGCCTAGTCGTCAGCGAGGAAATCCAGATGGAGGTCACCGCCAGAGAATTCCACAGGCCTGATGTACCGGCCGACAGGGAGACAATGCCTTTTCCCCCACCGTGTAAATAACACAGGCTCTTTCCCTCCCACCTCATAAAAATCTGGATGTGTTTAGGCTCCGGACAGCTCGGAGAATGTGAAACGCATGTCTCCTCCGTTTCTCCTCTCTCCTCTCCCTGCACTCGCTCTCCAGGGACGGGGGGGCACAACAGCACAAATGAGTTTGACAGCAGCCATGCCGAAAAATGGGTCAGGAGGATGACATCCAAGAAACGGCAGGGAAGGCAGTGCACGGTGAAAGAAAAGTGCTGCTGGCATTCAGGGGCCATGCCAGTAACCTGAGGTTTCTTGGTAGTTTCCCTGACAAATTACAGAAAAAATATCACAACGTTTCCTTTGGCTTGACTTGGGGAAAGTTCTGGCAGGCCCGCAGCAGAAAGGCTGGGCGTTGCTGTTGCTGTGCACCGAGCTGCGGCTCGCTGTCATTTTTTCCCCCTCCGTCACTCCGTGTATATGTTTGGAACGGTACAAACAAGTTTTAAATCTTTCTGGTGTGGCAGGGCTCCACACCACCCTGCTACAGAAACTTAGTAGCACGCTTTTCATAGCACCATATGTTTTCAGAATGAGGGCTTTTTATAATAGAGCTGAATGGTGAGGTTACTTCACAGCAGTGGAATGCAAGGGACAGAGGAGTGAAGGACGGGCATCATCAGAGCCAACTGCACTGATTAAATAATTACACCTGAAGCTGCAAAGATATGAGGTGCTCAGGAGACTAGCCTATTATTATCTACTACAAAATGTGCAGTGAGAATTATTATTACTATCATTATTTCTGTGTAATAATACTATTATACATACTATTATTATTGTGATTATTAGTATTTTGTTTTTATTTTTCATATAATAATGATAATAATAATAATAATAATAATAATAATAATAATAATAACAACAATAACAACAACAGTACATTTTGATAAAAAAATAAAGCTGCCACAAAGAGCTCTTTGAGGCACAGCAGAGCACTTTTGGATGCCATAGAAAGAAACACTTTTGATGTCATAGAAAAAAAAACAAAACACTTTTGATACCATAGAAAAACACACTTTTTTTTTCACTGAAAAGAAAATTTTTTGATGCCATAGATAAAAAACAATTTAGATGCCATATAAAAAACCTTTTGATGCCATAAGAAAACACATTTGATGCCACAGAAGAACTGCTTTTGATGCCATAGAAAAAAAAACACATTTGATGCCATAAGAAAACACATTTGATGCCATAGAAGAACAGCTTTTGATGCCATAGATAAAAACCCTTTTGCATCAAAAAACACATTTGATGCCACAGAAGAACTGCTTTTGATGCCATAGGAAAAAAAACAAACATTTTTGATGCCATAGAAAAAAACAGTTTTGATGCCATAGAAAAAAGTTTTGATGCCATAGAAAAAAACCTTTTTGATGCCATAGAAAAAACACATTTGATGCCATAGAAGAACTTATTTTGATGCCATAGGATAAAAAATACACTTGTGATGTCATAGAAAAAACAGTTTTGATGCCATTGGAAAAGAACACCTCTGATGTCCAAAGAAAAAAACACTTTTGATGCCATAGAGAAAACACTTTTGATGCCATAGAACAATAAAAAATAGTTTTGATGCCATAGAGAAAGCACTTTTTATTCCGTAATGAACCTTGCTTAGAAAAAGAAGACATGTGAGTGTGAAAAATCCTTCAAAGGCTTAAAGAAACTTCACATACACACTTAGCAAAAAGGGTTCTATATAGTACCAAAAAGGGTTCTATGATTTATAACAATAGTGGAACTGTTGTTGGTGCTACATCAAACTTTTTAAAGATTCTTTAAAGAACCATGTACAACAGTTTTTTTTTTTTATTATTATTATTATAGAGAAAAAAAACATTTATGCAAAAAACAATTCAAATGAATCTTTGAGTTGTCCCATTACTATTTACCAAAGAGCTTTGGCAAACCTTTTTAAAGGGTATATACCAATTTAAGGGTTCTTTCTAGAACCTTCACTTTTTGTGCACTTAAAACAGGTTCTTCACACTCACACATCAGTTGAAAAAGTGGTTCTTCTATATTGCTCCAAAGAATTATTTTCAAGAGTGTAGTTTAGCATTCCTGACTTCTAGATGGACCTAAAAAATGCAACCAATTTTGTGGGATGAAGAAAAAGGAAAAAGATTAATTATTAGACAGAACAGATGAATTGTTAAAACGAATTGTCAGAATAGTCCTCACATCTTTTCCCAGTCGAAGAGACAGATACAGTAAAAAATATGGGCACATGAATTAAAGAACTGGAGCAGTCACGATGGGAAAATACGGAGCTGACAGAGATATTATGAACTCCTAAAGTAAGGATTAAGATACAGAGACTGGACTGAGATAGCACGCACTGAAAAATGGCGGTGAGGGGAAGAAGAAGAAGAAGAAAAAGTTGGGGGGAAAAAAAAGCAACACCTGCTTGGAATTAATATAGCTGACATGCAGCATCTCGAGTATGCTCGCCCCCGTCCAGCTGCTCCTCATCCATTCCTGTAATCGCAGCCCTGCTAGATACATCATTCCCTATTTCACTTTGGACATGTCTTCACCGTTCCCTCGTTCATTTCTCTGACATCCTCTCTCTTCATCGTACGGGGTGGCTTTTTTCCACCGCCGTCTTCAGAGGCCGCAAGGTGTGATCCTGCTCTGCTGGAACAAATGGTGTTTTATAGGGCCCATGGTGCGCTGCAGATATGGCCTTCAGTATGGCTGTCAGAAAGCTTCCACGTAAAAAAGCTTTTGTCCTAGCATGGCTCTTTGAGCACCGTTTTCTTAGATTGCGCCAAACGATTCCTTCTGTTGCTCCAACGTGTTTTACAAACCGTAAATGACAGTTAGCGCCAGATCAAAGACGGAATTGGTAAATCGAAGTTAAAAGAATGGCCAGTTAAACGTGGAAAGACGGTGCTGTATTTACTTTTAGTTAGTGTTCCAGGCAGCTGGGAGACGTGCTTCATTAGACTTCATTCACTTCAAGCTGTGGTACAGTACTAATGTCAGTACTATCACTGACAAATGTTGTTAGTGTACTGTAATTGTTGAGACATTACCCTCCAGAGACAGTACAATGCAGAAATTCTTAATATTATTATTATTATTATTATTATTACAACTACATGTATATAGTAGTCCCAGATGTGTGATTTGGCCCCTGTCTGGAAAACGTTGGCAGTGCTGTAGTTCACACTGACACAGTGTCACGCTGCATTTACATCAGAGGAATAGGTGGCCCACATTCTCACTTAGCTCACTCTCTCAAACGCTGACTGCCAGTGACACCAGAGAGGGAGCCATGGCCACTTCCTATTTCTCCCATTATCCCAAATAATGACTGCAAAATGCTAGAGGGCGCCCATGAGTGAGTTCTAAGTGAAACTGAGTGAATGGAGTTTAATTGACAAAAACTGTCAATTCTTCAACTTCTAGCTATATATATACATATATATATATATATATATATATATATATATATATATATATACACACACACACGTTTATATATACATATGTGTGTGTGTGTGTGTGTATGTGTGTGTGTGTGTGTGTGTGTGTGTGTGTGTGTATATTAACATACTACTTTTCTATAGCAAAAAAGGCGTTTAGGTGTGTGAATTCTGTGTTGCTGTCACTTTATATCAGTAACGTTTGTTTTGCTTGTGTTCTGTTTGTTCTTGTTTGTATGTTTTGATGTTACCGGTTGCCACCGCACTGACCAAGCTAATGGCCAAGAGTGACTTTCCCCATAAGTCAGAGACTTTCTGAGCTGACCACTTTAGTGGCTGCTTGATCGACTCAACACCACAGTTATGAGACTTCCTAGCCTGGTGTGACTGACTCTGCGCCACAGCTACGAGACTTCCTGTCCCAGCCACTTGACTGACTCTACACCACAGCAATGAGACTTTCTGGCCTGGCGGCTTGACTGACTGTACACCACAGCTACCAGGATCCCTGGCCCGGACACTTGATTGACTCTACACCACAGCTATAAGATTTCCTGGCCTGGCCGCACTATACTGACTCTACACCACAGCTACCAAGCTTTCTGGCCTGGCCACTTGACTGACTCTAGACCAAAGCCATGAAGCTTCTTGGCCCAGCCACTTGACTGACTCTACACCACACCTATGAGGCTTCCTGGCCTGGCCACTCGAGCGACTCTAAATTGCAGTTATGAAGCCATCTGAGCTTACTGCTTGTGTGACATTACACTGCAACTACAAGGATTCCTGCATGGGCTGCTTGAGCAATGCCGCACCACAGCTACGAGGCTGCCTGAACCAGCCATTTGAGTGCGACACTGTAATGTAATTCTGAAGCTCTGAAGAGGACCTTCCTCCATGGCTAAGGGCTACTACCAGGCCAGCTGAATGACTATACCATGGTGTGGGGAGTGTGTTTGTGTGCTGAGGTGTTGTTTTGTATATTGTTGATTATGTATTTTGTTACTTCCATTATATTCTAAAATAAGCTACATAAACTTCTTTTTAGGATAGCAGAATGGTAGGATTACAGCTACTGACTGCTAGTGAGCTGATCAGCTCATTAGCTAAGGAAAGTAGCACTCGCTGACTTCATAAATGTGCCTAGGGTCCAGTTAGAAATTTTCTTAAGCACTCAAAATATAACAGTGTTGAAACATTTTATGCAGTTCTATGGTGAAACAAGTGCATTTCTCTGTAACCTATTCATTCTGGACTTATCTGACAAACCCAGAGCAGAAATTCTCTTCACTAGAAATTCTCATATCCAGAATTTAATGCACAGAGTGACACATAGGGGGCATGACCACATAGAAGGGTGGAACCAACTAATTATAGGACAAGATGCATTTGCAGAATGTCTTCTCTGAATAATTGCATAAAATCTTTACTGTATTGGCTTCATTTTTGCTCTGCAGTCCCTAATACTGCAACTGAAACAATGACAAAATGTGCACCGACTGTTAAAACCATGATGTGAATAATGTTGTCAAGAAATCCATTCTGAACTACAATTTATAGAGTGCAATATAGAAACAGAGAGATTAGAACACTGTGGTGTCCCTCATGACTTGATGCTGCCTTAAAACTGCTGCCCTCCTCTTACACCTCCAACTCACTTCAACCTCTTCTGCCTCCACCTTAGTCTTTTCAGTTCACCACCTCTTAATCATCACCTCTGATAAGAAACCTGAGGATGTTTCCTTTTTCATCTGATTTGATCCTATATTACCCAGTACTGGCAGAGCCATTGGTAACTGACTACTCATGGAATTTAATCATGTCCATGCTGGCATAATGCAATTCATCAAGAGACCAAATATACTAAATATTGTAGTACTGTGATAGAAAATGGGTTTAAAACATTGTTAATTCGTTTAAGTGTAAATGCAGTCTATTACATTGAAAAACATAAGTAAAATACTGATAAAGTATAAATTAAATT
Organism: Colossoma macropomum; assembly: GCF_904425465.1. Taxonomy (NCBI): domain Eukaryota; kingdom Metazoa; phylum Chordata; class Actinopteri; order Characiformes; family Serrasalmidae; genus Colossoma; species Colossoma macropomum. Next base: position 11,148,450 of record NW_023494805.1, read on the forward strand.
AACAAAGAAAGAATTAAAAAAAATGTAAAACATGGTCTATTGCCATTTCAGCTTCAGAATCATATTGTATATAGAAAATTACAAATGTTGCATTTGTGTAGTTATTTTATTTCAATTATTAAATCACTCAAATGCCAATCTTTCTGTTGAGTCTATGACTGAAAAAAACAATGTTGGGACAAAATTTATTATTAAAATAAAATTATATTTATATAAAATGATTTTAAGACTTGGGACCAAAAATAATTTTGATGCATTAATTAAAATTTCAACTAAAAAACAAGCATAAAATTGTTGTTTCACCTAAAAAATAATACTTTCGCATCTATGACATCACTACTGTTTTTCATGCACAACATGAATAAAAATCGCTAAAATAAAAATGTAAAAATAAGAATTATAAAATTCTTTTGTTGGTAAATTTATACATAGAACGAAAACACAGACTTCAACTTTCTGTGGTTTATTGTTATTTTGAGCTCAGTTTTATAGCTTCAAAATTGCAGGACACAATATTCCACCACAGAGACCCAAAAATAAAATTAAATACTTTAAATTAAATGATAAATAATAAATAAATACTGCAATGCACTACTCACCTACATCCAAGAATGATATGATTCAAGAAGACACCTAACAAATATACATCATCACTGCTGGAACAAAACCTTGCATCTCTAAAAAACAAACTTTACAGAAAATGGAAACACATTAATAACTTTAAATGTAAGTTCACATGTAAATATATTATTGTTAGTGATTTTGGACCATTTCTATTGTCTGTTTGTCATGACATTTTGACACAATGTAAAGGGCAGCTTGTGTTGGCTTATTAGGAAGGAAGCTGCCACCCATGTAGCCAACTGCATGAGGGGATGTGTAGGTGTGCATAGGAGGGAGAGAGAGACAGAGAGAGAGACAGAGTGAGAGAGACAGAGAGGGAAAGGAAGCATGAGCAGTACCTGCCCAAATCTGCTGAACTATTTCTTGATGTTGTGAAATGAATACTGCCTCTTAAAAAGCCTTCACCACGTTCTCCACAGAAGCTCCAACCAATGGGCCACGCTACATTACCCCAAGTACCTGTACTGTCAGCTTCCTAACACCCTGCTGGGTCGGACATAGAACAATTTAATTGTATACTTGTCATGCTGTACTGCTAACCTGTCAGTAACACCGCATCTCGTAATAACGGTGAGTTTTACGAGAATGCGGCCCTTCAAGTGAACAAGACTCTAATTATGCTGCCTTGTGAAACTCCCTTAATGAGCTCTCTGAAGGCGCTCATGAAGGCGCCTTGCTAACGAGGCACACAGCGCATCAATATTACAGCAAGAGCTTCTTCTTAGCACCCTCTTTCAACCGGCTCTTGTGTACGTCTGCAGCGCTGGTATGTAGAGTAATTGGGTTACAGTCGTACGAGAACTCTTGATGCTATATGCTGTAGCGCATCTCCATGCTGAGATTTCACAGCGAAAACACCTTCGGGGTGAAAAAAGCACTGTAATGCTCTCCCAGTGGTGCCATTGAGGTGGTGAGTGTTCGCAGTGCAAAACTGCTGCTTTCCATACGTCTCTAGTTCCACTTAGCCTGCAGTTTTCCACCTTAACTGTTTAATTGCCCAAATGCAGTGCACTGTTACAGCTGTGTGTTGTGGTGTACACACTGACTGAACCATTGCTAGCACTGATTGAACCATAAAACATTGTGATAGAGTTTGTAAAAATGCCCACCAGGGTTGATCCCGTCATGTAGTTTTCTTGTATTTATTTAGCCTTGAGCACATCAGCTTCTCTGTTGGTTTGCAATTGGTGCTGACACTATGCAGAATGAGCTAATGTGATCATAATTTGTGTTGGGCTAGTCCCTCTGGCCTGCCAAAACACTACCCTTGTTCCCCAAGCTACATCCCCGCACATGACAAATTGATGGCTAATTAAATAGCGGTGGGTGTTCGGCTGAGCGGCTCTTGCGGTCGGCTCCACATATCTGAAGCGTTACCTTTATTTCCTGTTCAACGGTAAGCACCGCGACGGCCCACAAATGGGTTTAATTAGGCCAGCCCTAATGCAATTCAAACACATGCATTGTTAGCCAACACTTGGCAGGCCTCGGCCGTCTCTGCCTCATGTGGGCTTCGTGCTGCTTATCGGTCCTGGAGAAGCAGAGGGAAGACGAGAGCAGAGGAGAGGAGAAGAGAGGAGAGATGGATTCGATTTACTGCAGGTTCGTCTCAAGGAGCCAAAGAAACGACATATGGAGAAGCCCTTTCACTCCTCACTGGAAAATAAAGGAATGTATGGTGTACCGAATGCTGTGCAGAGTCAACATGGCGGTAGTGTGGAAGACAATAGCCCACTGCATGACCTGAATGCTATCAAGAGTTGAAACATTTGATTACAGCTTCACAAGAGGATCCTCTATGTATTATTTACGTTCAAGAGTTGATTTCTGGATTGATATGTGTTATATGACTACATATGATAGTGTATATGGAGTGTTTTACTGAATTAGTTCAAACTGCAGTACCAAAACAAAAAATTAAAAACAGTTAAGTATTCAGACCTGAAATATTTACAAAGATTATGATATGATCTATTTAAACATTAATTAAGACAATAATGAAGCTAAATATGTATGAAATCATCATTTATAGGGTACCTTCTATTGGGAGGTGGCTGACCCAAAAATTAAAACTTGTGAAAATAGTAGTACCTTTATTAAACCACTTTTCAATGTTTTTTTTTTCCTTAAGACCTATTTGATTTATATTAAAGTGAAGTTAAAATGTTTAGATTTATAATGAGTTTATTTTTTAAATTAAAAACTTTATTCAAGAAATGCTGTCCCATATTTTTGTCACTACCAAAACACACAAAGTTTTAGTCCATAAGTGGAGCCTTCTTTTAGCCACACCCTTGCATTTCAGAGCAGGAAGTGAGACTGCATCCCAGTCCCTCGTGGCCACATGATGAACAGTTAGATCCCATTGTTTGGAAGGAAATGTGTCCCAAAGTCTGAAAATCAGTGTGGAACATTAAGAATTATCACTACTAAAACATATATTTTCTGCAATTAAGTTTTGCATTTTAATGTAAAATATTATGATTTTATGTATGTACAACTGTTCAAAGCTGTATTAGTCATATACTGGAGTTCTGTACCTCCAAAATTGTCTGTATCACAACAATCATTACTGAATCATTTGGTAAAGTTTTGGTAGTGTTATGATTATTTTGGTAGTAAAAAATAAAATTAACATAACTAATGTATAGCGTCACTCAAACCAAAACATTTTTTTTCTAAAATCCAACTCAGTTATAAGGCTGAAATGTCATGAACTAACAGGGAAGAATGATTCATATCCTTTTATAACAAAGCTTTTGAAAAGGATAACAGCTGTTGTATAATGGAGAACACAGTTTAGTTCTCTAGTAAAGGTGGTGTTAGTTATAATATAGCACTGATATTTCCTTGTATGTGTGGACAGCTTACTCCCTACAATGTTTATCATGAAAAAAAGAAAAAAAAAGTGGTTTATTATACATTTTAAAACATATTCCTTCAAATCTAGTGGGCTCCACTATTGAAAATGATTCTATCTTGCATTCATTTCTGATGTAATATATTTTTAATTGCAAAAATATATTATTAGCATGAAAATGTTAGTGAAATTTTAATTACAAACTAGAATCTTGAATATTTCATCATTTTACTTTACATTTCTTTGTTTTCAACATTCTAAACCTTTTTTTTTAAATGTAATAATTACAGAGATTTTTGTTCCGTCCTAATCCACCATGTCACTTTTTTTGCAGACTGAGCCCTTCCACATCAAAAAAGATTCTGTCAGCTTTTACCTACCATAGAATTAACTGTAGAAATAACTCCAGGTTATAAGAATTTTGTGTGAATTGCCACACCATTAAATATTAATTTTGTAGTTTTCTTATATTTGAAGATATGGAGTTTTCTTATATATAGAGACATTTACTTCTCTGTAGCCCAAATCAAGCTGATATACTTTGTCCTACCAGCTTAGAACTTTAAAACCTATAACATAACAGCACAGCAACCGGAACTACAGGGGAGGGCTGGCATTTGACTCACCACTTTTCAAGGGACTGTGGCGACAGCCCACCATTTTTTTTTTTTGAGTTCAGGACCGCTGACCTATAGGCATGAACAGACAGAATGTCAAACTCAGAGCCTATCAAAATCTTCATTTCAGCTGAGGGGCGGGACATTTGCCAAACACCAAAACCTGATTTTGTGTTTAGTGAGGACTGCTTATGGTTTCTTTTTGTGGCATTACAAACAAGGAAATTGCCTCTTTCTATTGTAGAGTGAGAATTTCCCTGTAAACAGACACCAAATTCAACTTCTTATATCTCATTCATTTTAACCAGTGAACTGTCTCCTCTTCCTTTATAATGTAAGGACTTTGGCAGAACTCAGTGAACCTGTAGGTTCAAAACATACACAGACACAGACAACAAATAGGTTTATTGGGATTATTATATTATACACATATCTATTACATATGTTATTATTTCATAGCTATGACAAATGCAGTGTACTGAAAGTTAGTTCAAGTTAGTCAGATACTGATGCAACCGTCTAATCATTGGCCCTATCATCAGGAGGTTGCAAGTTTGATCCCTGGTGATGCTACAGCCATCTGTGGCCAGGAATCCAAGAGAGCACAATTGGCCTCGCTCTCTGGGTGGGTAGGATGGCCCCCCTCTCCCTCTACCACTCAGCACGATGCTAAGTCAGCACAGGCGTCTGTTAGCTGACGTAACAGATCTAGTGGCTGGCACTTTCCTCCAAGCACGTTCAGTTGTCCAATGGCGATGCATGAGTGACAGTTAGAAAAGACGTGGTGGCGCTTCACAGGTCTCGGAGGAAGCCTGTGTTAGCCTTCGCCATCCTAGCACTGATGGAATCGTGTGATTGGGGGAGTCCTAATTAGTTGGTGGAACTGGATACAACTAAGTTGGAGAGAAAAATGGGGGAAACAAAAGTCAGACAGTGGCTTAGTTGTCTTTTGTCAGCTATGGTTCAGGTAGCATGCTTTTTAAATTTTATTTAATTATAATATATTTCATGAACCAGGAAATTTGCTGGTGCCTCTTTTGAATAAAATAGTTTGACCCCAGGTTGTACATTCTCTCTCTAACGACGATGCCAGTGTCACACTGCATTCAGTTAAGAATGAAGTTAAGAAATGCAGTTATTGTTAGGGTAAATGAAATTACGATTAAATGAAATGTTTGGACATGTTTTCTACTTTTAAGCAGTTAAACTTATTGCATATGTAGAACTTTTTTTTTATGCATAGCTGAGTAGCCACTCCCACATCTGTAATTTATACCCAGATTTCTTATCCCATGCAAATCAGTTGTAAACATTACAGATGTCCTGTGGTAAAATTATGTTATCCCACCTCACCATGTGAAACTAAGCCCATCCAAACAGTCAATGCTCTCAGTGTGTTCTCAGACTTTTTTTCTACCAGCTTAGACAATTTCCATCAGCAGCCTAGCTGGAGAAAGAGTATGAAGCCCATCATGATATGCCTACATTGCTTTTACAGGCTGAGCCTGAATTCATTTTCTGAAACATGGACATGAACTTGTTTTCACGTCTGTGACATCGAGCAAACGATTGCCAGCACTTTTGGTCCAAAAGTGAGGCCATAGGCAGCAGACATCATAGTTTCCAACAGAGTTCTGACCTACTTGTTACAGCAGAACCACTCGCATGGCTCATTTTCCTTTACACGACTTGTCACACTTTCAAAGTAAATATCATATAAAGGGCCTGGGAATGTTGTTCCTGTTCACCAAACGTGCACATACACGAAGTAGACGCCAATGGCCCCCAAGACACAAGGGCTAAACCATGCCTTGCCTATCGCTAAGGTTAATTAAATATCTGGAAACCATTCTGTCCATGCCAAGTTTATGTCACCTCAGGTATGTCTCCATTTAAAACGTCTTCCGTTTTCCCTCCCTCTCTTTCTCTTACTAGGCTGCTGGCACAGAGTCAGGATGCTCTCATTCGCCGCATAATCCTGCTGACAGCACCGCAGACATGTTAATGAGAGCAGACAGCAGAGACGCACACTGCTCATCAGCTCGGGGAATCGGTGCATTAGCGCCCGTCGCTGGGCCCAGTGCGAGTGTTTAATGTTAACGCCGACGTGTGTGTTTTACAAGGAAGACCCGCCGGGGTCGTCACAGATGTTGGCTGTTGCTTTCCATGCTGAGAGAGACGGTGATATGATGAACCTGAAAATGTCTGTGTTCATTCATAAATGATCCAAGCTATCATCTCGCTGGCCTCGCCTGTTTGCATGTGCCCGGAAGGTGACTTAAACAAGAAACAATCATAACCTGTTACCCGTCATAAATTTCACTGTCACTGTCATTAATGGCCAATCATCGCAGTAGTGTTATTAAATTTATCATCTGCATCGAAGGTCCCTGGTTACATATCGCGGCTCAACTGGGCCAAGCTTTTTAAAAAGGAAATTACGCTGACTTTTCTACATTTTTCCATAATTCAGTCTTTGAAATTTAAAGAAAGTCAAGACTGGTTTAATTTGACATTATTCGTTGTAGCAAAAGGCACTGACTTCTTTACAGTGCTGGTGATAGGAAGGAGTCGTAATGTCTGCAATGCAAAGCCATTTTATTCACTCTGGAAAAAGACCCTCCATGTCAGTCCAGTGCACAAACATTTTGAGTGGCAGGGGCTCAAGGGGAAAATAAGGAAACATGAACATAAATGAAGTCACTACGGAGTGTTTGTTATAACTACTTAAGAGCTCCACAGAGTCTGGTAAAAACTTTGTGTTTTACAATGATGAAAACTTGCTGTAGCAAGTTATTCACACCCCTTATTGCCAATGTTGGCCTTTATTTATGAAAGTTGCTTAACAAAGAGCACAGACTTGACCACCTTTACTTCCATACGAACTGCTCTGAGTCTGATTTATGAAACATTCGTATGATGTGGAAATGAGCTGAGATTTGAGCACAAACAATGAATCAAATTCAGTGTGTGAAATCAAGCGCCAACCTACCAGTACCTCATTTACATATTGTTTGCCTTAAACATGGCCTAATTTATGCAGATGTTTCAGTAGTGAGCCAATAAACTGACAGCATTCAGCAGCTTGTGAGTCAATGCCAGTGCTTGTAGGCAGAGTTTGGGGTTGAGGTAGCCTGTGCACTGCTCCCCCTACTGACCAAACAAAACATGAAATAAACAAAATCTCTTCATTTTTTTATTAGTTTATTATTTAGTTTAAGTTGTTAAACTGTTACATTAAAATATCACACAATCATACCAGATGTAAGTTTGATCATACAGATATGGCAAAGATGAAGCTGATGAATGACAAAACTGTCGGTGAAATTTTAGACTATCATTTAAGATCACATTAGATAGTACACAATTTTGATAAATAAGGCCCAAATATGTTTGGTTGTAGTTCTTCCTTAAGGAGATTATTAGTGGGATTTCCAGCACTGTGGTGATGTGTAATGGGTGAGAGTTACTGAGGAGAACCACAGCCAGTCTTACTGCACCAGAGGGGGCACCCAAGAACAATAAATCTCATAGGACCCAAGTGAACAACAAGTTTTATTCATGATGCGACACTGAGCTTCATCTCGCTGAAACAGGTCGTAAAAATGGCGGAGAGAATGTAAAATACAGTTATTATACACACCAACCACAAAGGCTTTTGTATTGTCTGAGGACAAAAGAGTCATGACCTCAAACCCCCAAACCGAGCATGTGCACGTGCACGTACCTATTGCATATCTGCTGAGTTTTATATGTAATGTTGGTAATGGTACAAGAGTGATAAATCTAAAAAATATGTTCTTTGAGGACTATTTTGCCAAACAACACCCTGCATGTATCCATTCACCATGAGTAAATTAGAAAAAATATGTTTTAGGTCAAAATCCTATTTCAAAACTATTATAAGACAATGTCTCAAACCATCAGGCAGTGCATCTATAACCATTTCATGTGAGGTAGATTCTGAGCATTAAACTCTTCAAAACATCTGGTTCCTATGCTCACCACTGTGAATAATTCTGACTCTGTGCGTTTCTCAAGAACCAAGAATTTCAGATCAAACCACTCCAAACAACTTTATTTACATCCCAGCAATTTAATTATTCAGATTTTGTGGTATTCCCCTTTAAAGCGGAGCTGTTCTGGGCAGGACAGGCTGCAGTGTTGAGCGATGAATTATTAAACAGTCATTTAACCCTTTCCTCATCAGTACAGGTGCACAAATATGTTTTTATATCAGTAACAATCGCATTTGCATGGTCCGGTAGAACCTGCGTATTTCCAACAACGAACACATTCATGAGCGGAGAGGAATTCATTGCATTTTCCACAGCTGCCACGTTCATAATGTATGAGCGACAAAGACAGATACTGCACTGTGACTCCTGCAGACTCCTTTTACAGTGGTAATAATCCCCTCCGTTTTTCTCTCTCTTGTGCAACACTGGTCGGATTTGCACAAACAAAGCCCCCAACAGGCGTAATTGTATTACGTATCAAGAACGCTCAGTCACACGAGACATCACGGCGTTCATTTACATACAGATATGAGGAGTAGCAGCTCTAAATTCGATCCCCTGCACATTCCGTCTGCTACTGAACCCGGCAGCGTCCTCCTGCATGCGAACTGGAGTTATCTCAGCGTACGATTCATCAGAATACAGCATATTGCACATTCCCCCAGAGCCAGTCCCAGACACGACACCAACAAGGATTTAAGCTCACTGAAATATATTCTAACCAAGCATTGGACACCCCAATTTGTTTATATGTGATGAGATGCCATTGTCCATGCATGCTACAAGTATAACACAGTTGTTCTTTTTTGAGTAAGCTGTAATTTTTCCCTTTTAGAGGAGCTGAGAAAGTAAGAGCCAAGCAGGCAGCGAGGAAAGTTTGTTTATTACAGTCATAAAATTAAATAAAATCATCCAGCCGACAGATTATAGCTGAGAATAACTCAATTCCTTTTTTTCTTGCCTCTCGAAGGGGCAGAGGCAGGTCAGGGAAAATCATTTCGGTGAATTATCGAGCTATTTTATCGTATTAGAACTCTAAAAATCAAGTTTAGTAGATCCCATAAACTGGTGATGCATCCACACGATGTGACAATGGCCTTAAAAAATAGCCATTTGACTTTAATTATGAATGCCACTGTTATAGTATCTGAATATAGTACTGAACACAATGACTATAGAACTTCTAATCAGGCTCTAATGTACGCACTCCAATGCCTATATATAGTGCTCATGAATACTGTACTTACATGCCACTATTTTTAGATGCCTTTGGAATTTTTAAAAGCCCTCCTAGCTCTATCGCTCTCGTTTAGTAACTCGCTGGTAGAGCATTAAATTCTCAGCAAGCACCAAATGGTGGAGAACAAATTCTCTAATCTTCTCTAATTCTGTTTCTGGCCATGATAATGTATTAGCATTGAGTTTTCCATCCAGAACAAGGTTCCTCACTGTCAACGGCTTAATATGAGTCCAGAACACAAGGTTTAACAGACACTTCGACAGAGCTCTCCTGCAAAGCTTTATATCTAAACTGAAAAGCTGTTTCACATTAACCTGTAATTGCCGTGCGCTATATATTCCCTATGCGTCCACTGTTTAGTTACGAAGTCTTGCTGATTCATGATGCAGACCAAGCTGTGTTCCACCATCCGACTCAGTTCAATTCAGCAATTCAGTTCAATTTATTTATATAGAGCTTTTAACAGCAGTCATTGTCACAATGCAGCTTTCCAGAAATGTAGGTCGACAAGGTCACACTGATGAAGAAAGTGATGCACTGAATTTACTTGATTCATATGTGTACAGCATTTCCACAGAAATAAAATATGCTACATTAAAATGTGGCAGCAAGCATGTTTATTTAATATCATTTTTCATGTGGTTATGATGTATATATTAAAAAAAATACTGCAAAAATGGACACAAAGAAGATCCACTCAGGAGCTTTTTATTGATTTTTTTTTTAATAGGATGTGTAAAGTTTTTTTTTTTAAAGAGCCTTAACATAATGTGAAGGTTCTGTGGAAAACCCTTCAGTGTAAAAATATTTCACCATGCTCATGATCAACTTTAAACTTTACAAAGATTCTTCACACTTGCATCTCATCCATAGAAAGGTTTTTTACAGAACCAAAATTGGTTCTTCTGTGTGTAGCATGTGATAATTTGTGTAGTGATTCATTTATTAATTTTGCACTGACACCACTAAATGAATGACAGTTTGTAGGTTAGTTTTGTGTTTTAAAAGCCTGAAAGTGATGGATTGGTGCACTGCAGGAGGACAGTCAAGAATGCATTGGTGTGGACTGTATGGATAAATGGATAAACTGATTAATTCCCTTAACATCTCAGGCTTATGACATACTAAGGTTTATTATTCAGTAACTACAGAGACTTCAGTGCAAACTGGTTGAGCTACTCTTAGGCTATCTAAGTGTGCAATAAAACTTTGGCCATGTACACTGTTAGAAATAAAGGTGCTGTGCAGGTACATTTTTTGTTCATCAAGGTACAAAGAGTGTAAATGTAACCTCAAAGGTACAACAGTGGTTTTAAGGTCCAGTCGCGTACCTTAAATAAGTTTTACCAGGTGAAAAGTATGTATTTGTACCTTTGTATAATCAAATATTTTAAAACAGAACAATAAAATAGCCTGGAGATGAGACGGGGTGTGTGGAGTCAGTACAACTTAGAAAATACAATTTCAGTGGATTTAGGTACAATTATGTTCCCTGACTAAAGGTACCCTTGGATGTACCCTTATATATAATAAGGAGATGTACCCTTGAGGGTACCACCCCAGTGACAAAAGGGGTACTGCCCCAGTGACAGTTTCATACCTTATTTTTTTTTAAAGTGTGAGGGGTTAAACTAAAAGTTTGTTTAGAGTGTTTATCATATTGATAGGAAAAATGAACACCACTAAAATCACTAGTCCTATTTCATGTCAAATTGGTGAAATGATACATATCTTTGAGTTTTCTGATTTATCTCATGCTTTTATACTCCATCCTTGACTAATGCTACCACTTGCATGTGGGTTGGACCTGTTACATAAGGCATTAGGCCACAATACTCTTTTGGTTTCCTTATTTTTAAAACTGACGCCATCACTTTTTTAAGAAAAAAATAAAATGGAACAACCACCGACAGGAAACAAGACTCAAAATGAGAAACTCTTTAAGAGCCATGAGAAAGAAACATTGGGCCTCATTCACCAGTGTTTTATTATTTGGGATTTGTTCTTAGGTAAGAACAGAATCTACACACTCAAGAGCACAAAGGTGAGAACAATACTGCACTTTGAGAACACGTCATGAATCTGACGCAGACTTTTTCTTAGGATCTTTCTCAAGAACAAATTCAAGAAAAAACTTAGGAAGATATTGATGAATGAGGCTCAGTGAGAAACTGAAAAACTCAAGAGAAATTAATCCCTAGAGATCGACGAAGAACCACAGAGAGGAACCAAGACTCAGAAAGAGAAGCTCCTTAGGAGGCAGAAACACTGAAAGGAAGCGAGATGCCAAAGGAAAAATTCTGTGTTTGCATGAGAAAGAAATGTTGAGAGGAACCAAAACTCAGCAGGAGAAACTCCCTTAGAGCATGAGAAAGAAATACTGATAGGAACCAAGGGGAACCCACCCTCCTCTGGGCCATACTGGATTTTGGAATGGCAGTAAGAACAGCTTCTGCTTTGTCTCATTGTCCCTTGTTCCACAGGTGTGGAGCTCACAAGAGTAAAGCTGCTCAAGCAAGCAGACTCCCACATCCAAGTCCTCCATGAGTGGACCAGCTAATATAAAATGTGAAGGACTTTCATATCAGTAACACATAAAAACATCTGAACTCTGATGTATCATCAATTCATTGTGGGTGCTTCTCTTCTACATACATGAGCTATACGCTGCTGTCTCCACGCCTCACCGATACGTTATAGATGCGCTTTGCAGCTGTTCTACATCTGCCCCTCGCGTTCCAACGTGCATTTCATCACTCTAGCATCATATCATTTAGGGCAAGGATGTGCTCTTTTCCCCCTACTCCTCTATGTCTGCATTTAAAATGTGATATTTATGTTCCAAAAAGAAATGAAGAACAGACTGTTGGTTTCGCTCCCCAGGGACCAAAAGTCTTTTCCAGAAGAAAGTTCTGCATTCAGTGGATGCCAGCAATTTACATAAACACATGAATAATTCTGAGCTTTTTGAAAAAAAGGAGTTCTTTTTCAACACAAAGCCACAGCTGTGGACTGTTAGAGCATGCTGCACATAGGTAATAAGTGTGAAGGCAGAGTCTCGATTTCTCCTTTCCTCGTGTCCCCCCATCATGTGAAACATTCAAATGACCACCGACATGTTATTTCTGATTGTTGGTGATGAATAAATTGGTACCTCTGTGGCTGGGTGGGGTGGGGATGGGGGGGGGCTTGCCGTTTTTGAATCGACTATGAAATTGGACGGATCTTTCTTTTTTCGCTCTTTCTCCTTTTATTTCCTTTCCTTTTTCCCCCCTTTGCGTTGAGTGAATGTGCCATGTGAAGCATTAGCTATGCTGACTGCAGCGTCATAAATAAAATTCCAGAATGGCATGCGTGTGTACGTGGGTGTGTGTGTGTGTGTGTGTGTGTGTGTGTGTGTGGGTGTGTGTGTTAGTGTGACATCTGGGTTTGAATTCAGAGAGAAAAAGGCAAAACATGCTGCGCTCAGCTTATACAAGCCATGTGAGATGGAAAGGCCTCTATATGGATGAGGAATGCAAAACAACTTGAACGGATTAGCACAGTCTCTATCAGAGAGCTGCACTGGGAGAACGTTTGGCTTTCAGCTCACGGTGCTCATCAGTGTTCTGCGTGTCACTCCCGTAATTTAATTGAACCTGTGTATTATATTTCAGTACAGTGTTGTTATGAAGAGAAAATATGTAGCTTGAATGCTGGCCTACAACTCTGAACTGCAGTGCTGAACCGAGACTATTAGAACTAGGCCTTCGGTTCAGGCCATAAATGAAAATACTAGGTCAAAAATTGCATATAATGCTAATTTCTGCTGGCACCCCTGCAGGGACTCTAGTAGTATGTTAGTGCTAAGCTAATGCCCATTAGGATAAACATTTTTTTGATCAACACATTTAACATTTGAAGCTTATAAAATGCATTTCATGTTTTCTTTGAAGCTTGTGACATATGTTTTTCATGTATACTAGTGGCTTCTTCAGAAAAGTACTGGCATAGAGCAAGTGCTGTTTTTCATTCCAACTCACCAAAACTTCCAGAAGGCCTAGAGTGATGTTTTTTTCTCATAAAACTGGTCTCACCCATTAGAAAACAAAGCATGATTGGTTGATTCCACAGTTGATTCCATCAGTGCCTAATTGCTGGTGTTTCAGCCGATGCGTTAGGCCTTCAGTTGAGCTCCTGAAAGCCTAACCAATAAGAGAGCATGTTTGGCCGTGTCTACCTAGATACCACAGGGGAAAAACTTGAATGTTTCAAAAATTAAATCTTTTGTTTCCAAACAAAAATGATGAAATAAGAGTACTGTACAATACTTGTAGAGAAATCAACAGGCCTAGAAGACTCTGAGTGTCCCCCACAGCTAAAATGTCATGTGGCCCAAGACGTCAGCTTCTAGGTCAATCAATACAAAGTATTGAGGTTCAGTAGAAACACTGTAAATAAAATCTTCTTCACACACTAACTCTCTGTTTCTTTCTATGTGTTTGTGTACAAACCCTATTTATGTCCATGGCCTAAATGTAGCTGCTGAATTGACAGCTGGTATGCGCTCTGTATATGTGTTGGAGAAAACTTGTGTGTTTGTAATTCAAGATTTTTTCATTGCTCCATCATAGGCACAGTGGGACCTATTATCACTGCTCATTCTAATGAGGATCAACTGATAGGCCAAGGAGAGCAACAGAGGGAGACCGACAGCAAACAAAGTCAGAGAGTGACCCCTGGTGGTCAATCCTGGAATAGCAGTAAGCTCTTCATTCCTTTATGATTAATTATAATTTACACAGGCAGTCAAAAGACAATTGCTCAGATGCACATATGTCAGCCTGTCGAGTGTAACTGCCAACATGTTTGAAGTGATGTTACTTGTGCAATGCCATAGAAGAACCATATTTGGTTCCTTCAAGAAACATGTTTGAAAAAGACTTGAGGGTGAAGAACCTTTTAAAGATGTATATAATCTTCACATAATATAAGGTTATATACCAATATAAGGTTTATTTACATTACATGGAACTTGCTAGTTGGTCATCAAGGCTGAAAGGGGACCTGAGTTTCTACAATTGTGGTGGCAAACAGGGTATAAATGTTGATATGTAATCCAAATGTAAATATAGTCTGTAATATCGAAATGACATCAGTAAAGCTGTAACACCAATGAGAGTAATACCATCGACAAAAATGACTGAAATTGGAGCTTTTGTAAAATAAGTCTGCGCTTTAGTTTCAAACTCACATTATATGTGAAAAATTACAAATATTGCATCATGTTCTTTTTTTATTGCAATTTTAAAAATCAATTAGTGTTTTATGAGTAACGGCACTGACATATTTTACAAAACATGAAGCTGTCAGTATTTTATCCAAATTTATCAGAAATATGAAAAGGGATTTCACTAAATGTGGATTTGTCAGTTAGTCTTTCTTCCTTTAAGATATCTGTAGAAGAAATCATGTTTTGTTTTTTTTGACAGACATATTTAAAACAACTAACAAAAAATCTTAGAACAAGATTTTATTAAAATAAAATTATGTTCATGTATTTCAAATACGTTTTATAATAGTAAGAGACAATAATTTCAATGCCTTTTCAAATCAAATCAAATGTTGAAATATCAAATTTTTTTACATAGAAGAATACAACAGCATCTGTGAAGATCATTACAAAAACATTTGAGCCATTCTATCTATTTGACTGCTGGTGCACCATTCATGCCATTATCCTTTACTCTAAACATGTTAAACTCTAATCTTAAACTTTAAACTAAAACTCTAAACTAATGCAACGCTGTGCTATGATTGAAACATGAAAATAACTTGGCTTCTGATTGTTCTCTACCTTATTAAAAATAATGATAAAAGGATGATATTCTGATGTCTTTGGTAAAACAAACATGCCAAAAGTGAACTTAACTGTACATGTAAATATAGACATTCACATCAGTCTTAAACAGCCTTCCCAGTTTAAAACTGATCTGTGGCAGTTTGGTTATCTATGGTTTCCCATATAGTATTTATCTTTACAGTCAAATGTGCATTTCAATGTTTCTAATAACATTTATAAATTCCTTTTCATTTTTAGTTGCATGATTTTTCACACCATTAAAACCAGGTTGCCACAGAATCCATTGCGTCAGGGGCTTTGAATGAAAGTGCTCATCCTTGCAAACTTTAACCTTTTGTTAAACATATGATGGGCATCACTTTTATGCTCAACAAATCAGTGACCACCTGTGACCTGTTGATGTTAATAAGAAAAATAATATAAGAAGACAAATATTGATCATCTTGATAAAAATGTTGATATTAATAATTGATAGAGTTAATATTTGATAATATTTGATAAATAATAATTGATAAAGTTGACAAAATAATAGATCACTTGATTGTATGAATAGGGAACCACAGGATGAAAATCACAGCAGTATACTGACAGATGACACTGAACAATCCCAGCAATTTGTGAGCTCATAATATGATTGTTCTTTATTTATCAAAGATCAAAACAAACCGATAAAAAGAGATCCTACACAAAGATGAAAAAATGGAATCAACAAAACATGAATGTCTGAAAGGGAATATTCCCGTTAATTTACATCTCAGCATATATGCACGAGAAATTCCAGTTTCATGCATGAATAATCAAAAATATGTTTATGATAAGCAGTTTACAGATACAGGGGATTCAGAAAGTGGTCAGTGACTCACTGACTTTTTGCACAATTTAAATGTGTAATGGATTTGAATGTGAATGGATATAATTGTCATTTTTACCCATGAATCTACATTTAATTACCCATATTTGAAAAAGTGAAAACACATTTCTTTAGAGTCTTTAAAAATTAATTAAAATAAAAACTCAGACCCTTTGCTGTGGCACTCCAAATTGTGGTAAGGTGCATCCTGCTTGCTTTAATTATTGTGATAGACCTCAACTGGAGTCCACCTCTTTCAATTTACATTGGTTGGACATTGTTTGGAAAGCCGAGTCATGAAGTGCGAGGAACTGTCTGTGGACCTCCACAATCAAACTGTGACCAGGCATATATCAGGGCAAGGATTTAAAATGATATCTAAAGCTTTTAGTGTTCTTAACACCAAGGGGGCCTTAATAACTTTGAAATGGAAAAAGTTTGGCACAACCTTGAACATTCCTAGAGTTCACGGTCTGGCCGATTCTCTTGTCTGATGAGATGACAGGTCAAAATCCTTGAGCAGGACAGAAAACACTATGTCTGGCGAAATACAGTCACTACACATCACCTGCCTAATACCATCCCTACGGCAAAACATGGTGGTGGTAGCTTCATGCTATAGGGCTGCTTCTCAGTGGCAGAGACAGGGACATTGGTGAGAATTGAAGGATGGATGAACGCAGCCAAATGCAGAAACATTCTTGAAGAAAACCTCCTCCAGAGTGCACACAAACTCAAACTGGGGTGACAGTTTACCTTTTAATGACCTGAAGAATAATCCAGTGGCTTCAGGGCAAGTTCACAGATGCTTACCGTCCAATCATATGGATCTTGAGAGGATCTGCCATGAAGAATGGGATTAACTGCCCAAATCCAGGTGTGTAAAGCTTGTAGAGACTGTAATTGCTGCCAACGGGGCTCTTATAAAGTACTGAATAAAGAGTTTGAATGCATTTGTGAATAAAAGATTTCAGTGTCAGGAAACTCAAAAACATGTTTTCACTTTATCATCATTGGTGATCAAGTGTAGATTAAAAAAAAGCAATACAGTATACATTGCTCAAAAATTAGTAACATAGCAAGCTTTGGAATGGTAGTGAGGTAGTGTGGTCTGAGTGTGGTAGAAGAGTGTGTTTGTAGATGTGTTTAAAGAGTATTTTAAGCAGTTGAATGTAATGGTATACAGGGGATTCAGAAAGTATTCAGACCCCTTGATTTTTGCATGTGTATGTAAGTTTTGGGGGATTTGGAGACCTCTCTGGTGCAAATGTGTAGCTGCAAGGAATGTGTGGAGTACAGACAACCATTTTGTAATATTGTTTTGTAGAACGGGTGTTCAAAGAGAACTCAAAACAGCAAGTCAGAACTCAGTGCTTGGTGAAAAACATGTAGTCTGAGAATGTGAGTGAATTATCTCCTACTGTCATCATATGTTCATCACTAATGTTGATTTGTATTTGATCCTTTTTAATACATAAAGACGCATGAAGTGGTCTGAAAAACTGCCCACAAAATCCAACCCAACACCTCTGATATATTTTGTGATATATTTTCTCTGATATAATAATTTCAGGCTTTACTACGTGACTCGCAGCAGCACACAGTACAATATTTTAGCCTGTTTTTTCTCCGGACACAGTGATGCTAAATCTTTTAATTTTAACAAAACATCTTACATAGTACAGATTTAAGGACCAAAAGTCTTTTTTTAAGTGTTGAACAGATCAAGATTAAGAAGATATTTTGTTCTTTTGGTGTATTTTATGGTGTGACTAAAAACACTAAAGAGATTTCTTTATTCTTTATTCTGTCATCTTTGCTAGTTATCTATCTAGTTATCACCTTTTAATAGGGGTCTTTTCTTTCAGTAGCACACCTTTTATTTATAATTTCAATTAAAGAATGTATTAAACATAATTTAATGCATTTTGAATGCACACACTGTTACAACGGGGCCTTGTGACAGTATATTTATTTATCGGTCCTAAATTGTATCATGGGCTGTGGACCTTGTATCTTTGTTGTTACTGTTATACTACATAGCAAATATTAACTCTTAACATGGTGGATGGACTAGGAAAAACATTGGGAACAGACACTCTATGCTCAAAAGTATCTAGACACCCCTTGTGGTTAGTGAATTCAGCTACTTTAATGTGCACCAACTGCTGACACAGGCGTTCACACTCTGCAGCAGTTGCATATGAGCATAAGGTCACCATGTCCAATGCCAAGTGTGGGCTTGAGGGGTATAAAGTCCCCATCATTGGACTGTGTAGCAGTGGAACTGCATTCTCTGGAGTGATGGAGCTCCATCCGGTACCTCTGGAATGAGTTGGCCACCATTAGTACCTGACCTCACTAATGCCTTTGTGGCTGAATGCAATCAAATCCTCACAGCAATGTTTCAACAGCTAGAGTAAAGCCTTTTCAGAAGAGCACAGGCTGTTACTGCAGCAAAGGAGGACAAACTCCCTATTAATACACTTCATCTCAGAAGAGACACTGTAAAAGTAATACATAGGTATTTAGCATGAACCTTTAGACTTTTTTAACCATATGACAAATATGACTGTGGGTCACATAAAACTCATGGACAACAGTTGCATTCCTGAGAAATGTTGTGCAATTAAATGCTAATAAAATGCAAAAATATGGAAAAGGATATTTTGGAATTATGGAAAAGAGCCCATATCCTACATTTTTCATGTATTTTATTCTTTTCCCTGAGCACCACTGATGTTTGTTCTTTAACCCTTAGAATTAAACAGGCTGCACCTTTAAGACTGAAATATGTAAATGATCTCTCTTCTGATTGGCTTCTCTGTATTGTGCCTGATTCAAAAAGCAGTCTGGGTTAAAACACTCTCTGAATGGGCGAGTCTAAATAGTTCTAGGCCAAATAGGTGTATTTATGTAAATATAGTGTTATTCACAGTGGTGGACAGTAACTAAGTAAATGTAATTGGTTACTGTACTTAAGTAGTTTTTTTGTGTATCTGTGCTTTACTGAAGTATTTCCATTTTGGGTGACTTTTTACTTTCACTCCACTACAGTATGCGAAATCTGTTGTTCCTTTTGGTTTATGTGTGTATAAAAACGTAACGTAAAAACGAAAAAAGCGCGAAGCAAGAACACCAATTAGGGCACAGCGAGCATTTTGTTTTGAGCTTGTTTTGACCTGTTGGACATACTGACCCAGTGCAAGCATACGGTTCTACGTCAAGTTTGGGAGTGCCTGTTCCTACATAAATGATGGAAGAAACTCCTGGCTCTAACCAAACTTTGTGTAAAGAGACCACAATATAGAAATATGTATGCATACGCAGTTGTGACTGACGTGTCTTTTTTTCTACATTTATACAAACATTATTTCACTTTATAGTAAATTCATTTTGGCTAGTTTATGTTTATGAACAGAGACCTACAGATGCAATATAGTACAGAAAAACTCATTTGTGAATCTGTGTTTAAAGCAGGTTTTTGTTAAACTCAAACTTGTAACTAAGTTGCAAATAAATCTTAAACTGAAACTTTGCTTGTTTGCAAAAGGTTATTTCAGAGCCACTTGGTTCTACCTAATGGAAATGTCTTCATTGTTTTGTGCTTTTAATTGTTTTAATAGACATCAGTGTCAAACTAATTAATGACATTCTATTAAACGATTGGTGTCACAAGAGTGACACTAGAGTTCTCTTACCTAAAATGAGTTGACAAAGAATGAGTTTTGTTACAAAAATGATAATAGGACATCAGAGTCATAATTAATCTTTTAGTACTTTTACTTTCGATACTTAAGTACATTTGAAGGCAAATACGTTTGTACTTTTACTCAAGTGGAGGTCTAAAGGGAGGAACTTCTACTTTTACTGGAGTAATATTTTACCTTGGGTATCTCTACTTTAACTCAAGTACTCAAGTGGTTATTCATGACATAATCAAAACGCTAAATTCGAAAATGGGCTGTTTTTTCAGCTTAACTTCCAGATATGGATTGTATGGACTGTGGAGAGAATTGTGCATATTGAAACCATAACAATGTTTACCTACTACACTCAGGGTTTTTTCCTGATTAGATTTAAACAGTATGGAAAATATTTGGTCTCACATTAAAACCAAACTAGCTCAGTAATGTTTTTCAACTGTTTGAAGCCATCAGTGCTGAGTGGAACAATGCTGTCTCTTCTTTCTGTAAAAGGTTTTCTGCAAATTTACAAGACTTTAACATTTAAAGAAATCAAAGGGAATAACCATCCCATATAAAGTTGCTTTATATATGTTTCTCATGATTTGTTGTTAAGGCCACTGAAAGCTTAATGTTTTACCATTTTAGGCTTATTTTTCTTGCCGGAGAGCGTAAATGTTCCATGATACTGGCACTTTAAAAACAGTAAGACATTTTCAGCTGCCATCAACTACAGATGTGCAGACACAGTGCTGTGGTTCACCACTGTTCCAGGTTTTCTCTATTTGTGGATAAGGTCCCTTAGCAATGGCTTTATAACCCTTTCCAGACTGATAGAATTCAATGACTTTGTTTCACATCTGTATTTAAATCTCTTTAGGACTTGGTATCTTGAGCTGCTTTTTGAGACCTTCTAGCCTGCTTCACTTTGCCAGACAGGTTTTATTTAAGTGATGTTTAGATTCAGTAATCATGCCTGGGTGTGGCTGGTGAAATTGAACCTAATAATCAATTGAATTTTGTTAACTGGTTGATTTAGTAGCTAAGGGGCAATTACTTTTTCCACATGGGGCCAGGTAGGGCTGAACAGCATTTTTCCTTTATGAAATGAAATCATTATTTAAAAACAGCATTAAGTGTTTACTTGAGTTATCATTGTGTAGTTGTTTGATTTTCTTAAACATTCAAGTGTGATAAATACGCAAAGATAAAAGAAATTAGGAAGGGGCAAATACTTTTTCACAGCACTGTATGTAAAGAGGCAGGTATCTGTAACCATAAATGCGAGCGGCAGTGTAAGTCCAGCTTTAGCACACGTTATTCCTGCTCACTCAAAACCTTAGAAGTTGCATTTATTGCTAGTGATAATAAAAGCACATTTAATTTAATGTAAGTTATTTCACTCACAGCTCAGTGAAGAAAGCAGACAAATTCTGTTAAATTCTGTCAGAAGTGTGGATTGTAAACTTCTAATCAAGAGCATATTTGTGTTTTTATGAAATACAGGAGAGAGAGTATTTTAAGACTGATGGGCAGGAGGCAGAGGGGCAGATTAGCAGCAAAAAAAAAAGGTCAGAGAGAGCCCCCTTGTGGAATAAAATGGAAAAGCAGCAAGCCTTTAAGTAATATAATGTTGTTTTTTTTCTGCTGTTATAACTAAAAATGAAAAAAAAAAAAACATGACTTCCATGAAAAAAGGGATTGATAGTCAGATCTCTTTGGTTAAACTCACATGTTGAAAATCAACTTTACATTAACCACAAATACAGAAATTCATATCTGCAGCAATTTTCTCCAATTTAAGACATATAACACTTTAGTTATAATAAGCCAAAGTAGCTGTCATTACATTCATCTACGCTGCAAAAAAAATCTTGGAGAGTGAAAACATCTTAAATCTAGTCAACACATTTAACATTTCTCATTATGAGGTTGCTGTAAGAATATAATGATAATGATAAGATTATTCTAGGAATTTAGAGATGTTTTTAATTTTATCTAGAGATGTTTCCATTGTATTTCGCAGATAATTTTGCTTGTTTAGAGAAATAAAGAGAGCAAGACACTCACAAGATAAAAGGACTTAAAAACAAGTAAAATATTAGGTTATATAATATATAATGTTCTTAGATCTCATAATCAGACATATCAGACATACAGACTAGATTTAGGATGATTTCACTCGAAAAGATATTTGTAGTTTATACAGCAGCCAGTAATTTCTTTGTTGTGTTGTACTTAAACTGCTTATATTTTCAGATTGAGATATTTAAATCATTATTTATATCAGTAGTTGAATGTCTACAAATGTCCACAGCATAATTTTTCATAACATCTAATCCGATATGCCACCACATCCAGCATGGTTTATTGTCCCTACAGACAAAATACAATGAGTTTCATTCTCAACAAATCAATCAGTAACACACATGTATATTATATGTGTGTGTGTGCATATATATATATATATATATATATATATATATATATGAGAGAGAGAGAGAGAGAAAGAGAGAGAGAGAGAGAGAGAGAGAGAGAGAGAGAGAAAGAGAGAGAAAGAGAGAGAGAGAGAGAGAGAGAGAGAGAGCATACCCTACATCATGTCATATATCATGTGTGAATATTCAAGAGTATGTACCTTGTCTAGTAGTCGTGTACTGTGTGTACATTTCTATTCACTTTAAAAAGACTGGTAGAGATGTCAAACACAAAAAAATAACTAAAACAAAATCATGTTTTGGAGCAAAAAATGCAACCAACTTCTTAGACTTAAAGCAAGTGCCACAATCTCTGTGCTTTTGAGACAGATAAAATTCACTGTTTATTCTAGTGATCAGGAGATTTTAACATAAAGACCAACACAATACAAGTTTGATTAAAGCCAAAAAGTTTATATTCTTTTTTTCCTTTAAGTTTCATCATACCAACTGTCTCTATAGTACATGAGCATACAGTATGTCAATCAACATGACAAGAAAAAGATTAGATAGTTTCAGCGTGGGCTAAAGCAAAAACAACAAACAAAATCAAACTAACCACCTCACAATACTTCCTTTCCTAATCCAAAAGAAAAAATAAATAAAATACAAACATCTTCCCTAACTGCCTGTGTGCAAAACAGGAGAAAAGAGTTATCAAATAAAGAGCACCCACCCCTACAACACCAATAAGTCTTAGTTAAGATTAGTATAAGTACAGGCCACAGAGCTCATCTTCCAAAGACAGAAGCCAACTATCCTAGAAAAAAGGTCTATAAAGATTAAGGCAATCTTTCAGTAATTCTTAGTAGTCAGTTTAAATCCAAATGTCCAAATTTAAAATGCATTTATCCAAAAGATGGCAATTAATGACCTACTAGGCTATTAATCTAACAGATTACATAAAGCAATCAAAGGTCCAAATGGACATGGCCACACGATGTTGCCAGAGTGGAGCACCTTGGCCAGCCGCTGCTCCTTGGTTGAGGATTTTCAATGATACATTATAGTCGAAGACCAAGAAGCACGATCAAACTGATGGTGCATGCGTCATCCCAAAATCAGAAGGTCCACCTGGTAGAAAAATACTGAACAGAAGAAAAAAGAAAAAAGCAAAAAGGGGCAATACCTGACCACAATAATGGCATGTTTAAATTATTGAAGAATACATTCTGGTAAGTATCACAGGTTTTATGTAAAGATTGGAAGCTACAATAAAGAAAATAGGTGGACAGACTAAATACTACAGAAATCAATATTATATTTAGCTGTTGAGGCTTCTGTGTAATGTTCTGTTAAATGCATGTTTTCTTTATGCTTTTTTTATGTTGCTGAAAAATTAATAACAATCACAGTTTTAATAATAGATGTTTGGGTTCTGATTTCTGCACAGTACTGTTTGAATTATCAAAACATTCTACACTGGTGTGATGATATGAAATGACATCAAACTGTTTCTTTGGGTGGTTTAAATGTATTAACAAACACTATTTTGCCACATTCCACATTTATGGAATAACAATCAAATTACATCCTTTTTTTTAAATTGTCGTTTTTCAGTAATAGCAACTTCCTGACATCTTTTGATGAGCTGTTCAATCTTTTCATACACTGTTAATGAGACGTCACAAACCACCTCAGCTGACCTTTTCATTGCTTCAGTCAGAGTCTCTGCCCCCTCTACAGCATGATAACCTACAATTCCTCCTGCTGCTGCCCCTGCTGCTGGCCCAACTAGTGCTACTGGCCCAAACACACTAGGAGCTACATTTGGTGTCATTGCCCGTTCCACTGCATAAGACAGGTATAATGCTGCTCCAGTGCAAGCAGAGCACCTAGCAATGCTCCCACTGCCACCCCCACTAATCTCACTGAAAGTTTTGTATGCACTCTTTGTTTTGCTTGTTGTATTATGTTATTGTTGATATCTTGTAACTCTTTATTGTTCTCCCTGATAATGTTCTCACATTCTTCTTCTATTCGCTCTGTGGATCTCCTGCAGTATCTCATTACTGTAGTACTGTCGTCCAATCTTCCCTCACCATATCCTCTATGGTCTGTAGTAGCTTCTCTACCTGAACTCTGTTGCTCCTGTATCCATCCTGCTGCTGATTCCAGTATTTATTATCAATTACATGAACTCGACCTCCACACTTATCTACCAGACCCTGTAACTCTGTGCTCTGTTTCACAAAGTCTTCAATCGTCTGGTCTTCAGAGAGTTCATCACCATGGGTGAAGAGGACCACTGCATATTTTAAAGCTTCCTCTCCAAATGAAGCTGTTATTTCTTTCACAGTTTCCTTCTCATGCTTTGTGTACCTTGCAACTTTGAGCACAATCACGAAGGCGTGTGGTCCTGGTGCACACTCAACAATACATCTCAGTATTTCAGAATTTAATACTTCCTCAGGAAGACTTGTGTCAAAAAGTCCTGGTGTATCAACCACTGATATTTCCTTCTCATTGATGAGCTTTGTTCTAGACTCACATTTGCGAGTTTCTGAGTTGGGTGAATTTCCAGGGGGGAATACTTTGTTCATTTAGTATTGTATTTCCACAGCTGCTTTTTCCATCGCCTGTTTTCCCAAGAAGCACAATCCTCAGGTCATTCATAGTTCCTAGAAAGAGACACAGTGACTCTACAGAATTAGATGTGTTTTTTAGGATACTGTATTGTTTGCTTCAGCATATTTTCTGTAACATTGTTAAAATGATCAGATGTTTAAATACAATCAGCACAACAGTTTATACTGTCCAGCAAAATATTTCACCTGCAAACAGTCAGAACTCATGCAGAATAGTCATGCTTCAAAAATAAAGAAATAAATCCACCAATGAACAGAATGTCACCAAAGTGAAATGACCCTTTACTTATTATACATCAAGACTGTCAACAAGCTAAACAACAGTGTCAGTATGACAGACTATGCTGAAAGTCCTTCTTTACTTTGTTTCTCTTTGAGACAGAAGCTCACTTTACAGTAAGGATGAATTTTCTTTGAAAAATGAGTGAACTGATTGTGTCAATGCCTGCACATGTGTCTTTGTTTTCTTTTCTCTCCAGTTCATTTCTCTCCCGTGTCTTGGCTGTCTTTGTTTCATAGGTTGGCTGTTGTGTCAATCGTCTTTACCTGCACAATCTCATTTAGCCAATCAGTGTGCTGGATTCTAGCACAGGAGGAGGAGTTTGGTGAAAAGAAGATGCAGGTGGAGTTGGAACAGGTCCTGCTCCACCCCTTTGGACTTCTGGTTCTGCAGCGAGTGATAGTTGCAAAAATGGGAGGGGAACTGCAGTGATGTTCAGGTTTGGAGGTGAGGCTGTGAGGAAACCGGGTGGGCTTGGCTGCTGTGTTTTATAACTAAAGTTAGCTACCAGAAAATATGGAGCGTGAAAAAAATCAGACAGCACTTTTGCAACTTCAAGGTCTTACAAGGTTGAAGATTTTTCTCCATTACCATCCCCATCTTCGACGGGAGAAGGTGTTTCTGATCAGGCAGTGTGTCTTTAGTCTCACCAGTATGATCAACTGACTCAAGGATCCAAAACATACATCAAAATTAACATTAACTACTTAGAAAAACAAAAGATTAAGGTGTATAAGGGAGACAGAAAAAAAGAATAACTTGTACTTAATGGCCGTTTTGAATGATATTAAATAAATATAGCCATTCACAAAATAATATTGGAATACCTGAGGATATTGAAGGAAACTCAATTATATGTAATAAGGATGATGAATGAAAGCCAAATATATAAAATGAAAACCTGAATGAATAAAATGAAAAAATTATTCAGCTTTCATTCAATATTCAGGTTTTCATTTTATATAACATATTTCATTCAGTTTTCCATCTTGCTGAAATATATTTGCTTAATAACAATGAAGAATTGTAATTCTGTTGAAGTTAAACAGGCATGCACAAGGACTAGATATGTGAGTATTTCAGTATAACTGCAGCATCTTCAGGGTCCAGTAGAGGTCACTTTTTATAACATAAAAGTTGCAATTATTCTTTTTTTTCCTTTTCTCAAAGGGTTTTCTACATTAAAATTCCAAGAGATGAAGAAATACCTTTTCAAATATCATTATGTTATTGTTGTAGCAATTTCCATTTTCACCAAGACTTTTCATTATCACTCTACTGCAATTCAAAGTTTTAAATCTAAACTGCATATTCAAATCTACATTTAAAAAACAACTATTTTAAACATTTGGATGTCTCACAGGATCTGTGTATTTGATCCATCACTGTTATAGGAAATTCCACAAGCCCATAAGTCTCTTCTCTACAGATCAAA
The DNA here is from genome assembly GCF_904425465.1 of Colossoma macropomum. Lineage (NCBI taxonomy): Eukaryota > Metazoa > Chordata > Actinopteri > Characiformes > Serrasalmidae > Colossoma > Colossoma macropomum. Next base: position 11,174,968 of record NW_023494805.1, read on the forward strand.
GCAATTAGTAGCACCACCATAAGTTTCACAATATGTAGATGGAATACACAGTGTGTAGTATAATATAACTCTTAAAACTAAAGTACAATACAGAGAAAGGTTTATGAGACTCACGTACCTTTACTTTTGGCAGACACTTCAAATATCCAAAGTGAAGCAGAATCTTGTAGGTTCTGTAAATCTAAGATGAAAGATCACAGCAAGGTTCTGTTTAAGGAAGCGCTGCAGCTGCTTCTCTCTTTCGCTTTTGTGAGCCACACCTTATTCACATTAACTGTCCCTCCCATAAGAGACAAAACATTTGGCAATATTACTTTTCAATCTAGAAAAGTGTGCCACATTAAGCAGTCATTAAGCAACCCATCATGTCTTTAGTTTCATATACAGTACATTATGGTATCGATATAAATTAAGTAAAATACAACTGTCATAAGTTTATAAGAAACTAGAATGTTAACTTTGTATACATTTTGGTTTATGAAAGAAAAGAACTATTTGACATTTCTTCATCTCTAATTTAATGTA